>NC_134832.1:58642615-58959556 GCF_004210375.1 Tachypleus tridentatus | reverse complement strand
CAGCTAAGTAAACTGTAACACCACGGGACCTAGCTTCTATGTCAGTCAGAGAAAAAGGTTTTACAAAGTGGGTGACATCAGCAATGTGAACTCCAAGTTCTACTCCTCCATCTGGTAATTCTCTAAAGTCAAAAATATATTATAGAGTTCAATAAAACAGACACATTTTTTTTTCTTACATTATACACGTGTACATGAAACCACAGGTCAGGAATTCAAACTAATGAGATGAAGACATAATAAGTTGAAGATTAATGAATAATAAAAACAAGTAATTGAAAAATTAACATTTTCATGAATAATATAACCATAAGAAGATAAGCCCCAATGATTTCTAAACATCTAGTAGTTTCAACAGATTATTTCACATTAGATTCTCCTTAATCTTCAAATACAGAAAGGGAATAGTATCAAATTATTCTAATATGAAATATTTATTAAAGATTTTGGAAGCAACTGTGAGAAATCATCTGTCATATTCTCTATATTATTCTTGAAGTTCTAAAATCTCTTGATTCAACAGAGCTTTAAAATCTGTTGTAAGCCAAGTTTAGAAATAAGCCCTTTAATAAAGCAAGGTTTAAAAACAATATAACGACACTTCTGTACACAAAGCAAATTCGTTTATCCACAGGTCTGAAACTGGGCAAATGGTTGTGACCCTGCAGTAAGCAAGTAATGGGTTCTTTCACAGAAATATCTGATACTCTTTTTCTGGGTTCAAAAGGACTGGGGGTGAGAAACCAATCCAACTTCAGAATAGTAGGAATTACATATTATACACAGAAGGATGACCAAATGATAAAAATAAAGGTTGTAGAAAACTGTATACATGAAACACAGGATTATAGTAAAAAGCTACAAAAGTAATTAAAAAATAGATATGTTAGAAACAAACAAACAAACACAATTTTGGTCCTTAAGTAGATCCTAAGGATGTTGCAGTACTAAAATAAAAGGAAGACCTTTTGTAGGTACAAGTTTCTGTATTTCAGGACAACACATCCAGACAATAATTACAGAAGATCTCAGAAAAAGTAGCATATGAAATAATACGTTTTTTCCTTCATTTTGTTTCAGTTTAGGGTTAGCCTCCAAGATTGACTATTGTCACTTTTTTTACATTGAATCATATTTAAAGCAGCATATAAAATATGTATCAAAGAACTTTAACTGCCCTTCCTTGCAGTCTACTTCACCCAAGAATTCAGATGAAAAGAAGCAATAAGATTACCAACATAATAAAGTTTTAAAACTGTTTCAGGATTTTTTTTGATGGAACTCACTTTATGTTGTTTATAAAATAATTTATATATTAATTTAAGTTGGTTGGTTGTTTGGTATTTATTGGCACAAAACAATTAAGCTATCTGTGCCTAATTTAAGAATCAAGCATTAATAATTCATTGATACTTTTAAATAAACAGCTTTAATACTATTTTTCAATTTTTTTCTTTCTATCTTTTAAATCCTAGTCTACAATGTGATTATGTCAACTTTGTATTAAACAAAACTAAAAAAAAAATTATTTCTAACTTAGAGAAAACTAAACAGAATGATAAAAAACAGGAAGCCTCTGAGGATTCCTTTTCTTTAAATCCAACTAGTTATTTTTGATAATTGAACTTAATTAATGTTTGAATGAAAAATTTAAAATATTTTACATTTTATTTTAATTATGCACAAACTTCTACTGAATGAAAGTGTTCACAATATTTACTTGACAGATAAGGCATCATCAACATCTTCACACCCTACTGGATCAATACTAAACACTAGATGACTTTTCCGTAAGTCTTTCCTCCTAGATATTTCACATTCTTCAATCTTCCATGGTGAATCATCAGCATTTGCTGGTACTTCTTCCAGCTTTATTCATTCAAGAAAAAACATACAATAAGTTGTATATTTTTTGTCTATTTAACCCCTTAAATTTATTTACTGTAAAACATCCCGTTTCTTTTCACCAATCCAGTTACACTAAAAAAGTTGATACAACTTAAAACTATATGCAAAGGTTCACAAAGAACCTGACGATGAACGAAGAAGGTCGAAACGTTGTTCGCTCTTCTATGTAAAATATTTTCTCAACCCAAACGAGCTGTTTTTGCATATATATTTCTCTACAAGTGGGTTTTCTCGACATCACAACTTAAAACTGTTGTTCTCTTTTGACCACTGAGTGAGTTTCACCTAAAATATTTAAAGTAAATATTTGATTAACCTAAATAAAAAGGTAATTTTCTTCATAATAAACTAAGGCTAAAAGTAATTAACCTTATCACTATGGGCATCCTTTACTATACATGTCACGAGGTTTTATTGACTTGCATTAAAAATTTTAATCTACCTTTTGCTTATGTTATATCAATCAGTATATCATAAAATCTTGGTTAATAATCCATATTCTTATAGTATATAAGTTTTAAGTTCTTAATTTTATAAGGTAATATTTTATAAAATTCTAAATTTCCCCCTAGTGTGACACACATGATCTATTTTCTCTAGGCATATTTTCTTCTCTATTTCATCCACCACCTCTCCAATATGTATGAAATTAAATGTAAATTATTCATTGCAAAGTTGTCATTGCTTAAACAAGCCACAATTTTTATAACCTTTAATTCTGTTTTATTATACAGCAACCAAACAGAAAATCAGACTCCTCTTGCCACACCCACACATCACATCCTCTCTTACAGGATTTGTCAATAGTGCTGTCTTTGCTTAATTCTATATTAGCTATAAGAAATAGAAATCTAAGGTTTTCATCTATCAAATTATATATTGTATTATCTGGTTTTATAAATGAAGAATTGTCAATTTCACTGTTAGTACAAGCATTCTTCCCAAGGGAAAGATAACAACTAGCTTGGACGAGTTTGTAACGACTCTTGTTGAATGGTTAGAAAGCCAGAAAATATGTGATAACTAAAGGAAATTTTCTGATTTCTGCATGCTATTATTCTATGTTCTTCAGTGCATTATTCAATTATATAAAAGTTATTCAGTGCATTGCTATCACTACTACAATAAAGTAGAGTTAAGTGTCATTAGTAACAAGAATACTCTGACAAGTACTAATTATTTCATGTTTATTCTTTATTTATTATTATAAATATTTCTTTATTTTTTCATATTTATTCTTTATATATTATTGTAAAAGTCACTAAAATACAAAAATGGAAATCTCTTTAGGTTAGTAAAGGTTAGATTAGATAAATAATAAAATTAAAACATTTGATAAGGCACACAGGTGAGTAACTTCTGGGTAATGTAATTCAATAGTGTAACACAAGCTCCACATTCCCAAAGTGAATTACAAGTCATGATGGTAAAAATAGTATATAGATACAGTTAAAATGGCATTAAAACAATAAAATGTAATCACAGACAGATTTATAATATTATGAGTTTAAGGTTAGTTTGAATAAATTAATGAAGTTTCATGTTACAATTTAAAGTCATTCTACAAAGAAAAAAATGAGTAATTTAGATTTATTTTAATTTTTGTTTTGGTGGTTACAAAGTTAGTCAAAGTGACAGATCCCACATAGTTAGGGTAGAGAAAATAACAGATGAAATATAAAATTTTAACAAAAAGTTTGAAATGTATTTAGGAAGTTTCAGATATTACAAACATAAAATTTCAAATTTTTGAGATGAAGAAGAGTATTTTTAATCTTAACATGAAAATCACTTTGAACACAAACTATTCAAAACAAATACTCAATAGATTCCTGGGTTGATCTTTTTTTTTTTTTAGTTTATTTAATATAATTTAATAAAAGTATAACTTTCTGCAGGTGAAAGACTTACAATGCTTAATGAAAGACTGCCATATTTTGTGAAGATATGAACCTTATCAAAAGTTAGTAGTATCAAATCAATAATGGCTTTGAACATGTACAAAAAGATTACATGGTCAGTCAAGCTGACCAAACCTGTGTTGTGAGAATTAAGAATATTCTTTATAAATCAGGGAAACTGATTCTTGATATAATATGTATTTCTTTCATTCCAAGTTGAAAGAGATTTCAAGCCTCTTGAAAGTTAATATTTCCTATTCCAAATATGTATTTCTAATAATGCACAGATTTTAACTTTATCCTGACAAAAGTTTCTCTTCTCTGACCATCTAAGCATTCGTATGAATCTTGGTTTACTTTCTCCAGCCATTATACTCCACTATATCTGTAATTTGTGATTTTTCTCCAACTACTTCAACCTGCTCCCTAAACCAGATCTGTACATAAGATCCATTATCTATTCCCTTTTCCAGGTGGTTCAACTTGCAGTCCAAAATCTAGCCATTTCATGGCTAGGAAGGTTAGGAAAAAAGTGAATAAAAGTAATAATGTGAGCTTATGTACAGGGTGGTGCATTGATATAGATGAAGGGAATTACAAGATTTAACTTCTTATAGCAATATAGTCAGGTATAAAGGCTAAAGCAAAAAAGGTAAGATTCGTACCAATGCTTAGTTACGGGATCTAAAGAATATAAATTCTATATTAATTCACATGCACATAATATAATATGAACTCACCAAACCCTTAGAAAATGGTGAGACTGAAATTTCATGCTCAACTAGAATGGCAGCTATTTCAGTTTCCAGATCTCCAATTTCTCCAAGAATTCGAACAAAATGGCCACTAGGATACTGTGAATCACGATCCCAACTATCTATCCTTACAACAATCCTGAAATATTATACAAAATATACTTGTTTCGAAAATATTTTTATAAAATAGTGATAATCTCTAAAACAATAATATTCCTTTTAACTAACAAATTCCTAAAAGTTTCAAAATTTTAACTTTGAAAATAGGAATAAATAATACACATTTGTCATTAACTGTATAATTAGTATTTTTTTTATAATAGTCAAGGTGTCATGAATTGCAGAAAATGGTAAGGCTTTGAACAACAGAAGACTGAAATCACTGACTTTATTCATCTCAAAATATATTTTATATCCATGATTATGTTGTAAATATTTCTAAAAGTAGGAACATTATTCATTCATTAAGAATTATCTCCCACTGGCTCATCAGTATGCCTGTGGAATTACATTGCTAAAAACTGAATTTTGATACTTCCAGTGAATATGGCACAGGGAACCCATTGTGTGATTTTATGATCAACTCCAAACAAATAAAAGCACACAGAATCTGAAATATTAATAAAGCAATTATATCTTCAATGACTGATGTAGCTGATAGACCTTGACATGTTTTAGATGCTACCTACAACTAACAGCTTTAGACTATTTCACTTTCCATATGAACCATAAATCGCTGATCTACGCTGAGGCTAATTGCAACCTATGTTATGACCATCTGATTATGAAACATAACTTCTGTTTATGTCTAATACAAATATGATACTAACACTCTTAACTTGACTCATACAGTCATATTAACTTCCCTCCACTATGACCAAAAACATTTACACATTGTAACAGACATTTACATGTTTTATTTTAATTACTCTTTTTATTTTTAATTATTCTGTTAATAAATGGAATAATTAAATAATACTCATATTTCACTTTTCTACTGGTGTGTTAATTATTTCACCTTTCACCAATCCAACAGAAAATTTTACAAAAGTTCATGGATAGTTGTTTTTTTGTTTTTTTTATAAAGATTGGTAAAAAACAAAAATGAAAACCTAACTGAAAAGTTAGCAAAGAAATGTTAATACCTGCCTTCCAAGCGTGATGACCAAATAGAATCAAATTACAATTTAATATTTTGAATATATCTTACAATTACAAACACATATATAAAAAGTCTTTGAAAAGTTAACTTTAAAAGCTGAACAGCCTCTTGATAAGAAATAAACATTACATCATAAATACTTAGAAACTCAATGTCTCTAAAACACAGAACAGTAAAGTTCATAACTTTTTGTTACCATCTATACTTGTCACTCAATTTGCTGTCATTATATGTAGAAACTTTAAAATTAATAAAGGTTTGTTAGCATCATAAATATTTTAATTGTGTAACTGTTGCACATCAATTTTATTGCATATGCTTGTTTCTGTATACAGTGGAACCCCTCTAATCAGGCCAGTTTGTCTCAGTCTCAAAGGGGGCTGCTTTAGAGGGGTTCCACTGTAGTTTTCTTTTCTGCATGTGATGTATGTTCTCGACTGTGTATTAAGCAAGTCCTGCCTGTTCTCAAAATTTGTAGAATGTTCTTGAGTGCAAGAGGCAACAATATACTAGGTCTGTATGTAATACTAATGATTGACAGTACTGTTGCCAAGTGAATTTTGGTAAATGTTCTAGAGTCTTCCGTGATTCATATATAAAAACTGAAGATTTTTGTATGTTAACACTTCACAAAGGCTGAAAAACCATATAGGGGACATTCTGAGCTTAAAATTGGTTATACATACATCAAAGAGCAAAGTAGGTGTACACATAAGCAAGTACTTCCCAAAACTGAAGAGGTGGGCAAGGCCACATTGATTGATTCACAAAATATAATATCTCAATTTGTAAGAAACTATGAACTTTGTATTTGGATATCAAAAACATCTAATTTGGATCAAATATACCACACAACACACAAAAGTTGATATTTAGAATTATTTTTAAATTAAGAAATTAATTAATGTATAATATTAGAATTTGAATTACTTTATACAATTTGATAAATAAACATATTGACACAAATTCCTAAAATGGTAGTTCAATAAAATATTGAATGTAGGTCTACAAATATGATGACATGCCCTTTGATTCCTTACACTAGACATTTACTAAATCTTTTCAAAATAGGCTTTAACTGAACTTTCTACTGACTCCAAAAGAGGAAATTTCTTAACTTTTTTTAAAAAATTCATTTGTGAGTGGGACGAAGGGGGATAATCTATATCTGTGAGGACCCCAGTTGGGAGAATGGAATATCTTTCTTCAAAACTAAATACATGTTGTAGTTTTTAGTTTTTCTAGTGATTCCTTACCATATGAAGACCTACTGAGAATGGATTAAGATTCAGATTTAAAGCAAAAACTTGAAAATAAAATTTATATTTTTAAATTGTATGATATATTTTTAAACTGGTTTGATTTTTTAATTTCATGGAGAGACAGCCAGACAAAATCATCCACCTTCAATTCTTAGACTATTCTTTTGCCAAAAAACAGTGGGATTGACTGTCATATTATAATGTCCCCACAGCTTAAAAGGCACACATGATAAATAACAGGGACTCAAACCTGCAACTTTCAGGTTACAAGTTGATAATAATAATCAGCCAATGCCAGGACTTGTTTCTTTAAAACAAAAGTAAGTGTCTTTGTATAGCTTCAGTCAATACTCTAAAGCACTATATTTTCATATTTGTCAGTGATATTGCATTACTGGATACAAAGAGAATTAAATGTGAGGTAAAAAATCAAAATCACCCCATATATAATCAAGTGAAATTTACCTTTTGTTTTGGAAATTGACAGCTTGTTTTGTGGTAATCCGGATCTTAGGTATCCTAGAGTCGTATGGTATAACCAATATTCGACCTCCCAACTTTCTGTTGGCTGTATTAAAATCCTGCAGAGAAATACAAATTAACAAAATGTATACAACTGTCTTTTATTAAATACTTATTACTATCTGTGTTAAACATAAATAACATTATAACACCAAATTTTCTATGTTTATTTAATTGGATCCTCAGTGTTTTGGTTCACAGCTTCCTCAGAATCATTTAACTAAAACATAAATTGACAAGACAAAGCTATAAATAACATGGCTGGTTCATAAAGTAATTTATTTCTATATCAAAATGTCTTTTATACACCCACAGGTATTACAGATATTATGCAATGAATTAATTATTATCTGTTTTACGAAGAAGTGCAGAACTAATACACAATATTTGTTTTTAGGTTATATGTGCACAATATCCAAAAAAGTAGAGAACAGAATCTCTGATACACTATCTTAATATTGCTGATACATTTTCCTTACATGTAGATGGAGTTGCACAGAATATGAATGTCTTAGTGCTTTACCTAAAATAAAGTTTAATGTATGAACAAATAAATCAAAACAGAAGAATTTATATCATCCAATTATTACATTACAACATTAAGAACAATTGACTCAGCATCGATTTAAAATATATTTACCCCAGCACTTAATTATTTTATTTGCTGAATTTTGCACAATAGTTATTCAAAAGCTAGCTATCTGCACAAATCACCCTTAATTTAGAAATGATAGAATAGAAAGAAGGCAGCTGATCAACAACACCCACCAGTAACTCTTTGACTATTTTTTACCAATAAAAAAGAGTGTTTGACCATCACATTATAACTACCTCATGCATGGAAAGATGAATATGTCTGGTGCATGCAAATTGAACATACAACCTGCAAATTGAGAGCCCTAACTAACAAGCATGCCAAGCTACTATTTTTAATAATATTTGTGTTCTATAAAAACACATTTTGGAAAGTCATCAATGTTGTAAAATTATATGATTTATAGCATACCTCTTCGTCAGATAGACAAGCCACATAGTTTCTCCACCGTCTCTGTAAAACACCAACCACTCTTCCCACTGGCATTATTTTGGTGTACTTGTTATTTTCCTCACCATTCACTGTTTCTATAAATTACAAGTATGTTAAGCCAACCTTTGGTAACTTCAATCATAAATATTCATCAAACAAAAAGGTAAAATAAGAAAATATTTATTTCCCAACCATCATATATCTTTTGAAGGACAAAGTTTTACAATATGAAACACTTCCCCATACTACGTTTCTAACTTCAAAATGATGAGATGAACACAACTATTTGTATTAAATACACCAGACCCAACATATTTGATATGCTTTTTGTCAAGCCAAAGACAGCATAGTTTTCTTGTTATTCTTATACTCCAAAATTAAAAACAAACAAACAACAACAAAAACAAAAAACAGGTAACCACAGAGCCCCATGGATATCTAGAGGAAGAGGCATATAGTTAAAAAGGACAAAAATGGGCTAAACATCTATTTGACCTGAAAGCCTCTCTTAAGAAGAATGATTCATGTGAGAAGCTGTGTGTAACTAATTTACACTTTATTAATATACATGCATCTTGTGTGTGTGTGTGTGTATTTTAGTTTGTAATTTTCATAGAGTATTTAATAAAGTAGAATTATCTTGAGAACAGTGAAATTTAATTCAGTTTCTTAAGTTAAAATATCATTTGACACAAATTTAATGAGGGATATTAACACAAAAGCTGACAATTAATACCTTAAAACAAATATTGCTGTATGCGACACACACGCTTACAAATATTGGAAATATACATAACAAATGTTACACTGCTGTCAGATGATATGATGCATTCAAATAAACAGTAACACCAGAACAACAATACTGCTTCATATCAGAAAATAAATCTTAAAAATGAACTTGAAAGTCTTACCTTCTGAGTTATTAGTTAAAACATGGTTTCTAGATTTCCATTCACTTTTAGGCATAAGATCAACAACAACTTCATCACCATGAATAGCTCTATTTCTGTTTTTCATTCCTTCAATTAAAATGTCACCACATTCTTTACTGGATAACCTATAATAAGAGAAAAACCATTCTGTGTTCTTACCTCTTTCTATAAAAGGCAATACATCGAATAATACAACACAAAACTAGTCTAAAATGAATTTCACATCTCTGACAGTTCGAAGAAAAGTGTTCAGTATATGAAATACAAATTATTTATGAAAAATAAACATTCATTTAAAATAATATCATAAGATTACTGATCACTGTAATAACTTAAGACTAGCACTGTATATCTGTTGTTTTTTTTTAAATTTTGCACAAAGCTACACAAAGGCTATCTGCACTAGCCATCCCTAATTTAGCAGTGTAAAACAAGAGGGAAGGCAGCTACTCTTTCACCAATGAATAGTGGGATTGACCATCACATTATAATGCCCCCATGGATGAAGGGGTGAGCATGTTTGGTGCAACAGGGATTTGAACCCTCAATCCGTGGAATGCCTTAACCCACCTGGCTGTGCCGGACCATATATTTACGAATTACAATGTAATTATCTATAACTTACAAACTAAATGAGCATTTTCTGTCTGACCACTAGAGTAGTATTCATAGTTATAAAATGATATTTTGAGCCAAATTTAATACAGATCAAATATGTGATTGATTCTAGGATTTACTTTAACATATGTTCATAGTTTCAAAATAAATATATACATCAAACAACTTCTTCCACTTACTGCACCAAATAATCAAGAGAACTAAACAACTCTAAAATGTATTTTTTGTTCACACAGTTCCAAAGAAATACATATATTGTTTTTAATAACTAAATACTTACAAAAGTGTATCAGAACAAGCTTCAGGAAAACATGTTCTTATGAATGAATCAGGAGAATGATATACAGTATTGGGAAATACACATAGTTTACTTGAGTTAAATCAGCATCGTCCGTCTTCCGTTAGTGTAATATTTAATTGATTATAAACCTTAGTTTTCTAATTTTTTATATTTTACAGTCTTTCTTTAGAAAGGTTATCAACAAGTTCATAGTTTATTCAAAACAAAGATAAAGTTCATTATGACCATAACCTAACAAGGAAAGAAAGATAATCACATATTATAACATCATACAAATTAATTCATTGTTTAATGGTATGTTTAACTGTTTAGCTGTTTAATAACAAAACTTCTCACACACTATAAAATGTGAAAATTCACTACCTCAAAAAAAATGCTTAGATCAAAAAAGATCTAAATCTTTATAATCTTATATAACATTTGCTGATCTAGAAATATGTAAAGAACTCTACTGCAGCTTTTATAAAGGGATTTCTGTGAAATGTTGCACACTTAGTAAAGTTAACCTAATCACTATGACCACAAGTTAACTGCTAAAAGTCAACATGCCAAATTATTCAGCATGGTTAATGTGATATCCACATACCAATAAACTGATATAAAGGCTATTTTCCTGAATTATTCTGTTAACTGCTAAAAGTCAACATGCCAAATTATTCAGCATGGTTAATGTGATATCCACATACCAATAAACTGATATAAAGGCTATTTTCCTGAATTATTCTGTTAACTGCTAAAAGTCAACATGCCAAATTATTCAGCATGGTTAATGTGATATCCACATACCAATAAACTGATATAAAGGCTATTTTCCTGAATTATTCTGTTAACTGCTAAAAGTCAACATGCCAAATTATTCAGCATGGTTAATGTGATATCCACATACCAATAAACTGATATAAAGGCTATTTTCCTGAATTATTCTGTTAACTGCTAAAAGTCAACATGCCAAATTATTCAGCATGGTTAATGTGATATCCACATACCAATAAACTGATACAAAGGCTATTTTCCTGAATTATTCTGTTAACTGCTAAAAGTCAACATGCCAAATTATTCAGCATGGTTAATGTGATATCCACATACCAATAAACTGATATAAAGGCTATTTTCCTGAATTATTCTGTTAACTGCTAAAAGTCAACATTTTCCTGAATTATTCTGTTAACTGCTAAAAGTCAACATGCCAAATTATTGAGCATGGTTAATGTGATATCCACATACCAATAAACTGATATAAAGGCTATTTTCCTGAATTATTCTGTTAACTGCTAAAAGTCAACATGCCAAATTATTGAGCATGGTTAATGTGATATCCACATACCAATAAACTGATACAAAGGCTATTTTCCTGAATTATTCTGTTAACTGCTAAAAGTCAACATGCCAAATTATTGAGCATGGTTAATGTGATATCCACATACCAATAAACTGATATAAAGGCTATTTTCCTGAATTATTCTGTTAACTGCTAAAAGTCAACATGCCAAATTATTCAGCATGGTTAATGTGATATCCACATACCAATAAACTGATACAAAGGCTATTTTCCTGAATTATTCTGTTAACTGCTAAAAGTCAACATGCCAAATTATTGAGCATGGTTAATGTGATATCCACATACCAATAAACTGATATAAAGGCTATTTTCCTGAATTATTCTGTTAACTGCTAAAGTCAACATGCCAAATTATTGAGCATGGTTAATGTGATATCCACATACCAATAAACTGATATAAAGGCTATTTTCCTGAATTATTCTGTTAACTGCTAAAGTCAACATGCCAAATTATTGAGCATGGTTAATGTGATATCCACATACCAATAAACTGATATAAAGGCTATTTTCCTGAATTATTCTGTTAACTGCTAAAAGTCAACATGCCAAATTATTCAGCATGGTTAATGTGATATCCACATACCAATAAACTGATATAAAGGCTATTTTCCTGAATTATTCTGTTAACTGCTAAAAGTCAACATGCCAAATTATTGAGCATGGTTAATGTGATATCCACATACCAATAAACTGATATAAAGGCTTCTTTTCCTGAATTATTCTTATTTACTCGTAGTTGTCCTTGAAAATATCTCATGTTTTTAAGTCCAGCATATAGTACTTCTGGTGGCAGATAATTCGAATATTCACTTGTTCCACCTACATCAGGGGAAAAGAATAAGTGTACTTTTTAAAGCTGTCAGGTCATTAGAACATTAGTTATCACACAAACTTACCATTAAATGCTGCTAAACTCAATCACAAAAAGACTTGAAAATATTAAACTTGTGAATTTCTAAAATGTTTAAATTTTCACAAACATAGGCAGGACCATACCAACCAATGATGGCACTCTGTGTGAGATAAAAATTCTGCTACCCTCCTCAAGAAGATCTAATCTATCCTTCAAAGATGTAAATTTGCAAGCCCTATGGGATGGAGCTGTGTGTGAGAAACACTACCCTAGGTCCTGCTCTGTTTAAAGATAAGTGCGGGACTGTTTAGGGTGAAAATTTAGGGATGGTACCAAAACATATTTAGGAAAACTTGAGCAAATCTTCAATGTTTGTTTAGTTGAAAAGAATAGTATTAAAATATACTTATAATATTATGATTATAAATTTCAGCTGATAACACTAAGTTAGTTAGCATCTATATGGAAACATTGATGATGACTTATCTTTACATCTGGTGGTCTTCAATTTATATTTATGCAACCACTATTATTTGAAACAGGTTAATATTCACATTATCATTTGAACAACATCCCCAAATAATTGAAAACAAAGTCCTATTTTATATATATTTAGGATTTTTTAAAGGAATGCTTATAAAATAGGAATTTTAAAGCAACTGGAGATAATAAGTTAAAACATTTCAACTACAACTACTGGGTGAAGTGAAGTTTCAGTTTCTGAGCACCTGTGATTCAGTTGTTTAAGCCCTAACATTCCTTTTGTTTTGAGGCTTTAATAATTTTTAATCTTAAATCACTGTCAAGGATATGGGTTGCAACAACAACTATTCCACAGCATCTGATGCTCATTTACATATTGGTCAACACACATAAAAGGATGCAAACAACTTCAATACCAGGTCTCAATACACTTACTTAATGTCTCCAATGAATACAATTTTCCAAATTGTTATTTAAACTAATAATCTATGTTTAATAGATAAGCCACAGAATTAACTTGTTTACCTTTATCATAACAAGAAGGTTACGGTCTTCTTAAGCACATTTGTTGAATTATTTTTAAGAGAAAAATGGATATTATTATAATAATAAAGCCATATTAATGATATTTTGGTTTACAATTTGTGTTTGCTCCTCTAACATAAATAATAGAGAAAAACATAATAGCTAAGCAGCTCATAAAAATAGCAGATGCTTATATTACAATGTTTCTGACATAGCATTCTTTATAGCAGACTACAATTAAACTGAACCAAAGTAGTTAACCCAGAACTTACTAGCATGTTTTTCACACCTTTCAAACCAGCAAGGTCTATATATTGCATGTCAGTTTTTGTTCTTGTGACTTTCTTGTGTCAATACTTTTTGTAACATTAAAACTTTTTATATTACCATAGCTAGCAGGTTACATACATATATATTTATGAATTCCTATTTGTCTTTAAAAAATTTATTAAACTTTTGCTTTTAAGAATACCATAACCAACAAAGTTATGGATCCCAAAGCAATTTGGTACATAAACAATTTGAAAATTTGATTAAAGATTAATAATTCTAAGGTTAATGTTCCATTTATTATGAGATAAAGCCAAGAACAGTAAAATGCCACAGACAACAAATTCACACTGGTAACAACATCAGTGACATTCACTTTAATACTCAATGGGCTTTAAGTATATTTTGAAATCTCTATAGACCCAAAACCTGCTGAACTGTTTTACAGAGAAGAGCTTGGTGTAACTCCAGTTTTACATATCTTTTACTGACACGCACTCAATCCTTTACAGCATTTTAAGAATCATTGGTGAAATCCCATAATATATATAGCTTGTTGCTTAGATAATGGCATGGAAGACAATATTACAAAATACAGACAAATCTTAATAGTAATTTAAAATACTTTATGATAAATGGAAATTGTTCTAATAAATTTAAAAAATGTCAATTTATACAAAACAATTCATCTGATAATCAGACTATTATATCATTTAACTCTTTAACAATGAGTCACTTTTAAAACTTCTTTGCATTTCACACAGTTACATTCAAAATTGAATTAAACCACTTTATAACCAATATAATTTAATGAAACTATTATTAGCAAGCAGTTATAGTTCAATATTTAATTTCAAAACATACAATGAAATCAATAATGAAATCTCTCAGTTTTGTGTCACATGATGCATAAGCAAAGCTGAAATTACTCTGGTAAAGTACAGTTTGAAGTAGGAAATAGTTGTGTGCACGTAAGGCTAGATGACAATATAATTTGTCTTTTTGCCACATATGTTTCAAAGATTTTAGGCTGAATACAATTGAAACTAGTAATACGTTTTGTCAACCATATAGTTTATGTTAAGCTTTAGAAGTTACATGTACTTTCAACATTTATGTGTTTATAATCATAAGAAAGAGCTTCTTTTATGCTATAATCTAACAATGATTATTCTGAAATTAGCATCAAGTTGTCATCCTTGGGTAGGTGTAACTGCAGCTATTATTTTTAATTGCTTCATTCATGATAGCACTCCAGTTGTATCTTACCTGTATTTAGATTTTACTTTTATAATTTAGTTAATTATGCATTATTTGTGCTCTAAAATTCACATATGACAGATTTAATAATTTTTGTACAATAGCCAAAGTTTTCTCTTACTCTGTAAAGCTCAGATTACAAAGAGTATTTACAACAATTTTGCTAGAGGCTAAGGCATCTCTACCTTTCATATTGTTTTATCACCTACTGACATGAATAATCCACAGTAAAAGACAGAAAAGAAAGATATGACATTAGAAATAAATTATAAGCAAAAAAAAGTGAAAAGGTATAGACAAGAAGTTATGAAAATAATCCAAGATATTTTAACGTTATTCAAAGAAGAGTTAAAAGGTGGATATATATTTCTATTTCTTGATTTTAAGTATGTCATATCACTGTATGTTGACAATAATAGCTACAGTCAGTGATATGGCTGAGATAATGGAAAATAAAAAAATATATATTTACCTTAAAAAGACTTTTGATATTGTTTTAGGAGGTTCTAGAGGTTGTGCAAGTGAAATGTGAAAACCGTAAGATAATAAATAGTATTTTTATATTAAAACTACCTTGCAGGTGAACTATTAGGAGGAGTACAAATAACTACATTACATAATGAATTTTTATTAAAAATAATGGAAAAAAAAAAATTAAATATTTTACTTTATCTTACACTGCATACTTTTATGAAAGTTCTTGTCAAGTTTTGTAGAATTTTATCCACTTCTGTTATTATTGGGATGCCTATTAATGGGAGATATGTAACATGCTTTAGTCTGAGCAATGTTGTTATAGGGTTAAGTACCATAATTGTCAAGATGACTTCTACATAAAAGTCCAAGCGACACACTTATGAAGCATAATGATGTTTAGTTTGTTTGTTTTTGAATTTTGCACAAAGCTACGCAAGGACTATCTGCACTAGTTGTCCCTAATTTAGCAGTGTAAGACTAGAGGGAAGGCAGTTAGTCATCACCACCAACTTCCAACTCTTGGTCTACTCTTTTACCAATGAATAGTGGTATTAACCATCACATTATAATGCCTCCAAGGCTGAGCATGTTTGGTGTGACAGGGATTCAAACCTGTGACCCCCAGATTACGAGTCAAGTGCTTTAACCACCTGGCCATGCCGGGCCCTAATGATGTTTCGAAGTCACAAGTTTTCTCAAGGAGTGAAGTTGGATGTATATAAAATTTATCAAGTTGGGTTATGAAACTGTTTAAATTAAATATTTAATTCTAGTAAACTAAGTGATGAAGAAAAGAAAAACTATTGTTTTTGCCCATAATGACTTACCAGAAGTTTTAGTTTCTGAAGCAGTCTGAGCTATTGTCTGTAAAGAATCAAACAGATCCAGCACATGTTCCAAGTCAGGCCAAAACTCTTCTAAGTAATTACGAAATGAAATTACAAAAACTCCAAGAGTTTGGTTTTCATATTTCTCTATCACCTGATTCAAAGGGTTAAATAAGAAAAATCAATTATAACTGTAATAATCAAATTATAAAATTAAAATATAATTTTTGAGGAATTATATAGTTCATTTTTGGATAAGACACATTTTTATCTTACATATATGCACACCATGGTGTCTGTCTGAGCATTGATCCATCACCTATCCATGGTGGCCGCATCCTGTGTAGTGTCTAAAAAGCTGTGCATGTAGGCAAAGCTAAACATTCACTTTTGGAATGATGTGATAACAAGCTTGAATAATGTTGATGCCAAATTTTATTACTCAAGTAGAATATTCTGCATTAAGTTCTTAATAATTAATCACACATCATTCACATTTCAAAATTTGATGTAACTTAAAGAATAAAAATGTAGATTTATTGTATGTTATTTGTGAACAGCTCTTAGCATGACTTAAATGTTAAACAATTATTTTTCACACTTGGCAGAAGTAGCTCAGATCTCCGGCTCTGAGTGAAGTCAAGAGTGTAACACAATTAATCTTTTTAAAGTCCATGAAAGAATTTAAATTGATAGATTAACTTAAACTTTTCTTGTCATTGGGGATGGGTACTTTTGGTCATATAAATATAATACAAAATTTACATCTGTGTTTGTATGTGTGTGTGTGCCTACTTCAAAAAAGACTGTTACACTTCCCAATCCTACAAAATAAAATGCTTAAACCACAATATCAATTTTCCTTTGTATAGTAAAGTTCTGAAAAGCTAATTTCCTTGTTAAATTGAAATATCCACATTTCATTAATATCAATATTAATATTCATCATTACTAGTATCTTTCATTTACGAGCATGTATAATTCTTTTGATTGTTAGCTACAGAGCTCCCAAGGCAAAGATTAGTCATTAATGAATTTGGTTTAACTACAATTAGTTTGTTTTAAAATAGTTTGTTGTAGATTTTTAACACAAAGCTACTCGGGATTATCTCTGAATGGCTTTCTCAAATTTTGAACTGAAGGTAGGCAGCTAGCCAACAGTACTTACTTTGGGCTGCCTTTGTTTTACTACAGATTCAGATTTAACAATCACAGTCTTATAATGTATCCACAGCCTCAAGTATAGAGTATGATTTTTCACCAAGATATAAGTCATGAATCATCCAATTAAGAATCTAGCCATGCTAATCACTAGGTCTGCTGCTTTCAAATGATACATCTGTTGATTAATAGTCATATCCATACTATTTAATATTAATTTTTTTATTGTTCTCCAATTCTCTGGCACTTCAGGCTAATCTATACAATAATCAATGATGCACAAAAATTAAAGAGTTTTTTTGAAAAACTATTTCCATAATGACTCAAAATCTTCTAAAAACTGTGTCTATCCCTTAAAAATTATGAATGTTTTGAGACTTCTGAAAATAAACCTAGATAATAACTATTAAGACTAATAACATTGGAGCTCATTTTAAAAACAAATTATAAATACAGCAAACTCTCTGGACATTCACAATCCAGACATAAGACAGTTTCTTATAATGGAAAATTTAACAAATAACCATTTAGTTTCTTTCTACCTCCAAACAGCTATTTCTTACAAGGTGATGCAACAAATGATGTTGTCACTAGAGTACAAGGCCAATTCCTAATCTGCACAAATGTTAAACACATGGCAAGTAGCATCATCTGACCCTGTAGCAAAAGCATAGTCACTAGGAAAGAAAGTGACAGCATTGATGTCTAATTCATGTCCAGGGAAAGTTTGTTTGACTTGTTTTGAATTTCATACAAAGCTACTCGAGGGCTATCTGCACTAGCCATCCCTAATTTACTAGTGTAAGACTGGAGTAAAGGTGGCTAGTCATCATCACCCACCGCCAACTCTTGGTCTACTCTTTTATCAATGAATAGTGAGATTGACCATCACATCAGAATACCCCCACAGCCAAAAGAGCAAGCATGTTTGCTCTGATGAGGATTTGAGCCCGCGACCCTCAGATTATGAGTCGAGAATGCCTTAACCACCTGGCCATGCCAGGCAAGGGAAAGTTTGTCTGCACATTCCGTCATGGATGTTCCACAATTTAGAAGAAGCATTGCAGGATCCAGAGACGAGAGTCTTCATATCTGGCGATGGTTTAAATACATCGTACCTCCAGTGTGCCCAGCAAATGAGGTGCACTGTTGAAACGGGAGCCATATCTTGGTTGCTTTTCAAATACAGAATTTGAGTATGTGAAAAAAAGAGGGAAAAACTTATTTCTTTATTTTTACTCATATGATGGAAAACAGGAATATCAAGTCATCCTTTTCTCTACATTTTATGTTTAATTAAAAATCGTAAACTTTCTATGTTAAAACATACGATGGATCGCCTCTTTAGGAAGACCCTCCAGGGATGGCCCGTTGCTGCTAGTTAAATTCTGGAAAAAGGGTCTACTTGCATTGTGATTGATCATTGAAACTGAGCAATTGAGGACCAGAATAAAATTTTAACAGCAACATTAATTTAATACTTTTGGTATTCAACTTACCAAGTCAGGTTTCTAGTTTCCTAAATTGTTACTGAAGAATGAATGAGCTGGATAGTCTATGTCAAATCAGATTCACATTTGATGTACACTTTGTGGACACTTGGAAAAATTTATACTGTACACGGTGTTCAGATTCACAGGATGTGGTATAAGCCTCACAAGATGGGAAACTAGTAATTTTGGATCTATTCACAATAAACAAAGTAAATGCCATTCCAATGAATTCTCGGTAAGTCATGCCCTGTGCTTGCACTTCCTCAGGCAGTTACACTGCTTGTGGTGGGCTTGATAACATCTGTTCTATCTACAGTCTTAAGAACAGGGAAGGCAACATGCAAGTCAGCAGGGAGCTACCTGGCCACACAGGATACTTCTCTTACTGTCAATTTCTAGATGATAACCAAACTGTAACATGTTTAGAAGATATGACACGTACACTATGAGATACAGAAACAGGCCAACAGTGCGCCTCATTTGCAGGACACACTGGATATGTGATGTCTCTTCACTGTCATTAAATATGGAGAATCGCATCTCTCGAGCCTGTGATACTTCTTCTAAATTACAGGACATACACAATGGAATGTGCACATTAACATTCCCTGGACATGAATCAGACATCAATACTGTCACTTTCTTTCCCAGTGACTATGCTTTTGTCACAGGGTCAGATGATGCAACTTGACATCTATGCCACATTCATGCAGACCAGGAATTGGTCATGTACTCTTGTGACAACATCATTTGTGGCATCACCTCTGTGATCTTTTCAAAAAGTGGCCAAATTCTAATGACAGGTTATGATTACTACAACCATAATTACGGGATTTGATGAAAGCAGAATGAGCAGATATTCTAGATATTGAGAGGCCATCACAATGACTTATGCTGCAGTCATGTTAAGTCATACTGCTTCAAAATAAGGACAAGTAGGAACATCATCAAATGTTAATGTTTCTTTAAACAAGAAAGCAATACGTTTATTATGTGTTTGGTATTCTATAAGAAAGTCTTAGGTTTGAACAAAACGATGACTTGATTATGCTGTTTGCATAATTATTAACAGTATATACAATAACAAGTTGCTAAGTTTATTGTTGCTGTTTGTTTACTAGTGCATGACCATCCTTATTAGTTTGTACCCTTACATTTATCAGTAAACAACATGTAATTAATAGTGTCCACAATATTCAAAGTAACTAGTTTGACTGTCCAAATGTCTCAATAATATGGAAGGAGTACTTCGTCATACATGCATTCATATTAATGAGGTTTCACTGTAATCAAATAATGCACGCATTTGCTTAGTTACACTTTAAATTCATTAGAACCCAACTTTATAAAACAGTAAAAGTGTTAAAGGTAAAACTCTACTCAGGACACTGAAAATTTACAGAAAACTATGAAAAATGGCTTGTAAATTAAATAACTGTGTAGTTACCTGATGGTCCTCTGTAACTACGATAATTGGCATCTTCCTTTGTAAATGTTCATGATACCATTCTGCTGTTCTAAAAGTTGCACTATAAAAGAACAACTAAAATAGTTTATTGTATATACAGGGAAGTGATTAAAATTCTATTGCACACACACAGTATACAGATGATTACTATCAAAGCCACACAATGCATTTCTAATAAAACATAATTCCTTAAAGTATCTTAAATAAAACAAAGTATCTTTTATCAGTAAATAAGACTGTTGGTTCTTTACATCTGCTGTAATTATCTTTTAAAACTTACAGATAAGTGTGTTTATAATTCAACAATTATAAAGTGACATTACTTTTGCCCTATACAATTTCCTGTTTTTTTGTATATGTGTTATAATAACTGATTTTCAATTTTAAGTCAGTAATTTTTCCCTTTGACTCTCTTCATTCAACATGTTTTTTCATTGTTGATCTCATTAGTCAATTTTTAATTGAGTTCTCAAGTTTTTCCTTAAACCCAAGCAAACACTGCCAGCATCCAATCAAAAATCTCAATTTATCCATCAGTGAACGTGGAAGACTCTGCAGTTCATGTGATGTGATATATAACTACTCAAGACTCATTGGTATTCCTCATGCTTGTTTGTGAAAAGGGATCTGGTCATGCATTATACAGGGTGTTCGAAAAGCCACTGTGCACTTATATATTTATTAACAGACATGTTTCAATATAGAATACAGGAGGTAAATATGAATGACAATTATAAACAATGTTGAAAGTGAACCCTGTTGGCATCAATACAGGCTTGGATCCTTCTTATTTTGTTTCTAAACATTGCTATCAGTTGCTGGCTTGAAATAGGCTGAATAGACACATGATTGCAAAACTGCACAGTGACTTTCCGAACACCCTGTATAATTGCAGTAAGGCCTAACAAAGCTCTCAGGTTCAAATGCCATAAGTCAAAGGTTGTGAACACCAAAACTTTGTTCTTTTCTCTTTCAGAGTCACTTACAGAATTACATGATTGGTGATGTATAAAACTTAGAAATACAGGGCTAATAAATCCCAGAAATATTTCCGTGTCTCAAAGAACCCAGATGTACGTTTTTTGTACCATCAGACAGTGACACCAAATGTACAATATGGAGAGGTTCGAGCCTACCTACTCAATAATACTTCATGTGGGTATCCATGATTTTGAAGGGAAAAACAAAATTAATAAAATTAAAATTTTGCAAGGAATAATGATAATTATTAAGAAATCAAGATAATAATTCCAGAAGAATGTGCAAAAATTGCTTTTGGTCATGGAATATCATAACAACAACACATTTTTCACATCAGAAACCTAATGACAGTTGAGTATTTAATACAAAATACACTGCATAAGGCTCAATAATGTAAGCTTAAGTCAAACTGTGCTCAAATTGTTAATTTAGTACATCCATGTTGAAGTTACTTTAAGCAGTTATGGAGTTTGAAAGTAAAAGTTTTATTTTTTTCCATTCTCAGACATAAATAAGTCTCTGATAAATC
This sequence comes from Tachypleus tridentatus, assembly GCF_004210375.1. Classification (NCBI taxonomy): domain Eukaryota; kingdom Metazoa; phylum Arthropoda; class Merostomata; order Xiphosura; family Limulidae; genus Tachypleus; species Tachypleus tridentatus. The sequence continues at coordinate 58,937,502 of NC_134832.1, read as the reverse complement.
AAATACTGGTATTACAACAACAATATTATGGAAAGAACCTTGCTTCATTTCACATAAATACTGGATGGTTTACATTATAAACAGAGAGGTAAAATGACTTGACAACTATTTCATTTAGAACATAATTCAATTTCAAACATTTTATTTTGAACAAACCTATATTAAATTCAATTAATTTGTCTTCATAATATTTTCATTAATACCAACCATGTGCTATTAACTGTATAGTAACATTTTCATACTATGTTAATCTTTTTTTGTTCCAAATTTGAAAAAAATCAAAAAATCCACATATTGTCTATATAGTAAAAAATAATGGTTGTTTTTTAGTTTGTGCACTAAAATAGCAATTCAGGATTCATATTTCCAAGATGTACTTACCTCCTCCCACCCCTAGCTACCTCAGTCTTCATTTGCCCTCTGAGCACCAGTAAACTTTTTAAAACTGACTAGTTTTTATACATTTTTTTTTCACCTTTGCAGCAACGTGTGCTAATCATGTGACTACCTTTACCAATCACATTGCATTTTCTATACTAGTGCAGGTAGTCCCTCTACTATTGTAGCAATATCCTCACTTTTGAGAATTGGCAAGTCAATAGGAAGGAAGGGTGAGAAATAGGTGGAAGGAAATACATTTTCAATGCTAAAAATGTTAACTTTAGAAATGGTACTACTACCACTCCCCCACAGCTAGAATCCCACACTGAACAGGTGAAGGGATTGGTAAAGAGGCAAAACCAAATAATCAAGCAGAGAATGGCCAATATATAACAAAACAAGTACATCACAATTAAAGTACAAGGAACATCTGTGGGGTATAGCACTGGAACAAATATGCTTTCCAATCCAATAGTGTGGAAGCAAATAGAATACCTGGCTAGGGCTAGAGGACCATAAAAGAATAGGCCAAATGCAGTCCATCCAGAGAGAAAAGATACAGTGGAAGCACCATGGGATACGACATATTATGCCACATCTAGTCCAAGGACAAAAACAACATGAAAGCACCTTGTATAAGTCTGTAACAATAATATGTGCAGTCCATCTGGGCAAAACATTCAGGGAAAGTGCCTTGGTTTGATATTAAGACAGTCAAGAAAGCTCCACCCAGACAAAAAAGATCTGGGTGGAGCCCCTTGAGATAGGATGAATTATGTCAAATGTGGTCTATCTGGGCAGGAAAAAATCCAGTGGAATTGTCTTGCATAACAGGTTTCATGCCATATTGTGTGAATAATATGATGAATAACAATGATATCCCTTTTCTCATTGAGTCAGTACATATGGTTATGAGGCTGTGTTATTGTACAAAACCCATTGTCCACCACTCCAGTGACTGGGAACCAGAAGTGGCAAGGACCCTCTCATGCTCTACTAGAAGAAGGGAGAGAGAAGCATTGTGGGGTCTGGAGGAATGACCGACTAGAATCAGTGGAATTGGTGTTTGTATTTCCCTATGTTGAAAAAAGAAAGACCAAGGCTGTATGGATCACAGGTCAGTGGGGACAAGCAAAAATTCCTATCTGCTTTACTTACAAAGTCCATGAATGATGGTCCTCAGGATGTATAGAAAGATATTGATGAAAGAATGTGATATACAGATATAGATACACCATTGGAAAAGTATGCAGTGGTCTTATAGAAACACCCCATCTCCACAGTAAGAGTTAGAGAAGCACACAAATATAGTGCTTAGATTTAAAATGCAACAAACCTGGCCAGGTAACACCCAACATTAGGTGGTATCAAAAAATATGAGGTATGAGCAATGATAAAAAAGTAATAACATATCCCAGTTACAGTGAACAGACGAGTGTAGAATTGCCACAGGAGGAAGGCAATACCTGCCTGAGAAATACACAGCAAAGTTGTGCAGAGAAAAAGTGAAGAATGTTTCAGGAGTTGTCCATATACTGATCTGAATAATTCCCTTCTTACAGTAGTGAAATCAAGCAACTTAAGACAGAGTTAGATGACATATTAGATGTGAAGAAACCAGATGTAAATTGTGGCTGGCCAGGGAAAGATCCAAATACAGCAGGTGTAGAAGTTGGCAAACTCAGGAGAAAGATCAGAGAAGACAGGAATGCTATGGAAAAATGAGACAGGAGCAACAACAATGAAAGGAGATAGTACAAGCCAAACAGAGCAAAGAATGAAGAGACAAAGGAGATGCTCTTAAAATGAAAGGGAATACAAATGGGAAAAAGAAGAGAAGGAAAGTGTAGAAAAGGCAAAACAACTTATGCAAGCAGCCAAAGTCCAGGGAAGTAATGTCAGATCTGATGAAAGAAAAACATACAATAAATGGTACAGGATGTTATGAAAATTGAAATGATGAAAACCACAAGCCAGAAAGGGGAGGATTGAGGTCATAAGAGAAATATTTGACCAGTAATGAATTGCAATGGGTTCAAAGGGAGAAACAGACAAGAGAGGAAGAACAATATAAAGATCTCAATCAGGCAAAACAAAGGAAACATGTAGGATCAGATGAAAGAAATGGAACAACCCATGGCAGAGGAACTTTCATAACAGGGGTAAAAAAGAAGAGAGCTTAACAGGGTAAATCTATAAAGAGCAACAGTTGAAACAGACAAATCCTAAACAAACAACTGGAATAACAGCTGGGACTGGTGAATAATAGAAGTACCAGAGGGATGGAAGCCCAGAGACTGAAGCAAAATTTATGCCTCTGGTACAAAGACAAAAAGAAAGGGCAAAAGGTGTAGACAATGAAAGATGCAACATGAGAAATGAGTCCATGAGCTGAGGCACAGGACTAGACAAAAAACAAAAAAAAAGATAAGAGTATGGAAATGTAGGAAGGAAAAGAACAGATGAGCAAACTGAATAGAGAAGGGGACACAGTCTTTGGTTCTATGAAGTGCCACAGCAGATGGAACTATGCCAGAGATGGCCAATCCAGAACAATCAACAGAACACAAGGAGGATGGCTCTGGATAAGGGAAATGACTCAGAAAAGGAGTCTGAACAGAGGGTAGGCAAGAGAAGCAAGCCCTTGAACCAGGACACATGACCAGACAAAAGTCACTCTGAAAGAAAGTGTGTGGAGACATCTAGATACAAAATATTTGACTGGAGATGACTGAGAAGTGGACAGGACAGAGGAATTTAGATGTGTGTGCTAGTAAGGGACAGAACAGAGGGAATTGTATCTGAGTGACCACTATGGAAAAATCAGCACAGCATAACAAGGTATTATCTGGATAAAGGAAAAAATCCAGAATATATGTTAATTCAGAGGGTAAGCATACAAGTAAAGACCCCTCCAATCTTGACATATATTCTGGATTTTTTCCTTTATCCAGATCATACCTTATTATATTGTGCAAGAGAAAGAAAGACAACAGAAACACCTGGTTGAGTGGGCCCACACTTAGATAGTTCCATTGGGTAGTAAGACACAAACAGACTGAGCAAGACAAATGGACAAGGTGTGACCCTGAGAAAGAGGAGGGGAGCAAGTGGAAGTAAAAACCCTTACAGAAAACCTGTAATAAAATCAGAACTGTTATGATATGTATGTAAAACATAAACATAAACTAAAGAAACTACACAGAACTAATGAACTAACAAAAATTTAGACACATGTTGTCTACACGGAGCTTAAAAGTAACTCAATTCAAAACTCAGGAATTGACTAAAAACAATATGTAACATTAAAGTACAAAACCACTAAAGCGACTGACAAAATAAATGACCCTAAACATAGAATACAGAAGTCGATTTAAAGAAATTATAAGACAAAGGATGTGAAAAGAAAACTCACCCTACAGAACCTGAGAATAAAAAAACACTCAGTTGACAAAAACAAAGGTTGACTCAAAACTTATTCCCAATTAGATGTTACTAGTAGATACAAAAGAAAACAAAACAACTTATAACTAAGTAACATTAACAGTGAACAAAATGTAAAATATCAAACCAAAATAATGCAAGAATCATACTCTAAATACAAGTTGTAAACTGAAATACCTTAGATGGTAAAAGAAGTATAACATTCAAACTTACACAACACTGACCAGAGAAGACATAAGTGACACTAGTTACTGAGTGCTGAAATTAGATCCATACATTCGAGATCACATAAACTCTTTGAGCATGGATATATGAACAGGAAATGAGAAATACACTATGGAAACTCACAGATATCCTGGTAAAAGGAACAATATCTATCTTGAAAAACAAAAAAAAAAACACCAGCCGTATATAAGACACAAACTCCTCATGAATGAAAATCTGTGCTCATCAGCAGACATCATGAAACCTTAAACTGAGGCCTAGTGTACAAATTACTGTTTACTTATGGCAGGAAAATTATCAACCTCCATTAGAAACCTGAATTCTTACAAAGAAATTAGAATTCTGGTAACAGAAACATCTCAAGTACAAACAAGTAAAAACTTGAAACATATTAATTGGTGATAAAGCACAAATAAAAAACTGTACACTCACATGAAGAATGTAAAACATCCTTCTATAACTGCTAATTGACAATCAAAGAAATGAAGTTTGTGTCACAAAAGTAGAACAAAATAACTGGATTAGTGGAGGGTGGTCACATGATCAGCAAGTTGCTGCAGTGATACAAAATATACAAAGGTATATTTCTTGTGCTTTTAAAAAGTTTACCAATTTGCCAAGCCACCCGCAAATTAAGAAAATTAATTAAATGCCTGAAATTTATAGGAAGTGATTTCTATAGTCAAGGACATAGATGTTTTTTTATCCAAATATGAAATACTTGTTGCAGAGTCAGAATTACCAATATAAAATCTCTTTTGAAGCATGTCCATTTTCCTTCTCAACATAAGTATCTCTATGCAGTTCATCCAGAAATGCCACACACTCTTTACGAGGGTCTCGAATGATTGACAAAGCCTTTTTGTAGTGTCTCTTACCAATATCAATCAAAACCTGCAATAGGAAATAAATTATTTGTACAGAAGCACTATTATAATATAAAAAGGACTTGCAGATCTAGCATGTGAAAATAAAAGTTTTAAAAAGTTGTTCACAATAAACCATAAAATGGAGATGAAATAATACTTACATCGTACTTATTCAAGCAAAATAAATACTACCAATTATAATATAATAAACATACTGAAATGTATAAACTCCACTGATAAAACAGTAGATGCACTAGTGTATATTACAGAGTAAAATTATCATCACATTACTTAGAAATTAAATAATGGCCTCATAGTAGTTTTGTTTCTAAGATACAAAATGGAATATTATATATGTGAAAATGGCCTGTTTGGGTTGAGAAAACTTTTATGTAGAGGAGCGAACAACGTTTCGACCTTCTTGTGAACCTGACGATGACCGAAGAAGGTCGAAACATTGTTTGCTCCTCTACATGAAAATTTTCTCAACCCAAACAAGCCGTTTTCACATTTATATTTTTCTCTACAAGTGGGTTTTATCGTCATCACTGAAAATGGAATATTATTTCATATTTATTGTTGAATGTTTCTGTAAGTTTCTAAATTAACAAAAAAAGTTACCGTGTGATTTAACATGATACTCAACTCTAGAACATTATCAAAATCTTTGACTCCTAATTATACCGATATGTTTAATTGTTAAGTTAAGGTACTTGGTTGAAGAAAACGTCAGGGCTCACCCTGTTACATGTCACATTTTGGTGCATTTCTAACACCTGCTACTCATAATTTCCACTGCAATTTCTTAAAAAAATATCTAATATGCAAAAGAAATAGATTATCCTTGAGTAACAAATATTTTAATAAAGTTATAATTGTAAGGACCCATCAGATTTTGTTTGCTTGCTTAATGATAACTAGTAAATACAATGTATTTTTTTACATAGAAGAGTTCAAAATAATGTTCAAGAAAGTGAGTGACAAAGTATTTTAATAAACAATAAATTAAGTTCACACTATTCATCAGAGTTTAGCACACGCAAAAGTTAATATTTTCCTAAACTATTTTTAATAGATATTTACCTTCTTGACTTATACTGCAGTCTATCAGTGCAAATCGTCACTCGCTACTAATCTTGACACTTCTACTTATTTCTACATACTAGCACGCGACAGATTATGTCAATAGCAAAAATTTACCAACAAGAGTTTGATACTACCCACATCATAACTAGTGCCCTCTTTAATTTTGCAGTAATTAAACATTTCTCAGTTAGCCACCTTATTAAACAGATATGTCTTCTCTCATGGATTTACTCACTTATCCATAAGTACTTTACTTTCTTGACATTATATTAATTACACGTTTTTACTAAAGCTATGTTATTTATCCATTTAAGTTACTTTAATTTTAAGTATAAAAACACTCTTTTCCATTTTACACTTTTTATATTTCATTTGCATAATCTCTAGAACCTTCTTAACAAATATCAAAAGCTTTTAAAATAAATGTATATATTTTTATTTTAATTATCCCTACCATATCACTAATTTTACCTACTGTCATCAATGTACAATGAAAGTTAACATTTACAGTTAACTAAGAATATATTTCCAATAATACTCACCTCTGCTGATAGTATAATTATTATTCCAAATGGGTTTTACCTTTCTATGCATTGTTCTTCTATGGTCCAGTTTTTTTTACCCTACTTAAATGCTCTTGTCAATCTCTAATTTGCAGAGTTTTCCACCGTCGTCAAAGTTCTCTCTATCCTGGTACTGTACGTAAGCACCTTACTTAAATAATCTAATCACTTCTTCTTGACAAAGCATTGGTCATGATTTTCTCTGATGAAGTGTTAAACATCATACTGCTATACATTGTGATTTTCACAATGTCTTTTGAATTTCAGTACATTTAAAATATATATATGTATATTTAAAAAAAACACACAATTAGACACAATGTACGAGTTTCCGTGTTACTGTTGTCAGAAGGCAGTTTATCAGATTTCCTATTCTCCTCCTTTGTTATCATATGTGTCTCTACAGTATGGAAGGAAGTTTCCAGCTGGTGTTATGTTTTTATCCACTGAGAGATGGAGACATTCATTGCCCTGGGGTGTTCTCTCCTAGGTTTTCTGAAATTGCCCTTTTTGTTGATCCTGGAGAGAATTTGGATTCTGTTTTCTGACACTTTTCTTTTCTACTTAGGCTCCTCATGAGTCCAATTTGGATCCTTGTCCTTTTCTTCTATTTATTATTTGTAGTTGTGAAATTTTGGGGGCTTTTCCTTGTCCACTTCGAGTCTACTCCTCCCTTGTTGGTGGAGGACGAGGGGCAATGTAGTTTCTCCACTTCCTGATTTTTCTGGTTGAGGCTGGGAGATTTAGTGTTTTATTGCATGACAGAAGAAACAAACCTTATATTCTCCTTGCCTGTTTGATTGCCTTGGAGTTTTTTCTCCTGGTGGAATTATATTTTATGCTGCTGACATGTTGATGTCATAAGTTGAAGTTATTGGCATGTTTGTAGGACTCCCTCTCTCCCCTTAAGTCCTGCTATTTCCTGATAAGTCCTTTCTTTCTAAGATTCTGACAAAAAGAGAAAGGCATACATCCATCTTTACAATTCTTTTGCCATCTTTTACTCACTTCTACAATCAATTGTAATCTGATAATTTGTTTTGGCCTGTTAGGCCTGGAAGTGTTATGTAACCCACTTTCCCTCTTTTTGTGGTGATTGCCTTTATATTTTCATTGGGATCCTTCAGTTTCCTTTGAATTTCCTTAGAGATGGATTCTCAGATATCCATTTTGCATATTTTGATCTTCACAGATGAGGTATATTCTGAGTTACAACTCAGCAGATTCAAAACATTTGTTTCTTGTTGGCCATTTCTTCATCCGGTGGGGAAATTTTTATGGCCCAATATTCAGACTTCTCCCACTACTTTTCTCTCACATTCTTTCCATGGTGAGGCAGTTTTTTTCTGGAAGATTTTCCCTACCTCATGGCTGTTTTAACAACATCTGTTGGGATTATAAGGAGGAGGGAGTATTTTTTTACGATCTTGTCTCTATTTTCCAGTGTCCCTTACATCCTGCTTTTACTAGATACTATTTTGTGGTGAGTGTTGCACAGACAGGTGTGCTTTTCTCAATCCAGTTCCACACTAACAACTGATTTGATCATTACTACTACTGATTGCAACAGACTCTATAGAAATCAGGTGTTCCACAAGACCATCTAGGCACTTAAAAGATGGTATTACTGTATTATTATGGATTGCCACTCATGGACTATAATCAGTATAGCTAAAAGGAATTCTGCCTGTCTCTACCAATCATTAGATTCAATAAATTACTGGAGAATCATTTGACTTATGAATTATTTTTTGTTGATTAACTTATCGTAACATCTCGGTAAATGAATACGTAAATTAAAACTGTAATATGAGTGCTAATCATGATGTTAGGATAACCCACAGGTTCAAGAAATCAGTTTAACACAAAAATATGACATACTATAACCTCAACTATTTCATAACATGGACTTTTTCTTCCATTTGCCACTGAAAAAGAAAGATCCACCTCTTAAAAGCATTTTAATTATAGGGTATCATATTTTTACATAAGCCACAGCTTAGATTAACCACCTGAAATGACAGAATCATAGAACTCATAATTACTTATGGTGTGTCACAGAATGTTACAATAGTATAATTATCTTGATAATTTCCAAAAATGATCCTGAAAGTTTTCCTGAGAGCTGGCAATCACAATAATAACAAGTTTAGTGCAACACTTCATTAATAAAAGTATCACTTCCACCATGTAAATGAACAGATATGCAACATGACAATTGTTTTCTCTGTCAGTGCTATTTATGCCTTGACATTCTCTTATTCTTCATTATGTTTTAATGAAAAAATTCACCAATAAATATTCAATAAATGTTACTCTTTGAGCAATTTTAATTTTTTTTGACATATAGTGGAAAAAAAAATAGTTTGATAAATGACCATCTACAACTGCTAGTTTGTTTTAAATTTCTTGCAAAGCTACTCTAGGGCTATCTGCACTAGCTTTCCCTAATTTAGTAGTGTAAAGCTAGAGGGAAGGCAGCTAGTCATCATCACCCTCTGCCAACTCTTGGGCTTCTCTTTTTACCAACTAATAGTGGGATTGACTGTAACATTATAACGTCCCTACGGCTGAAAGGGCAAGCATATTTGGTGTGACGGGGATTCAAACCCACGACCCTCAGATTAAGAGTCGAGTGCCTTAACCACTTGGCCATGTCAGGCCCCAACTGCTAATACAAATAAAAAAATCGAACCTCTCTCTCTTGCCTGTTGTAAATGGAGATACATGTTTTGAACAATTTTTAACATGTTTGTGACAGTTTTGATAAATGTATATGTAAAAGGTAATGCTGTTTTGTCAAAACCTGTGGGAGTAATTGAAAAATCTGATAAACATAGACAAGTATATCTTTAACTTACTATACATAAGGTATAATTTATGGCCAAACCAAAGGTACAAGTGATATGTATCAGACACATAATGGTAAAGATGATGTTTATATATCAAATTGATGACATTTCTATATAAATTAAGAAATATATAAGGGATCCTTAACCATTTTAAATTTGGATAATTTTTGAATGATACAACCTGTTAAAAATTATTTTGAACATTAATATACTTACTCTGTTAAGTGCACTCTGCACAAAGATAATTCCTTTGATTTCCGGAAGTTCCAAAATTTCAAGGAAATTGCAAATAATGTCAAATGTTGGGATTACATAATGAGTGGCTTGTGCTGGAAGATGTCCTATTTTTGTGGCTGACCCATATAAAAAAAAGGAAAATAAATACTGATTTAGGTTTAACTGGCACAGTTTTATTTTCAGAAATATACAAATTTATTCACTGTGGTGTTTTTTTTACGCACAATATTTAGTAATTTGCCTTATTTAAATTCACTATATATATATATATATATCTAATTTCACATCACTTCCACACTTCTATCTTTTCCAGCTTTCTACTTAACCTATAATCTTTGTTCAGTTTTTTTTTCTACTCCCTTAGTCTACATGCCATTTTAATAATAAAATCATTTAGGATCTTACCAAATTGCCTTTAACAGTTAAGCTGTTGACCTTGTCTTTAAATGACCTCTTTTAAACTATGGACCCTATTCACTAGCAAACTGATCAAGTTCAGATTGAAAGATGCTGAACTCCTTCAGTGTTACTCTGATAGAATAAGTTTGTATGATTACTATACAGTCTGAGCAGAAATAAGTGGTGAATGGATAAGTCATATAAACTATTGTATAACTGACAACAAACAGAGCTACAAACTTGAATAATTAAATTACATATGTGCCACATGAAAGAAGTACAGCAAGAGCAAAAACTGTAAAGACAGAAAACATATTATGTAATGTACATATCAATTTCAGGACCATAGCCAGAAGGTGTATGCATTAAACTATCACCAAAATATTCTGTGAAGTCTAAAAGGTCCACTTATCATCTGATCATTTTAATAAACCATCAACTTTCATGTAAATCACTTAAACTTCAGTGCATAAAAGAAGCCCATATTTTTTGGGGGCAATTCTTAATCTATAATAATGTCATGCTACTATGATAGATGTATATATTGAAAAACATATGGTACATTTCATATATATAAAAGGAACACACTACTGAGGTACTAGGTAAGAAGCAACATAGTATTATCACAGATATATATAAATAAAATGGAATATAAAATATATAATACTTATGTGTTTCAGTTCACTGTCCAACAGACAAAGAGGAAATCAGTAACTTCATATATAAAGAAATTAAGTTAAGTTTCATTGGCTTTAAAAATAAATTCAGCATTGAAATACAAAAAGCACAGCATGAAAAGTTGATTTAAACACTTAAAAAACTTACATAAATTATCCAAGATCAAGAATGGAGTCAAATATTTCAACAAACAAATCTAAGTCTGAAAACTTCTGTTTTTTAAAAATACATATCCACGAAATCCTTCTATTAGTGACTAATTAGTATTTTTAACCACATTCTCAATTTAACAAAGTGACGAATTCATCAAATTCTGATACATTGTTATCTAAGCTATTCTCATTTATTTGACAAGACAATTATGATAGAGCACATGTGAGGTAATACTAAAACCTCTCTGCCTTAAGTGTATCATAATTTATATTTATGACTAAACAAAAATCCTAAACATCCCTGAAAAATCATTTATCAATAAAAATAGATAACCATTGAATTATTTCAAAAGGCATTCATGAAAAGAAACAAACCTGTTTCAGTAAAACATCCATGTAAACACACTGGGCTGTGGCAGTAAACATCTCCTCGTAGGTACTTTTCTCTGACAAAACTGACTGTTTTCCCCCGAAATTTAGCATTTATCCTTTTCTCTATTTTAATAAGGTTAGAGTCAAGTGAACAGCAAGACATTGTGAAAAACTGAGGTGTTATTCATTGAATTTCTTCCCCTTTACCACACTGAAAAAAATTGTAATAAACTACAAATCATACATAGATGTAAAACTTCATTTAACAAAAATATTAAATCCCAATATAATGTACATATATGATATTCTATAAAGTATAAGACACATACTGATCACCATTTCTTTATTAGGGAACAACAGAATATATGTAGTCCCTATGACAAGTGTACTGCACTTCTGTTTAGATTTCATAGCTGTTATGTATTAGCAATAATAATAATTTATTATGTAGAGTAAGCTAAGTACTTAGAGTAAAACTAAAAATGAACTCATTGTCATTATTGATAATTAAATGTATTCTTCTTACATTTATAGTTTAAAGATTAGAATAAATCATTTCATTACTTGGATATGTTTGATGTTGACAATATTTTGAGTCACAAATCCAAAAATAAGATTCAACCACCTTAGGAGATTTAGGTTATCATACATGCTGACAATGCAAAACAATCGTTACAATGACAATAAATTAAAGAAATAAATATAAATTTATTAACATTTTATGTTACTAATTCACAGTGAAGTTAATAAGAACAACATTCTAATTTTTCTAAAAAAATTATATATATCAATATAAGAAATATATTTTTGGACTTAAGTTTAACACTCAACTACAAATAATTGTAATTAATTTTGGTAGATATACGTATATACAGTTAAACTTGTATAGGTTATTGTAACTCCCATCTTACTCTTATCAAAGCATTTTTAGTTGTATCTATAATGACATGTTTTAATTGTGTTATAAAAATTAATAAGGAACAATTAAATGTTGTTTTGATAAAAATGTTATTCTGATAAATGTATGAGAAAACAAGTAATTTACACAAATGGATCTCATTAGTGCATTACAAAATAATCACTGGAACACTAACAATGTAGTTAGAATAAATTATGCATTCATTGAACAAAAGAAAAATACTCAGAAATAGATAATAAAAACAGGTTTCTGTAATGCTGTTCAAAGAAAAATAAAATAAATTAGATCCAAAGAAGGAAAATTTTCCAAATTGGTTTTTGAAATGATACTGAAGTATCAAATTTTAACTAGTTAAAGTACAATATCAAATACTAGGAATTTGTTATCCCTTGATACATGGAAGAAATACACAGAATACATTTAGCTTCTGCAATTACACAGTGTAAATAAAACAGGATGATGTGGAAAATAAACCTTATGAACTAATAAATAAGTAATATAATTCATATGAACTAATAAATAAATAATATAATCCATTTTAACTATGAAAAATATACTTGAACATTTATTTTTGTATTATAAATATCTATTTTAAAATTATTTTAATAATTTAATATGTGTAAAAATATGATATACATTTTTAATGGTCTAATTACAGAGCTGTGGTGAACTCACATACAAACTTTGACAATTATTTATCAAAATATTTTCAGATGAAATGAACTTCAAATTTTTTACCAACAAGCAATTCTGTGAACAATCAGGAAAGTTAAAAGAAGTCAGAGATTTTTATATATAATTAGGGTTTTAAAGTTATTCAAATTTATAGTTGACTCTAAGAATTTGGTGGTGTATCAGCTGTCACTAACACTTTAATAAAGTAATAGGCTTTTGCTAATTATGTACAATGATATTTTTATTTCTTTGCTTCCAAAATATGAGACTAACCATATATAAATCATAATTCCTCAAAACCATCAAAGCCTGAATTTTACACAGAAATACATTTCTCCTTTACTTAATATAATGTGAATTAATCACTTTCATTAATACAAAGATGTTCAAACTTAAAAATAAAAGTTCATTTTGTTACAATTTTCAGTGTTTTAAAACTAAATATTAAAAGACCTGCAACCAGCCAGTTTGAAAGAAAATGTTATTTTTTTGTTTATATGCCACATCACAGCACATCTTTTTAAAATCTGTTTAAAATGTGTTCAAAATCCTGACTAGTGCTACAAGTAATTGAATTACTTTTTTTTTATAGATTGTTTAAGCAAAGTATCCATCATGAAATGTGATTGAACAGATAACTGTTGTAAAACACTGGTATAAAGTACATTTCAAAATGCTTCCGTCTTCGACCAAATTCCATCATTATTACTTTTATGATTTTTTTCTTCGTTATGATCCTGTCAAACACAAATTTTGGTAACTCAGAGCCACATATAATAATAAGCATTTATCAAAACTGTGCACGAAAATTACGGCGAAAACACTTTTTTTAAGAAGTGAACCTTAATGTTATTGTTTTCGAATACGATGTGTCAAAATCAATTAGTTATCACTATATATGCTGCAGTATAATGTTACGCTTTACAAAATAAAAATGCAAAGCATCCACTATATGTACTAATGTAACTAGCGACACACGCACATTAATTTATATAAATTATTAATTAATGCCACCATCTATCGTTACTACTAACGCACTTTATTATAATAACATAATGAATTGAAAAAAAAAACACTTTATTTGATGATTTAAGAGTACATATTTTTATAATATAAAAACTTCCACGGAATACAATCTCCAACTTAATTACCAAAAACCATAAAAATATACGTCGTTACTTACAAACTCTAAGTTAGAGCGAATGAGTCAGCGCCCTCTATCCTACAATAATCGATTTGCACTTTTTATAGAAGATAAGCCGAATACAATGAGAATGAAATTTAATATCAATAATCTTTCTGCTTTGTTTGTTTTTTTGTTTTGAATTTGGCGCAAAGCTACTCGAGGACTATCTGCGCTAGCCGTCCCTAATTTAGCAGTGTAAAACTAGACGGAAGGCAGCTAGTCATCATTACCCACCCCGCCAACTCTTGGGCTACTCTTTTACCAACAAATAGTGGGATTGACCGTAACTTATAACGTCTCCACGGCTGAAAGGGCAAGCATGTTTAGTGCGACCGGGATTCGAGCCCGCGACCCTCGGATTACGAGTCGAACGCCTGAGCTATAATATAAAAAGCTCCGAATTTTATTTTTATTGAAATTCAAAGATGTTTATCAGCCTTAGGAACATAAGAATTCTAGTAAATTTTCAGTTCCTACATTTACCGAGTTTCGTGTGGAAGAAATGGATAATTTGTGAACTTCTGTTATCGACGTTTGATATTTGGCAAACGAATACGAGAAATGTGTGTGTGTTTTTACGTATAGCAAAGCCACAAAGGGCTATCTGCTCAGCCCACCTAGGGGAATCGAACCCCTGATTTTAGCGTTGTAAATCCGGAGACATACCGCTGTACTAGCGGGGGGCTATCACCACCCACCGCCAACTCTTGGGCTACTCTTTACCAACGAATAGTGGCATTGACCATCACATTATACACCCCCACGGCTGGGAGGGCGAGCATGTTTAGCGCGACGCGGGCGCGAACCCGCGACCTTCGGATTACGAGTCGCACGCCTAACGCGCTAACGAGAAATGTTTACATATTTTTCAATCTTAATAAAAAGTATTCTAACGTAAATTGTATAACATTCAGGCTTCACCATGTTTGAATGTGTTGAATTTCAAGATGTTATTCGTACGTGCTAACTTAAACGTCTGAAGTTATAGATTTCTATTATTAGTATTAATGCACATAAAAATTACGAATTTATTTTAAGATTTAATCTCACTTGACTGAGTTGCTTAAATCCAATGTCAGCTTTACGTTGTATGAGAAACAACATAGTACGCCCCGGAAAATTTTATGAATGTATTCCATATGAACTAGTACGTAATTCATTTAACATTGCAACAAGGATAACTGAAAACAGCAGTTCAGTATGAACCTTACTAATATTACTACTGATTGTGGTAATGGGATATAAATTGTGATAATCTAACACTAGTAACATTAACAAGGTTAACTGTGAAGACCATGTTTATTTATTTATTTTAAATGCTAATATGATTACAACTTATACGTAACATTATCGTAGTAATACTAGTATTTAGGCTCATTCTTAATATTCAATGGGTTACAGACTATTTTGTGAAGTAATCGATAACAGATCAATATTATTTAATTACATGCTGGCTGCAAAAGCTTTAAAGAGTATACATTTATGCAGGTTATTAATAATATTAGTATACTTTTGGTTTTAAGATATTTGAGCGTTAAACAAGACAGTAAATATATTGTGACTTATTGTTGCAGTCGCAGGTTTAAGGTAGTGTGGGCCTTACATCTCATGTTATTTTATATAGAATAAAATTATCAATGCCCCCCCCCATTAAGACCGTGGGGCTGAGCCCCTTCTAACCCCTACCAAAATATGCCACTTGATTGTTATCTAAACGTTTAACCAAATTTATTTTCTAGAGTTGATGTTATAAGTATATCTGGAAATAAGATTAATACAATTTTTTTGTTGGTTATGATTTATTTTCATAAAATACATTAATTTGACAGCACTGATAAAACGTTTGAATACATTTTTAAAGTCAAATGATTCTACAAGCTCTTAATTTCACAAAGTGACTCTACCCAACAACATATCTTAATCTTGTCCTTCAAAGTATCCTTACAGTTTTTATGCAATTTTTTATTTTAAAAAATGTCACTGGACACATTTCAAAATATTATGAATTTTTAAAACTAGAAATGTTAATTAGAATTTATCAAACATTCACTTTAATTTACAATTTAAAAATATAAATGTACTTCTTAGATATTGTATAACTGAAAACATTTTTACATGGTACAATGATAAATTTTGTAAATGCTCCTCTATATTAAAACAAAAAATCTCAACCTATACCAGCTGTTTTTACATATATGCAATGGTAAACTATTTAAAGCTTGTATATTTTGTGTACTAGTCTGTTCATCAAACACTGATACTATACTGACATTGACAGAGATTATCACTAATTCTGAGTTTATATTTGTAACTTGTATACTTCAAAGGATAATACACAGTTAATACTTGAATAGATTTAGCAATGGTTTGTAAAGAAAACTTACTGATATGGTCAGAGACATGTAAATATAGCATATCAAATCTACCACTTGTGGGAGACAAGAGATAGGTCTTAAATGTCATTTTTACATAGCTATGATTATTAATCTAAAGTGGGCAAATTGAAAGGGGAATGATACAAAATCATTTATAGTTAGAATAATGTAAAAGCTCAAATAAAACCTGATGCTTGGAAGAATTTCATCAGTAATTGCAAAATAAAACTGACTTGAATCATCTATCGGTTTAAAATCTAAGGGACTTGGTAAAATTGTCATTAGGTGGAGTAGCTGTCAGGATAGTTCAATGGTTAGGTTAAAAATGTTACTTTAGTGTTTGGAGTATGAAAAATAATCCCTAAAAATCTATGTTAATACTTGTTTTTTGGCAAAGTTACTTTTTATTATAAATTGTTGGAAGAGCTGATTTAATGATGTGGTGTGTGTTGGTAATTTTAATCACTTTAACATTTTTAAATATACATTTAAAAGTGTGGATGGTTAGGGTATTTTGATTGTGTAGGTTACTTTAACTGATATTTGTTTTGTTGTATTGACTTTTAATGGCTATTTATCTCTTATTATATAATTTAACAGTATATCTTCATCATTACTACTATGAAAAATATACTATGTGTCAATTGTCGTAATGTACAGGTGCCAAAATTTATGTGAAAGAACAATTCTATTGTTGTGTTGAGCAAGCCTTCTATTTGTGAAAGGTTTTAACTGTGGAAGACACAAGGGTTATTCTCAGTGTGCACAATATTTACAAAGATTGCACAGTGCTGGTTTCTTATAATCTCATAAGAGGTAATAAAATCCTAAGGTGCTAGCATGATGACATCTTGTGGGATAATATAGTATTAATTATATATATATATATATGTATGTCTGTGTGTTTTTTTACCAAACTTGTTTCTATTTCTTGACAGGTATTTTCATTCATAAATCAGAAATAACACAATATTATGGTGTTTCTTCTGATTATCTTTGACACGACAAAATACACATGTAAAAGAATATTATAAGTAATGATTTGGACATTTAACATTAATATTTGTTAACACATTTTAAGATCATTCTATATGTATTTTAAGTATTTAGCTAACTCCTAGTAAATCCAATGGAGTTATAATAATCATTCTTCTGTATGACTAAGTAAAGTAAAAAACAATAATCATGAACTATAACTAACTTTTATTTTACACATGTAGATTTATATCTCATATGGTTGTAAATTTTGGAAGTTTGAAGTCTTCTTACAACTTTATTAGTTTGCAAATGTGAAAAATACTTTCATAACATTCTGGAATTGCTAATGGCTTTGGCCATCTTTTGATTATCCAGTTTTCTTACTTTTTGAGTTATAATTAATACTGTATAAACATCTTAGGCTGAGGAACCACCTTTTGACTCTGTTACTTTTATAATGTAAAAATAATATGGTTATAAACATGTTTTTTTGATTCTGCAAACATACTAATATATTACTCACATATAATTCATATTAGGCCTAACAATATTGCACTAATTTTACATTAAAAATTAATTCACATTATTTTATTGTACTAGTTTAGTAAGCTGTATATTTTGTTTTATATATTATAAAAGTTATAATTCTGAAAAAAAACTTTCTATTTTTTAAGAATATAGATCTGACTCTTGTATCTGAATCATTTCAGCCCAGTAAAAAAACAAATAAGGCTACAGAGAAAAGTTAGATAATTCATTATTTCAACTTTCATTCTTATTGTTACTAGTGTTATAGTAAGAATTAATTTTTCCTGCACTTAAATCATGCGTTTATTTCTGAGTTATATCTTAAACTGCTCTATAAAAAACAGGAATACTTGTACAACATTTTGTAGCTGTATGGCATCTTCTGGGCTTGATGTTAACAGTTAATGCTACTAGAGGGCACTACAAGTAGTCTGAAAGACCTTATCAACAAATGCAAGAATGTGCAAGAACATACCAGGAGCCAATCAGATTGAATCTTCAGGTACATTGCACAGTTCATTATAGGCTACAGACAAAGAAGGGCAAGCTAATAAATTTACATAAGGATTTTACTTCTTAATTTAGGTTATTGTGAAATATATTCTATGTATATAGAAATTAAAGATTGGCATTTTTGGTTTGTTTGTGTTATAATAATGTTACAATGGTGAACAATGAAAACACTACTTGTACATTATTTAAGTATCCTAGAAATAGATTCCAACAGAAATGTAAATATATAACCTTGAATAGAATTGATGTAAATATGCATCTTTAACTGTTGTTACTGTCTTAAGAATGAGTTGTTTTTGTATGTGTGTAAATATATTTGTGCACTTGTAATTTTGTTTGTTTAAATTTAAATCCAGCATTTTATGGTATGTATATGCACTTATGTAGAACATTTGTGTGAAAATATTCTAGTTTCAGTTAAAGGAATATGACAGTATGAACAGTTGCAAGAGATTTTAAACATAAAGTTTGTAGAACTAAGTACATCATAAGTAAAATAATAAAGGTACAGAATGAATAATATTCTAAAAAAATGTTTTAACAGTTTAATATATTTGTATACAGTTGTTTACTATATTATAATACAGCGTAGTGATGGTCTTAGAACATATTACCCACACAAAAAAACACTTACTGTGGTACATAAAATTAGCTTATAATCGACCAAAAAGGAATTTTGCTGTAAACTGCATGCCAACACAGCTGTACATATTTTTCTGATATGTGAGTCATTAAAAGTTAAGCTCAGTTTTATTTATTAATTAAAGTATATTTAGTAGAGGTGTTTATAAATCATGAATGAAAGATTTCAGTGATTTTAATAATTATAAATATAATGTTTTAGTCATATAAATACAGCAAAAGTGTGAGAGTTTTAAGAAGTATTATTTTATTTGAAGGATATGTTGAAAATATAAGTGTCATAATATTTCCATATTCAGTTTTGTATGCTTTCCTAGATGGTCCTCACTGTATGTAAGTATCAGGTATTCTGAAATGTTTTGATTAAATTTATGTGGTGACTAATTTTAAATCTCTCATGGTGGCAAAGATGTTTATATTATTTAAATTGCTTTTAGTTATTGATACAAATTTTTAACTCCCACTTGTGTTGGTTTCCACTATAGTGGTTATACACTTTGTCTCTCTCTTTCTTGTTTCTTTCATATGGTCTCCACTGAACAGTTGGACAATTTCCAGTATTACCATTGTTGTCAGCTTCATATTTTTTACCCCAAGATATTTTATGCTCCTTAGTAGTTTATGCAAGTGACAACATTTAGCATCTATTATATTTCTGCATGTTTCAGGTGAATTTGTTTTGTTTATTTTAAACTGAGCTGGAATTTTTTCCTCTGTGTTACAGCTGCACTCATTTCAGGAGTCAATCACCCTCTTAGAGAAATAAAACTGTCTTAAATGGATTATATCCAGCCTTTTCTAAATCTTTTTATTTTGTGTCCTCTTATCCTGTTATTTTCAAAGCATACAGGAGTTAGAGGCCTTTATTCTGTTAATTCCTGGATAATCTTGTAACTTTAATATCACTTCTTAATTTTATATTTATATTAAAACCTGTGCCTATGAGATAACCCTTCCTTCTTAGGAATATTCATTGTAATATCAAAGTTATATTCCAAGTGAGCTAGGCCTAACTAGTAATCTATATATTTTTTTAAATTGTAACAGGATGTATAAATACACCATAAAATAGTGTTACCTTCACTACCAGCAACAAAGCACATCTTCAGTGGCTTGTGTGTTTTAACCACCACTGTGTCAAAATTCTTCAGTCATGCTCTTGAGTATTTTTGCACATATGTTAAACATGATTCAAAATATGATATCCCAAATGCATTACGTAGCACTTTTCCCTAATTAAGGTCATTTCATTTTGAGAAATGTTGGTCCAACTTTTCTAAGTTATTACTTACTACCTCAACTTCCTAAATACAGCCAGACCTATCCAAGAGTCTAATATTAGCAAACTTTACTAATTTAGTTGTCTTTTAACTCATGTAAGAAAAAGCAAATACCTAAGCAGTAAGGTTTTGCGAGATGCATAATTACATTAATGTCAACAATTTTGTTTGATGCTGTCTCTCTTTAAAAGATGATTTACTTCAATTGTTGAAGTCAAAAGTAAAGTTTATACATACTAAAACAACAGTTAAACAAGCTTAATGTAGTGGTATGTAAGATAACAGCAATTAATAATATCAGCTCAAATTCTGTGTCTTGGTACATATAATAAAAGATAGATGTTTCAAGTTCATTATTTTCTTAAACTCTTAAATTCATCTACAAATGAAAAAAAAATACCTAGAAGCTATTTATAATACTAATGTATTAAATCACAAAGACATGCAAAGTCAAATGTGAACAAAGACTTGTGGGACAAGAAGAAACCCTTTGATACTTTTTGGCTTCCCCATTCATTTTGTCAAATGTCTCTTCTAGTCGTGACTCCTTAAGTACTTATTGAGCCATCTCTTAAACTCTCCCAATCCTCATCTGAAGACAGCTTTTGAAATAAATGTTCAGAGTTTACCACTCTTAATATTAAACAGGAAAAGATAATGCATCAGTCTTATCTCTTCTTTCCACAATTTGGAAAATTTCAGTTAGATCTTCTTTAACCTTTCCTTTGTGTAGAGGAAATCATTTTACTAGCATTCGTTTTAATTTGTTTCAACATCTTAGTGAACTTCTTAAAGTGAGGAACCTAAGACTGAACACAATACTCTAATTGATGTGTAGCCAGTGTTTTGCACATAGAAATGTTCCTTTTTCTGATATTCAAAGTTCCTGTAGATTCAACCTCAAATACTATAAACTTTGCCATTGGCAATACATTACTTGGAAAGTTTACTAGAATGTTTGACCAGAATGCAAAAAGTCCTTTATGACACTGTTATGGTTTAAATGAAGGTAGTTCATGTTCTTACTTTGCATGTTGCATGGATAAATGTTCTCTCTCATTAATGTGTCAAATGATTCCAAATCTCTTTGTAAGATGTCTTCTTCATATGCAACTATACCCACAACTTTAATATTTTCAGCCAGCTTGACTATTTCAATAACCATTCCCTTCTCATTGATAATAATATATAAAAGTAATGTTCCCACCACAGAGTGCTGAAGAACCCAACTTACAACTACAATCCAGCTTGACAAAATTCCAATTATTACAATGCAAAATCTCCTGCAGTCAACCTTATCCATTGAACTAACTTATCAGCCATCATCAGAGAGAGAATTTTCTCTATAGTCGTGTATGCGGCACTTGTTGAAAGCCGCAAAGAAATTTAGACATACAAATTTTACTTATTTATCTTTGCGTATTGAGCTAAGATTTACCCTTTGCAAAACCATGCTGGCAATATGACATACTTATAACAATTATTAGGTGGTTTTGCAAAATATTTTTAATTGGTCTTTGCAAGACTTTTACAATCACAGAAGTAAGACTAATTAGTCTAAAATTATCTAGACAGTTCATAACATTAACTTAATTACAGTCTTCTGGCACTTGTCTCTTATGCAAAGACCTAAAAATCATTTTAGTGAAGGGTTAATCTACATAACCTTTTTAGAACCCTTTATCAAATACTGTCTTGCTTAATATATATTATCATATTTTAAACTTTCTATTGTTTCTTTAACAGTTTCGTGGTTAGTATTAAGTTTATATAGATTTATTGTATTTCCCAGTAGTAGTTTTTCAGCATCAGGCACACTAGAAGTATTTGGAAAAAATTAAAGATATTCATAATACATTTAAAAGCACTTTAGCTAACTTTTAAGATGTAAAACTTGGATAATTATATAAAATACAGTTAATGGCTAAAAGTTACATCATAAAAAGATGTTTGAAAACGAGTTAACTGTAAATATTAAAAATAATAGTTTACCACATTCTTAGGTTATTTCTTTAGCAACTTCAGTTGTAGTTTATAAACTGTTATAAGCTGAAACATAATTGAGTTTTGTAGGAGTTGTGGTTACATAAGCACATCACTAACTTATTTTATTGAGATAGAAGTAGAATAGAAAGTATAAAAATATGCTTTTAATTAGATTTGGGCTCATGGATAAGCCTTTCATACAGATGAAGACACTGTCATCATAACTTACAAAGTCGTCTGTTATGTGGGCTTAGACGTTGGATTTGAGTAATATCTGAACAGTCTGAGCTAGCTTGTAGTATCAGTTTTGAAATGCATAATTCCTATTGTATCTCTTTCTGTTAAGAATATAGAAAACACATATTTCCTAAGAGGTGAGAAGGTAAGGTTAAAGGCTATGAACAAAAAAATATTAACATTCTATTGTAATCTAAAGTCCATGCAGGTATTTTAAAAATACAAGAACAGTTAACAGTTTGGATGTCTCTGTTACTGCTAGACATTTTGTGAGTAGGAAAAGTCTCTTGCTGTTAGATACTGTATTCTTTTTTCACTGTTTGCATGAGGAAAAGTGGTAAAGTACAATTTAAGGGGTCCATAACCTAACACCTTGTGGGTGAAAAACATAATTGTGGTTATGCAATAAACTTTTGGAATGCCTCTAATAAAGGCATTCATTTTCAACTACAGTTAGATTCCATGCTGTTTTTCCAACATGACATAGCTAAGACCAACTTATATGAAATATTATTGTGTATTAAAATATATCACGAACTGCCTGTTGCCATTTTTTTTATTAAGGAAGATCCATAGATGTGTAATAACCACAGTGTGTGTCTTTAATAATTTTATACTTATATTTTGTGTTAATTAAGTACTTTTGGTAAAGTGTTGATTATTAACTCAGTAATATCAAACATGTAGTTTGAGATACCTTTTAACTTGTTAAATTTTCTTAATTATACAAAAATTACATATTACAGTACATTAAATTATTTTTTAATAACTTTAGTCTGAAATGAAGGCCTAACAGCAATGACGTAAGTGTTTATGCAGTTGGTTTAGTCGGCTAAAGCTTCTCTTGAAGAATCACACAACTTTGTATGGATTGTTCAGGTAAAGACATTAGAATTTAAATATAATGTTAGTGATATTTGATTTGCACTAGATTTTTAACTTTGGAATTCAACAATAGCATAATACTTAATCACAATCAAAATAGGTTTATGTTAGGATGTGAAAATGAAAAATGTTGAGTCAACTCAGTGAATGTGTGTGTGTGTGCATATGAATGAGTGAGGAGATGATAAAAGAAATAAAAGTAGTTTATTTATAGAATATTATTACTAAATAAGAGGTTTATAAAATATTTATTTAGTGGGGTAGGGCACCACTTTGATCTCTAGATTTCTATTCCTCACTTGTGGCAACCATTATGGTATTGTAGGTCCATTAAATAGTGTAAAACTAATTTATCTGCTTTTGATTTTTCTTATAATCTAATAATTTTTGCATCCTACTCTTTGAATCGTGCTTACAGAGGATATAGCTTATTTTTAAGTTACCTTCCCCAGTGGCACAGCAGTATGTGTGCAGGCTTACAACACTAGAAACTGAGTTTCAGCACCCATAGTGGGAAAAGCACAGATAGTTCGTTGCATAGCTATGTGCTTAAGTTCAAACAAACAAGTTTTTTTAGTTCATTTTATTATAAAATAACTATTGCCATATTTTAATTAATCCTAAGCATTGCTATTAGCATGCTTAATATTTCATGAACTGTTTTTCATGTTTTTTGTTTTGTGAATATTTATTTTGTTGTCATACCTGAATTTTTAAAAACTTGTATGAAACACATTGTCAAGAAGGTTATTAGTCAACATTTTTCCTCTTTTTTTTTTAACTCATTAGACTTTGTTTTATATTTTCTGCTCCTGTAAGTATTCATAATTATTTATGTTGGAAGAAAGATTTTTAAAATTTGTATTACATATTTATTTACAAGTGAGGTGTGTTAAATTATTTAGGCCCGGCATGGCCAGGTGGGTTAAGGCTTTCGACTCGTAATCTGAGGGTTGCAGGTTTGACTCCCCGTCGCACCAAACATGCTCGCCATTTCAGCCGTGGAGGCATTATAATGTGATGATCAATCCCACTTGTCGTTGGTAAAAGAGTAGCCCAAGAGTTGGCAGTGGATGGTGATAACTAGCTGCCTTCCCTCTAGTCTTACACTGCAAAATTAGGGATGGCTGGTGCAGGTAGACCTCGTGTAGCTTTGCACGAAATAAAAAAATACAAATACAAAATGCAAATTAATGTTACTTGCACATTATTCATGCACATGGATAGGTTTTGTAATTGTAAATTCTTAACTGATACAGGGTTTCAATGATCAACCAATGGATGTTGTAAAGATTTGATAGGTATTATTTGTCTGTGTGTCTGTCTGGTGCAGGTTTTTTTCTTTCTTTTAATAGATGCTGTGGCTACCTAACAGAAATGCATTTTAAAATTAAAATGCAGAAAATTTGAAGTCATTATGAGAGATCTAACTAGAAAGTATAAAAGTAATTATTATTGTTTTGAATCTCATTATATAAAGTGTTTATTAAAAATAATGGTTATACAATAAATTTAATTAAATGTTACATTTCTTTTCCAGTTAAATTTTTACTAAACTATTTATATTACAATATTTCATTATCAGCAACTCATTTTTAGTTGCTGTAACATGTGACAAAGATAACTGCTACTTTTACATTTCTACTAAAACAGATACTTCACATGAGATATTTGACAATGTTATTGTAGTTTCTTATCAGCTGGAGATTATCTGTTTTTCAAGAATTAGTTCTGAATCAGTCTGTGTCTTCAATTTATGACACTGTTCAGACTGTTTTTTCCTCTAATCCTGAATTTCAGAGCTTCATTTAAATATATATGTATCTATGTAATTTTGACTAAAATTTGTTCAGAGACATTTTTGAATGAGATGTTAGCCCACAAAATGAAAGTAAACCAGAAAGATTCTTGAATTGCATTCGTATTTCAGTTAGATGTTGTTTATTTTATGTTGGATTACGTTTTTTTAGTATAGGATATGTGATATCTGTTTAAATACAGAATATTTATTTGTCACATATTATATTATTTAGCTCTTTAGTTTTTCACTGAATGGTTGAATATATTCATCTGAAAGTAGTGCAGATTCATATTGGAATACTGTTCAGTTTTTGTAGTTAAGTTTGATTTTGTTTTGCCATTGCACTGCACTTTAATTTTAAATTTGTATCTTCTTCCTCTGATATACCCACCTATTTGGTCTTTGCAAGAGAGTACCAACACTGGTTTAAATTTTTAATTTTTTTTCTGTAATACTTTTTTTCAACTTAATATTGATTTAATAAAAATTAGTACTGGTGTAGATAAAACTGTGATATTACGATATTCTTTGTGTCAAGTCTTCAAGTATACCAAACCAATCTTTACTTGTTGAAATTACTAGAGATGGAAAGCAGGTGCCTTACTTAAGATTTAATAAAATAAGCTTTATTTTAACTTAATATTGTAAAATATGTTGCATATATGAGGTTGTTTTATCATCTAATTATTTGTGGCAACAGCAGTATTTGAATAGATATTAACTTCAGTACTGCTTCACTTAAAATTACATTTGTTTTGTAAACATTGCTTCTACAATTTGGTAGAATAAGAATAGCAGTTGTTGGCATTTAACAGCATAAAATATTTTGTGTTTATGTATTCAGTGGTGACTGCAGTAAAATTGTGAACACTATCTCAGATGTGGAACTTCCTAGATCTTTCAAAGTGGGTCCGGCATGGCCAAGTGCGTAAGGCATTCGACTCGTAATCCGAGGGTTATGGGCTCAAATCCCCGTCGCACTAAACATGCTCGCCCTTTCAGCCATGGGGGCGTTATAATGTGACGGTCAATCCCATTATTCGTTATAAAAGAGTAGCCCAAGAAAGAGTTGGCAGTGGGTGGTGATGACTAGCTGCCTTCCCTCTAGTCCAGTGGTTCTTAACCTTTTTCAGTGTTTGCACCCCTTTCAAATCAGTAATCATTTCTCGCACCCCCTGGAGAAATATAAAGCATACTCTTATGTAAAAATATAGATTTGCTTTAATTATTCATGGGCATCCTCGCACCCCTTGGGAATTATCTTCGCACCCCCTAGGGGTGCGGGCACCCCTGGTTAAGAACTCCTGCTCTAGTCTTACACTTCTAAATTAGGGATGGCTAGCACAGATAGCACTCGAGTAGCTTTGCACGAAATTCAAAAACAAAACTTTCAAAGTTACTGTTGGTTTCATAGTGGCATCCATAACCCACTTCCTGCTTGCTCAGCTGCTCAGTTTTGAAGGGCAGCCAGATCTGGATAGTGACTAGTGGCATCAAACATATTCCACTTGTTAATGATGGAATTCATTGTAGTCAAAGAGATAATCAGTGACTTTGAAATTTTTTGTAACCTTCTCCTGGTCTGTGCTTCTTTACCACTTTTATTTCTTGACTTGTTTAGAAAGCTCCTTGGTCTTCTTCATGGTTAGTTAGTTTATCACTATGTAGATTGTGGCTTTAACAGATGCATTTATTCTGAAGTCAGTTTAAACCACTTTGATTAAACACAAACAGAGACCATTACACTGTTTTTGTGACATTTAATATTTTTAACCTGAACTGATTTATGACTGCTGTAGCAAAGTAGTTGAAAACTTATGAAGTTGAAAATATCATGATTTACTTTGAAAATCTAACTTACATAACATCAATATTTGTTCACCTTTACTCAGTTTGGAGTAGGTTGTGTCGATTCTACATATAAAGTTCCATTTGAAAGTTTCATGGTTACAAGCTCAGACAGCAACAAAGTATGGAGACTTTGCAACTGGGGTGAATAAATTTGCAAGGCACTTTACAGTTGTTTGAATTTAAAATGCCTTTATACATGTTATTTGAAAAGATATGCACTTTGATTGTAGTATAGTAAATTTTTGTTATATATTTTGTGTTTTGTTTAATTTGCAGATGCAGTTTCAAGTATTTGCATGCCAGGTCTTCAAGATATTGAAAATTATTTCCAGGGATCCATGGGCAGTTGCTGAATTAATGTCTATTGTAATATTACAATTTCTAGTAAAATAAGTGAATAACTCAGAGAAATATCCTTTAAAAGTATGAATGGATTAAACATGTATACTCAGATTAACAAACCAGACTATCAGGATTTCTCAGGCTTATGTAATGTGCCAGGGGTTTGTAGCACATCAAGCTCTGACCAGCTAAACACAAGAGTATTACCTCCATATATCCCACCTCAAGCCTGTCCAGAAATTATGAACCTAGGAACATCAGGAAGCATTAGTATGTTTTCTTGCCAAGCCTGTGGTGATTGTTTTGTGCTAAACAAAAGTTTACTGGATCATATAAATCGACGTTCAGTACTTGTCACTTTTCCATGTGATTCTTGTAATAAATGCCTAACTTTTTATAATCGGTGTTCCTTAATTTGCCACATTCATAAACACCACCAGCAAGGAGAACCAGTAGACATTCTGAAGGCCACAGTAACTACACTAAATCAAGATACCCTCAAGGAATGTTCAGAGAATAATAAGTTTAGTCAAGGAGTAGACCCAGTAGTTTTAATGCCACCATCTGTATCATTACATTCTGGTCATACGAACTTTTCCAAAGGAGCTAGTGGTGGTACTTTTAATTGGTGTGTGTCACAAAATCAGATTTTATCTACAAATCAGACATGTCACAGTGGTAATTTACAGATTGTATCCAGCCCAGTACAACTAAATGGAAGACAGACTGTGTCTCAGATACAAGATGTCAGAAGCAATTTTAAGCAAGGAGGAGCACAGACCTATCCAGTGCCTGTTTATTCTGCAACTATTCAAGGCAAAAACCCTCACTGTATAATTGTGCGTCAGCTAAATTCCACAAGCATTTCATCATCACTGCCTATGCCTCAGCAGCCTGTGTTTGAAAATATTTTGCAACACGCTGTTCCATTATCAGGTGCAAAAAGACTTTGCTCTGATTCAGCAAACATAATTTATACAAGTACAGCAGCCACTGTTGGTACCAATGTGATGGATAAGATGTCCTTTATTTCAAGTAATGCTAATTTTGGAACAGTCTTATCAGGCAGTAAATCAACAGAAAAGGTGGATAATTTTAAAAGGTCATGTTTTGAATGTTCCAGCTCATTTGAAAGTGATCATCATTTAGAAAAACACTTTTCTCCAGATCATTGTATTATGCATGAATGTTCCAGATGTGGTCTTCAGTGTAGTTCTGCATGTAGTCTTCAGGCCCATCAAAGATATCATAATCGTATGGGACCTTACATATGTCCTGAGTGTGGAAAATACTTCAAATCGCCATGGAATAAATTCCAAAAGCATGTGGTGAAAACTTGTAAACATTTTTTACGAAGACCTGGCCATATTTGTACATTGTGTGGGTGCTTATTTTTATCATTTGAAGGGCTGTCCACTCACATGAGGCAACATTCTGAAATGCTGTACAAGTGTACATCCTGTTCACTAAACTTCAATGCTCATGTTGGATTTGAGCTTCACAACAGTAATGTCCATAAAAATTCAAAATGCTCATACAGAATCATTTTTAAATGCCCAAAATGTGTAAAACTGTTTGAATCTTCCAGTACACTGAATAGTCACTTGGATCAACATATTCAAGATGAAGGAACTTCAAATGTTACCAAAGCTTTTGGTTGTCCATGGTGTAAAGACCTTTTTAAGTCAAAAGCTGCCTTTATGGAACATGCTCGAATGGAACACGCTCCACACTACCAAAAAAATGTGTGGTTGGAAATGCCAAAGTCTTTTGCTAAAGAATCTAAAGTTGAAATCCTCACTGAAAAACATAGCAGTGCTGAGTTTTTATGTGCTTCTTGTGATGAACACTTCATTTCTCGAGAAGATATGGTTAACCATGAAAAGGAAAAACACTTGTTAAAAAATCTTTGCTGCTCTGTTTGTGCAAAAGTTAGTAAAACCAAACATGATTTGATAAGTCATGGCCAGAATCACTTACAGAGTGGGGAAATAGTGTGTCTCCTTTGTAATAATCAGAAATTTATTAGTACTGTCGACCTTGTTTCTCACTTAGTTGAACACAGTCAATTAATAAAATATCCAATAAAATGTTTCCACTGCGATTTAGAAATAGCAGATAGTGAAAGCTATGTTGAACACTTGAAAATTGAGCACTCTATCAACCGTCATCTTTGTTTTCAGTGTTCATCATCTTTTCCCAGTGTGGTTCGACTAAATCAGCATGAAAAGGTTTATCACAACATGGGTGCATCCAAAATTGCTCCATTCTTATGTTGGGTCTGTAAAGAATATGCTTTTTCCACTAAGAATCAACTTGAAGTACACATAATTGAGAAACACAGGATTCCAGGTAACAAAATAGACTTCACACAGATGCCTAAGCCTTTACCAGTTAATCTTGGAAAATCTGTTCCTTCAAGTAAGATGTGTTACAACATCAGCCGTATCCACGGTGCTGATGAATATAATACACCAGCAAGAGTATTTAATAATGTAGACATAAATACTGAAAATACCAACCACAGTACTCCAGAAAATAATGAAACATTTAAAAGCTCTATGAATCAAATGTTGAAGTGTAAGGAAGACAGAGAGATTAATCCCAGAGAAATGGCACAGAACCTTTTATCAAGCAGCTTGTATAAACAAATGGAAGATAGTAATCCATCAGAAAACACATATAATGGCCAAGAAGAAAAACTTCAAAGAGAATCCTTGAAAAGTGACTTAAAGAATAAATGTAATAGAGATGAATGTAGTGAGAACAACATATTAGCAGTTAGTGATGATAGGCAGTCTGTGCATTCTTGTAATCATGAGACTAAGACGAATTTAAGTGAAGAATGTGGCCTAGATATAAGCACTTCAGGAAATTTGTCTGGAAACAAATTAAATGTTGATGGCCATGATCACTTGATAAGAGAGGGACCAGAAAATGCTGAGACAAAAAAATGTGGAAATAAGACTCATTTTTGTCATCAGAAAACTGAAGATGAAGACAGTGATAATAGAGACTCTGAATGTAGTGATAAGTTGTGTAACACTGTTCCTCGTCAAAGTGCCGAACTTAAACAACTTGATAAAACTGTTGTTGAGAATGGAAATTATAACTGCTTTAAGTGCAGCTTTGCTTCCATTAAAAGAAATGTTTTCCTTGAACACATAAAAATACACAAGAAAGAATCTCATTTTCAGTGCCCTGAGTGTGGAGCTACCTTTGTGAAAAAATTCTCCTTACAAACTCACCTTTTGTCTGTTCACAAAATGAAAGACATAAACAAATACTTGAGTGATCATGGTATGAGTGAGTTAGGACATTCTGTTTCACCATCATATTATCAAAGTGTGTCAAACAAAAACGAATGTTCTGTTTGTTACGCAACATTTGACACTGAACTTCAGCTAAAAAAGCACATTCGCAGACACGGAATGGCATTTATTAGATCCAAACGTGCAGGAAGTTCTCCATAGACATTTGTATCAGTATGTTTACTGTTCATCTATTTTTGTGATACAACTGATGCTTAAGTTGTAAACTATTTTTTATGTAAAATGTTAAATTAGAAAATGCACATATGCTATTCTTCACACACTAAAGAAGGTAAAGAAGGTAGTTTAAAAATTATTTTCCAGATGGCAATATACTTGTTGGATTAAAGTTATAAAGATATAACACACAGAAATAATTTATATTTGTGTTGTTCTACTTGTTGGATGAAGACAGATTTAGAGCCACAGATGCAAGTTTACTGACGTAATTCAATAATTAAAAACTTATGCAGTAACCAACATTATCCAGTACTTGTCACTTATCAGTGTAATGGAAACTAACCCCCAAAATGTTTAAAACTGCAAGCGATAATTTTGTAACATATCCAGTAATGCCTGAAATTAATATTCCCCTTTTTTTAACCATGCATCTCTGGCTTTAAAGCTTGTAAAATATTACATCAAACGTGCTCATTGTGTAGTTTGTAGGATGACATATATTGTTAATGACTCTATGTATATTTTTTTTTTTTTCTGTTAAACAGTTTACTTTTTGAAAGGTCAAACTTGTATGAATGATAAAATTTATGCACCTATTGGAGTTATTATTTAAAACATTAATAGTTTTGATATGTGAAGTGTGCAAATTTTATATTATTTCTGTTGGAAAAAAGTCATGGTTCCAAATCCATAATATAGAAATCTGTCAAATGTCTTAAACCAAAGTGAAAATTATAAATACTTGGATTGGAAAGTTAATTTAAAATCATTATTATTATTATATATGTTTGAAATTTAGTTGTTTAAATAATATGCTGCATGTTAATTTCTTGTTAAATAAGATTATGTTAAAATGTAAAAAAGTTAAAACTTTGAGTTAGCAAACATTTATTGTATCAGGTGCCAATGAGTGAAAAGTTACATTATTTGTCATATGTATATTTACATAACTTGTTAATCTAAATAGGTGTCACATGTTAAAATTAGTTGTCTTGTATACATGTAATACTAATTGACTTGCATCTGTTATAGTTGTTAAAGCTATGATTTGTTTCTGTACTAGTCTGTTAAAGTTTAATAAAGTGGCAGATAAGAGTATTTTTAGTAACATTTCTTTTGTGTTAGAAACCAGCTTGTTACATTGAAAGTAATGTGAAGGGGTTGTAACATGGGGATGTGCTCTTGAATTTTTACTTTAACACAACCCATAAAAGAGTAGTTGAAGAAAGGTTATTGAAATCGTTAAAGTTATTTTTTTTTGTGATTTGTACTAAATTAATTCTAAATAATGGGGTCATATGAAAGTATTTAAGACAGAAACATAGTTGTATTAAAAATATAGCAACATCTTTTTGAACTTGTAATGTTGTGGTATGAGGGAATTTAGAATATGGTGGAACTAGTTGCACAATTCTGATTTAGACACTCGCTTTATGAAATTGCTAAATAAGAATATTAAAAGCCTTCTGGTGTTCTGTGGTATTGCTAATGTTAAGTGTGTTTCCTTTATTATGTGAAATAGCTATTCACAGGGCACAGCTTGTGTTTCTGTATACGTGACTAAAACACCTGTAAAAATTGTATACTTCTGTTTATAAATTATCATATAATATTAGTTATTGACTGTTTTTATTTATATATGTAAATCATGATGCAACTGTTAGGACTCTGCCCTTTTCAGATGAAAATGACTGTGTTTGTGTATGGTTGAAAGTGAACATGTGAGTACAGCAACTGCATATCTTCTCTCCAAATAAATGTAATAATTTAGTGATTGTATGTTTTTGTTTCATGTGAACATGGTGACTATAGCTATTTTAAGCAAAGAAAGAAGTTCTAGTATATTTTTTTGTCAGTCAGTGTAAGTTCTTTGTTTCAGTTAAACACAGCAGCTATTATTAGTTCTTTGTTTTCTCTGTTGCTGAACATTGCCAATGGTAATTGTTTACAGGTGAGCACAGAAAGTGTACTGATTGTACATTGTTAGTGGTGATGACAGTTACAGTAACCAGTATATATATGTAAATATCAGGTTACTCCTTTATTAAAGTTGCATCATTTCATGTCTTTCCACCGTACTTGTATTTACAATACAGAATCAACAGCACTTTGAGCGAACGATGGAGTATGCTGTGTATATGTGTCACATAATTACAGTTTTCAGAACTGATCTTGAACAAATAATTCAAAAGGTTCTATTTGTCCACTAACTGTTATTGTCTTGTGTTGTAAATTTTTTTTCATGTTCAGAGGAAAAGTTTGTGCTGCTTTATGTACATAATATTTGACTAATTTTGAAAGTTATTTTTTGTCTACGGTATACGCAAGTTTTTTTATCTTTAACGTCTGTACATGCAACTGTATAGTATTTTTTCCATAATTTGATGAAATGTACATTTATTTTTTTTATTAACTATTAAAGGCTATATAATTTTAGTTTTTATGTATAGGCAACCATTGGAAATAAGTTTGTTTTTATGAATTTATTTTTTGTACAACATTCTATTTAAAATGAGTAATGGTATAAAAGGTGCTGTCTGATAAAAAAAAAAAAAAAAAGAAGAGAAAATTCTACTGTAATTTAACTCAACTATACAACAGATATTGTGAAGCTGTAAACCTTTAAAAGTTATTAAGTGCTGAAAGCTTGTGTAGTGTTGCAAACCATTAGGCCTGGCTTTTTATAAAAAATAATTTAAACTGTTATGTTTTTTTTTGTACATTCTTTTATTGGCCCAGTTTGGGTTCTAAATCAGAAGTGTGTGAAAAATATTCCTCATTTACCTTTTGTTTCCCATAAGTCACTGCTGGAGAGGTCTTTTGTTTCATTCAATAACTTATAAATTTATGTGATTGTTATAATAAATTTTAGATTTATTGCTATACAAGCTTGTATTTGTAAGGATTACTAAGTACAGTAATTACTTGATTTAGGTGTAAAATCTCTATATTAATGTAACATTGTTATTAACCTAAGCAACATAATATAGAACTGAAGAAACTGAGGGAGCTGGAGGCAGAACAGTATTGTGATTTCTTACTTTTCAGTATCTCCTCTGTGGACAAATACAATGATCCAAGGAAAAGGTGTTTCAAGTGAATTACGTATTTCCTAGACTGAAAAATTCATTCTGATTAAAATGTTGGAGGTGTGAAGTTCTTCTTCCAAATTATATTCCTCTGAAGATAAACATTCCATTAACTTTAAATCACAACATTCAATGTTGGCATGTAGTAAAAGATGTTAGCAAGTCAAAGGGATTCAAGTTTGGAGAACATTAATTAAACATATTCTCTTGAAATATTGCTCAAGATTTCTCATTTAAAAACACATACACTGAACATTAACCCATTTAACCTAGTTCGAACGGTTGAGGTGAATAACATCTCAATCAGTACATTGCCCATCATGTCCTTATCTGGTTAATGAACCCTGCTGTAGGGCACATTCTCTTCACTTTAACTCTCAATTTTTTTAAATACATACCAGAAGGAATTAAAATTAGAAAATTTTGAATTGTCTATAAAACATAAACATTTCAAAATAACAGCAAAAATTATTTATTAATTATGTTTTCTTTTTCTTGCACACATAAGTACTTGAAACTTCAGTTACACCGTGTTTTTGTTGGTTTGCTATAAAGCTCTGACATATTGAACTTTTACAAATGTTATGGTTTGTCAAGAACAGTTGATGGAAGGGATTGTATAGTAATTTAATTATTAGTTATCTTTATGTGTCTTTCATTAAGAATATATATAGTTAAATAATAAAACATCTAATATTTGAAGTGCATTTAAGTCAGTTGTTATATGAAATTTTATATTGATACTAGATACAAGTGTTAAATGTTTTGATAGTGTTTGATGTGTCATTAATAAACAGTTTTAATACTAGTTCTACTAAAGCAGGCTGAAATGTTACATAGGTTTTTGTTGTTTTTTTACCTCCCATTAATTGCTTAAGGACTAGCTGGATTCTTCTATAATTTTTTTTTCAACCTCTCATCTATAGTAGTTGTACAGAAGTGAAATCCTGTTGGGAAAGAATTGCATGCAGTTTTTAAATTACATTTTTTCCACACTTTTTTAAAACGTAGTAGACTTCTCTTATTATATTCACACAATAATTTGTCTAATAGGAAAAAAAGAACAAACATGTAGAAAGGATTGAATTTCACAGTAATTAATTTTATATTAATGAATGTTATGGATAACTTTCTTTTTTTCAAAATCTGTTAATTAATAAAAAACATATATCAAGGTATTTTCACAAATATTTTACCATTCTTATGAAAATTCATCATTGTAACAAAGGACAGAGCAAGGTACTGTTGTAAACAGTGATTTTTTTATTATGTTATTTTATAAAACATAATTATTTACTAAGGTTAACCTTAATATTTTTTTTATCTGTGACTGTTTATTTTCATGTATACTTATAATGTAATGTGGTTTCTAGGTCAAAAATGGAAGTCATGCGTTAATTACAAAATAAAAGAATGGTTTAAAATTACTGAATGAAAAATAATTTTGTGGACATGATTTCAAACAAAATTAGACTTCATGATGGTTATTTAACTTAAATATGAATCAAATAATATTTTTCTTTCATTATCACAGTTTTAATCATTTTGTACTTTCAGATTTTGTCATGCTTCAGACATAACTGTTATTTGAGGCATAAGCTATGGTGAGGACTTGCTTATTCTTGCTAGCAGAAAATAATTAATGCATGAAATACACAAAGTTAGAGTTGAAACTGGAGAAATATAAACATTAAAAAAATAATTAGACATGAAATAACAATCGAATTGAAATCAGGGAAAAATTAAATTTAAAGAAAGCAAGAAATGAAAATTAAAATAATTACAATTAAATGGAAAAATAAAAACCATAATTTTATTAGAACCTCAAAACAAAGTGAAATAAAACGTTTACAAAAGTGAAGGTAAATATCAAGCAATTCTTCAGAAAAGAAATTTGCACCCCCCTAGTAAAAAGTGTAAATATAAGTTTAAAAACATTGAAAACAAAATGTTAAACTATAATAAATATTTCATTACGTTTTAACAAAATGAATGAGACCTATCATAAAAGAATAAAAAAAATTGGATGAGAAAAGTCTTTACACTAAGAGATGCCAACTTCAGGGCACAAGTATGTCAAAAGCCAAATATCAGTACAACAATTTTCTTTCACATCATTGTCTAGGAAACCAAATGATGGTAAAAGTACACCAAATGAAAATAAAACTAGATAATTCCTGACTGAAGAG
This sequence comes from Tachypleus tridentatus, assembly GCF_004210375.1. Classification (NCBI taxonomy): domain Eukaryota; kingdom Metazoa; phylum Arthropoda; class Merostomata; order Xiphosura; family Limulidae; genus Tachypleus; species Tachypleus tridentatus. The sequence goes on along the minus strand of NC_134832.1, from coordinate 58,901,277 downwards.
AATTATATATTAAAATGAATATCTAGTGAGTTACACCAACTTTAAAGGTAACAGATGACACTTAACTTGATAGTTAAATCTACAAAAATTTATTGAAATGCAATTATAATTCTAGTCAATTTAGAAATACATAATCAATTTCTCATCACTCTGTTAACTATGCACTATTTGCATCATAAAACTGGTATAAATGTATGTGATAAAAATTAGTGCCCAAATACTCTAAAAGTTAATAAATTAACCTTTTCAATTTATTTTGTGTTTCTGTAAGAAAACATCCACATCTGTGCTGAAATATAGTTACAATGCCTCAAATTTACAATACTTATACTAACTTTAATTGCAAAAAAATCTTTATAATCTATAAATCTAAGCTAAATTATAATAGTTTTTGTAAAACAATGAATATATGATTTATCAATATTTCAAACACATGAATTGAAAAATTGTTTTTATCAACAATGACAGTGAGTAACAACAAGCAAAAAACTTCCTTCTAAGTGACGACCACAAATACGAGTGAAAATGGAACAGAGTGTGTGTGTGTATATATATATATAACATAAATACTGAACAGTTACAAGATGCTTTGGTGTTTTCATTAATATAATCATATATGTTATCAGAAAACATTTATAAATTGACACACAAAAATGGGAAAGACAAGCCTGGAACTGTCACTTAACCACCAATGTAATTGTACAATCCAGATAAATATAAAATAATACATTTTTATTTAAATCAAAGTTTTACCTTTGTGGCTTCTTCAGAATTAATATACATAACTGTTTATTAGAATATTTGTCAAACTCTTAAAACTGCTTGTAATGCTCTACTTCTTAATTCTTATGTGCATCTAACAGTGTATAAAATATTATTATTGCCCTAATATTATACTTTAGTTTTAATACTAACTATAAGTACGACATATATTATTTGAATTAAATGTATAAAAATAAAAGGAACCATAATACATTTTATGATTAACTGAAAAAACAGAAAATAGAAGCTGCTATGGAATGGTAATTAGTGGAAAGGATACAAAGCTTACTAGCAGTGTTAAACACAAACTGTAAGACTGTTTTAAACTGCAAATAATAGTGTTAAGTGTATTGATATGTGTTGTTTTATGAATGATGGTTTAGTTCCATGTATCGTCCATTATCTCTGTTAAATTTTGGATTTAATGTAGGCTTCCATAAATCTACAGGGTGGCTTGTAAGTCCCTACCCATCCATATATCTTATGTATCCAGTGTATCTGTGTGATGTCCCTCATTCTAGCTGCATAATATAATGCAACGCCATGTTCTGTGAGACATTTTCAAGTATAAATGGGCTTAAATTGGACATATTTCTCTGAAAAAAAAAGAAAAAATTTATAATACATGCGTAATTGAATATAACATGATAACATATTCATGTAATGATGTGTAGAGATATATCTGTAAGATAAAAGTTTCTAGCATTGTTTAATCATGACATTTTTAAAAAAAGCTGTATAGGCACCTCAACTCCTTGCTATAAATGAACAAGTTTGCACATCAAATGTGCAATATAATTTCTTGATGTGTTACTACATAAGGGCTATCAGTCCGTAATATTTTTCAGTTTCACACTTCAAAAGAATGATGGTAGTAACAGGTTGATTGGCCAAGTAAAGATTGTTCATGTACTAAAAGCAACAGTCTTGAATGTTGTGTCATAATGACTTTTAACTGGAAGATCTGATGTGTGAATTTCAGTCCTGAGAAAAAGATCATGACATGTGATAAGGGTTAGAACACACTATATTGTACTGCAAAACGAGAAAATGTGCTGAATCCAGTATTGGATGCCACGAATGTTGTCAGAAAAAAGTACATGAGAAAAAGAGCTTATTCATCTGGGTAACCATAGCAGAGTAGCTATTTAAAATTGAGATGGCCATAAACTTACAATATATTGGTAAAAATAGGTCAGTGTATATGAGATTCATGTTTTTGTTGATCGTAAGAATATAGTATGAATTAAGGTTTAACTGTAAGAACCAGAAAACTGATGTACCAAGCACCGAAAAACCTACAGTTATTTAACTTGGTCTAATAGTTAAGCATCAGCTTGATCAAAATTATAATCTGGGAACTGCATTCATGATTCTAGATCAATGAAGAAACTGGGTTTGACCATCTTTTGTTGTTAGCTTTATGACTACACATTGTGCTATCTATAATGGGTCCATCACAGATACTGGAACCTGATTTTTGGTACTACAAGCTTTAAGACATAATGCTGAACCATTTGAGGGCATTTTTATTGTTACTCGAGCATTTCAGTACCTTGTTGCTTTATTACCAAACAGATATAGTAGTGTCATGACTCCTAATGAAACATACAAACACAATGCTATTTCATTGTCAAACTGAAATGTACTGTTGTGGAGGTTCTGGTTAGAACATTTCAAAATTTTACTGCTTCATTGTAAAACTGATGTATAGTGTCATGGTTTCTGTTGAAGCATTTAAACACATTGCTTCTAAAGACTTATGTTTAAATGTTCCATCACCTGGCTGCTTTAATGTCAGATTTTTTCATTATATGTGTAAAAATGGCTGGTATGGGTAGAGAAAGCACTATGTAGAGGAGTGAACAATGTTTTGACCTTCTTCGATCACTATCAGGTTCACAAAGAAAGAAAGAAGTAACTGGCCAGTAGCTGACCACATGTTTGCTGCATCATTACCAAGCTTACATAATATGATCCTAAAGACACCTGTAGAAATGTTCCAACATCTTGTCTCATTACCAAACTTACATAGTACAGTCCTACAGATTCCTGTAGAAATATTCCATCACACTTCACCATTATTGAACTAATGTAGCATAGCTTTAAAGATTCCTACAAAAATGATCCATCACCAAACTTACTTCTTACAGCCCTCAAGATTCCTATAGAAATGTTTCAAAACTTTGCTGCTTCATTGCCAAGATTATTCTAATTTTAACGATTTCTGCTAAAATATTCCAATACTTCATTCCTGAATTAACATGGTACTGCCTTGAAGTTTTCTTTTGAAGCATTATATGATCTTGTTGCTTTTTTCCAAATGATATTAAAGGCTCGTGCCAAGATATTCAAACATCTTGCTGCTTCATTACCAAACTGGTGTTAATTTAAAAAAGAGGAATTGAGATTTACAAAGAAATACAAAAATGAGATAGGTAGTTTAAAGTGGAAATGCAACTGCCAAAGAAGCTTAACATTTGAGACAGAGTGTTGACATTATTTCTTCAAGCTACAAGTCTATTTTCACTCTCCTAAGGCACCTTGCAAAATTATTTACCCCCTTGCAAAGTTTCACATTTTGTTGCTGTCTTAGCTTGCAATCATAAAACTTAAATGGAGCTTTACATTTAGAACCTACACAATATACTCCAAACTGAGAAAATTTAAAAAATATTGATATTATTTAAGTATGTTAGATGTTTAAAGAAAATTAGAATAATCTCAATTGTGCAAGTATTCATCACCTTCCAATAGGAAACCATGAATCACTTCAAGTGAAAAATATTAGTTGTAAAGATCACAAAACTGTGTGCAATCAAAGTGGTTTAACTTCACAGGGAATACATCTTTTCAAGCCACAAGACCTGTCTAAACAAGTGAGGGATAAAGTGGTGGTGAAGCATGTAACAAGAACACTTCAAAGTTATTGATTATCCCTCTGAGTATGATGAAGTCCATCATTAAGAAGCGGAATGTGCTTCATCCTACCAAGCCACACAGATCAGGCCACTTTTCCAATCTAAGCAGCTGAGAAAGCAGGAAACTGGTTATGGATGCCACTGTGAAGTCAACAGTGACTTTGAAAAATCTGCAAAGTTCCATGCCTGACATGGGAGTCAGTGTTCTTACATTGACAATATAATAGTCCCTGAACAAAGTTAGTCTTTATGGGTGAGTGAGAAAAAAGTAATTACTGAAAAAGAATCATTTTAAATCTTGTATACAGTTCACAACAAAGCATGCAAATGATACTGCAGACGTGTGGCAGAAGGTTTTGTGGTCAGGGGAGACAAAAATTGAGCTTTTGTGGTCTAAATTCAAAACAACTTCTGGTGCAAGTCACAATATCCAGTCAGCACCATCACAACTGTCAAGCATGGTGGTGACACCATCAAGTTATGAGGATGCTTCTCATCAGCAGGGACCAGGAAGCTTATCAGGATTGAGAGTAAGATGGATGGTACAAATTGCAGTAAATCCTACAGGAACACCTGCTTCTCTCAACTTAGAATCCAAAACTGGATTTAAAATTCACATTTCAGTTGGACAATGATCCAAAGCTAAACTGGAGTGTCCTAAAAAGAAGAAAGTGAATGTCTTGGAGTGGTTCAGTCAAAGTCCTGACTTGAATCTAATGGGAAATTTATGGTAAGACATGAAAATTGCAGTCCATCAACAATCCCTGATGGACTTGTAAGAATGGAAATTTTGCAAAGAATAGACCTGCTGGAAAAGACTCACAGCAGTACTTACTGTCAAAGGTGCTTCCACCAAATATCGACTTAAGAGACTGAATACTTGTGGAATGAGCGAATTTCAGTTTCTATAATTACATTGCAGGATTTGCTAACATTCCACTTCCTTCATGTACAAGTGTTAACTTTGATGATTAGTTTGGAATAAAAACAAGTTTATTAAAAAACAACTTTACATTATTTGTATTTCATGAAAATGTGACATTATTGATAGGGGAAGGGGTGAATCTTATGGAAGGCATTGTAAATATTAAAGCTGTTGTTGTATGATGCTCTCTCTGGAAACAACTACCTTTGTATTAGCTTCATGCAGACTGGATGGCTATTGCTTATAATACTGTTCCCACAATGTTATCATTAATAGTGGTATTCCATGTTTGATAACTATGATCAACATACCATGTTATGTATATGCTTGTAAAACGTACATAGCTATTATGTTTATACCCTGTAGTTGTATGGGGAGTTTTAAAACACTGGATTGGAGGGACTACTGAACTGTACTGGAATGATGTAAAGACTGAATTGTTAAAGTGCACAAGTTTTAAACAAGCATGCATGCACATGTATGTTGGTTAGTATGACACTCTTCCATTGTGATGATCCTAAACTCTGGTTAGCTGTACGCACGTTAACAATTACTTATTGTAATTTCCTTGCCATGCATCTGCATTGAGTCAGACAATTTACAGTAACATAAATAATTACATCTAGAAAAAAAAAAATTATTGAAGTGTTCAGGGACAGCCTTAAGAGGGTGTGGGCTGCCCTGAGGCAAGTACTCAAAATTAGGTTCTTGAGTTTGGATACTAAATGTCTACAACTGACTTAGTCACTTTTTTTTTCCTTATAGCAAAGCCACATCAAGCTATCTGCTAAGCCAACCGAGGGGAATCGAACTCCTGATTTTAGCATTGTAAATCCGTAGGCTTACCACTGCACTAGCAGGGGGCAAGTTGGTCACTTAGGCACAATGCCTGAGGTGTTTGCTTCAGTGGACTCATCCTAAGGCTGGCCCTAGAAGCAAGGCCAGATTATTTATTAGGCACAGTGCCTACAGAAACTATGGGTCCATGAAAATGTTCCTTAAAAGTTAATCTTAGAGGGCCAAAAAATAACAATAAAAACTCGAAATACACATTTCACTGTAAAAATTTTATTACATCTTTAGGTTATATGATATACTTTTGTATATATGCATTAGTTTGTGTACTGACATTCACATATATGTATACAGCTAGTAGGGTCTACTGATAGAAGGGGCCCAGGCCCTATGATTGATCCAGCACTGCATGGAAGTGTCAACATGTGGAAGGTTATTTTACCATGTGTTTCATAGAAGAGCACATCTTTAAGCACTTTAAAATAATTTAATGTATTTATGCTCCATGAGCAAATATTTTAAAATTAATCTTTTTGGTGTACCTTTGTCTAAAATATGTAATTATGCAAAATCTTTTATCGCTGATTAATTTTGAGATTCAACGTTTTCTTTAAAATGTGAATACATGAATTATTGTACAAAAACTTGAGTTGCAACTGAGTAAGATTAAATATTTACTTGAAATGCAGACAAATACTTATGAAATTTCTCTACTGGTTTGTACAGCAGTTTTTTTGACAGCCCCATGCCAGTACAGCATTTTAGTTTGAAACTACACACATCAAACAAAATGGTCACATGGCAGATACATTTAATAACAAATGTGTTTTGAGTGAATCAATGACTAACATCTGTAATGTAGTGCAATTCACTGTATTTTTCAAGTGCCCATACTGAAACCACAGTTGGTGAATATTGTTTTTAATTTGTATAATCTTACAAGGAAACAGACTGTTATTACATGACAAAGAACATTAAAGCACATTGTCTGCACATTTTTCTTTTTCAGTATGTTAACAACTTGATAGCAGTGTTAATTCTTTGTTGATTCGTGTATCAGGAACAGGATTAACTATTTGTTTTTCTCATGACAAAATACTCTTTGTTAAAGACATTTTTATTTTATAGTTCAGAAGAAAAACTGTGATACAAGTACACCAAAAAAGGCAAAATATCTACTTTCATCCAAGTTAACTTTTAGATTTTTCCTTTTCTTTCTTTGCTGCTTCTGCTTTGGCCTCTTCTTCCTCGTGTTGTTTGATCAATGGTTGCACATCATTCTGATTCAAAATACGGATCTTTGTTTTACCATTTTCTCTTGTTAAAGTAGCCATTTCCACTGGAGAAGAAGGAAAGTTATTAAAAATAAAAAAATTACTTCCCAGTAGTTGAAATGAAAATACAAAGTTCAATATAATTTTAAAAACTGTATTGTATTGTTTTAAACAAAAAAAAAATCAGTTTCATTACTGCATACTTCATGAAGCTGAATATTATCTTTTAAGTACTGTCATTAACTGTATACTAGAAGTGATTAAAACATTACAGACAGGCTTAATGAAAGTATCTGAAAACAGGCTGCATCTAAAAATATATTAGTAAAATAAATTACTCTTTTCTTATCCCAGAAATTATTTTCCATAGACTAATCCATGAAGCTTCATAACACTCACACTTATCAGATGTTAGTTTAGTCATATCCAGGGTCTTGCTGAAAACCTTAATAGCAAGAGCTAAAGCATCTTTGAGTGTGGTTTTCCCCTCTTTGTATTCTTGCTTCAAAATAGAAACTGCTGCCTGTATTGGAACAATAAAAGCAAATATATTTCACAAAAACATTCTTTCGGCAATTAATATCCTCGAAGTTTCACAATGATTATTTAAAAACAAAACCATTCAACATCATGAACAATGAAAATCTGTATGTATATTAGAACATACAACAAAAGTAATATTTCTTTAGGGACCACTGATGTATTTTGTGCTCTTACATATCACAAAATTGTATGCACTTTCACTTATAATAGTAAAATAAATAACTAAACACAGACAGTTAATGTATTACTTGAAAATGAAAAACACTTTTGCTCCTTCATTGTTTACCTAATTTTAAAGGGTTTCTATCTCAACAATAAGATTTTCATATCTCAAAATATGACACTGGAAACAATATCAAGTATGAGTATTTATATTACTAGAGTAAATGTTGCCCATAGAGCAGTTGTTTATGTTAATATGTTTATATTTTTCTAAAAAAATTTAAAAAGTGAACATTTTCTATAAAAATGATTTTTCTGGGAAGTACTGTTTCAGAAAAGTGTCCAGATCATGCTGATATAAACTTTAATGTTTTTATATGTTGAAAGCATTAACTTTTATTGAACTTTTAATGAATTCCATTTGTTTAGTACTCTATTTACAAATTACACCCATAAAGATATAATCAGAAACTCGTGTTCTTGTTGTGAATTCAGACTTTTATTTAAAACTGTATTCTATTATAAAGAAATAGTTGTTGCACATATTGTAGTTATTCTTCTGTCTGAATCTTGAATACCCAAAGTGTGAAATATTTTATATATTTTTGTTAGTGGTGCTACTCAATAGATGGTGCCACATTGTATTCATTATTTCTATCACACACACACTCATATATATGTCTATTACAATAAGATATATTTTTCTCACACAATTATGAATCCACATTGTTAATCAAGAACTATAAAAGTGAATTAAATAATAATAGTGAAAGATGATGATATACTATTAATTTACACTTCAGTCATGTAGGTACATATGCAGTTTGTTACTTTGAAATTTTAACAAAAGGCTACTTTTGTATATCTGTCTCAAATTTTGAAATGATAAAGGGAGGCAACTTGCCTGCTTTGTTCTCCATTAATAACCTGCCTGAAAATAGTATTTAACTTTCACTTTTATAGCAAATTTTATTTAAGGCAATGACATGCAAACCACAGACCCTCTAATCCACAGTCCAAGCACTCATCTCTAGGTCACGAGTTGTCCTTTCTTTTAAGTGGGTCATGACATAGGCATTTTACAAAATTAAAGGATTAATATGGTAAATATAACGGCCAAACCATGTGAAAAAAAATTCTGTATGTTACACTACTGCTCCAACTTTTTTCTTATTGATGGTAGGAAGAATATGATAGAGAATACCAGTTTATTCACTGGTGTGTATTTTCCTTATAGCAAAGCCACATCAGGCAATCTGATGAGTCCACCGAGGGGAATTGATACCCTGATTTTACCATTGTAAATCTGTAGATTTACTGTTGTACCAGCAGGGGACTTATCCATTGGCAATTCAATTCATATACTACTCAATTTTTGCTTCTCAGCTTGTATTTATCATTTCAGTCACATACATAGATAAACACATGTACACATTTTATGCCAATTATATTCAGATTTCATAAAACTGTCTAATCATAAGTTTATTATAGGATATGCAGTGAAGATGTATCTGTAAATCACAACTTACAGCACTGTTATTGCCAATGCATGTAGCCTTCCATCCACCATAGTTGCCACTGGGATCAGATTGGTACAGCTGATATCCAAACTGTTTATCCCAACCCATGTACAGTATTGAAACTCCAAATGGCCTCTTTCCTATGTATGTATAGTAAAAATAAAAGAAATACAACATTTTTAAAACCATGTTTCATGGAGTGAAAAAATAAATAAATAAATATGCTGCATAATCTTGGAGTCGTTAGATAAATCATGTTCACAGCATTCACTACCATACTTTTAGAAAAATAAGGGTAAATGACTCATGTTAAGTGATATTAGCAAAGTGACTAAACCCACCTCCATACTGGGTATAAGCCTGTTTGAGATCGCACAACCAACTGACGAGTCTCTCACAGGGTATCGATTCACCAAATTGCAGCAAATACCTACGAGAAGCAAAAATTATTAATGGCTTGTGTTTTTCAAAACTACAATAACATTTTGAGTATAAAAATACACTGAAAATGATTCCATTCACTATAGTAAGTGTATATATTTACAGCTGAAGTAAACAGTATAATATAGAAATTATCTCACTGAAACATAAACATTGGATAAAATGTCTACCATTTAACGATGAAGTTTTTTTATAGCAAATTGTAACATAAAATAAGGGTGGCACATACATTAACACACAGATTTAAAATAAACTAAATCAGCAAAACAAATTAATACAAAAACCCAAAGTAATTTATCTCAATGTTTCCAGTAATAGAGGGATTTAAATCAAAGATGTACATTTAAAAACATTCAACCAACTAGTGTTACAAACTGGACAATTTTTTCTAAAAAGCTCACAGTTTTAATTTTTAAGACTTTTGACAAGTTAAACTTGAAAAAAGGAGAGAGTATTGAGTTCATTATTCAAAAAAGTAATTTGAAAGGAAATGTACATGATATACATACACAAATATATATGCTACTATTTCTTAATAAAATCATTTTGTAAAGGCACAAGCTATTTAAGTATTTCTCTCTCAGGAACTTCTGGAATATTAATGAAATGGCACTCAAATACATAGTATTGTTATATTTATTTGTAAGATTTGCAAAATCCTTCACCTGGTCTTTAACTCTCTGTACTTATACTAAAGATCTGAAAAACACATATTTATAATTAACTATTATTTCTTTATGAAGGAATTTTGCAAATATATTAGAACATATCTTCCTTATATATTTAATACTGTATATATGGAAATAATAATTACACATGATAACTGTAGATGTGCTAAGTTAATGTAAAAGACCTCAGAATATGTGACTGAGGAAGGGCAAAAACAATTGTTTAACCCTTTATGTTACTTCCAAGGGTACATGCTAGGCATGGTTGAATTTTTTTTTCTTTTCAAAACTAGATGTATGAAAATGTAAACAGACACACTGATAGTAGTCTCACAGAGGAAATAAAAACTGAATCAGACCAGACACTCCTGAGGATGGAACCTAAGTGTGTATGTAACATTTTAGTTGAAAGAAAAAATTAGTGTATGCACGTGCACACACACACACACGCACACACACACACACACACACACACACAGAGACCAGTGATTTCAATTTACTTCATTTCTATAAAAATTCACAGTGTAACTATATCTCCTGACATATCTCTTACTCAAAGTATCCAATTATTATATAAACATGTATATTAATGTACCTTTGAGCAATCTGCCTTAATTCATTTGTAAGAACATTTGCATCAGAAGTGATACCTGCTACACTGCATGCCATGTCACTGCAAAAAAATTGAAAACTTTAAAATAATTTTTTTTCTCAGAGCCACAATACAATTAAATAAATAGACAAAGCAGTTACACCTTTGCAGAGAATACTGAAACTTTCACTCATATACTTAATATTTAAAGGAGTTAAAAACATTTAGCAAAATGCATTATTCAATAATTTCCAAAAGTACTTTCTTAAATGTAGTAGGTGATATTTTTAGTTGTTTTCTGCACTTATATGTGAAACAAGATGCCTAATACCTCAAACATTCTCAAACAACACTGATCAAGTTATCTACTAAAATTGAAAACATTTAAATACCATAAACATATTTCATGATAAGTATCTCTCATCCTCAAATAGGAACATACCACATTACTAACTTTAAAAGTTAAACACTGTTATGTATAGTTATGTGTTTTTTACTTGATACTAACTTCCCATTTGGTAGAAAGATAAATCCACAAATTAAACTATAAGCTACTGACTGTGAATACTGAAACAGTTTTATAATAATAACGTCAGTATGTAAAATTGACCCTTTCACTGTGGCCGAGACGTACATTTCCCAGTGCTCCAACTTCCTCACACTGCGACTGGGAAAATGCTTCCCATTATCAGTGCTGTTTACACCTCTCTCTGCTGAGTCCAGGTTCATCATCTCAACTGTCAGCACCTAATGGAGAGCTGGCATCCTCATCTCATTGTTCCTTCATCATCACACATTCAAACACCCTGTAACTCTCTTCCACTATCTTCTAACCTATCTGAGTTAAGCATACCAAGCATATTTACACTGTATGGTCACTACTTGCCACTCTACCAATGTGGGCATGATCTACACTCATTTGTTGAGCATACCACTTGGCACCTTACAGGTTACTGAAGGACTGGAAGAAAGACATTGAGGAAAACCCTATATGTATACATTAACTGGGGTTCAATTAACTACTTTAAAACTCATTTTATGTACGTATATTACATGCAGTAATTTTTTAAATGACAGTGGGAAACGTCTGTCTCAGGGACAGGGTGAGGGGTTCGAAGAACCAAACAAAATACATCACAACCACAGTGAAAGGGTTAAACCCTCAAGGCAAACATATTCAGAATTTTCTGTGTTGCTCTACACACATATTCTTAATGTACAAATGGCACTGAAAATTAGGTTTCAATTAATAATAATTCTACTAACTATTATATTTGCATACATACAACTGTGTGTTTCTTCATAGACCTAGTATGCCTTTTGTCTGTAAGGTTTTTGTAATAATTATCTGTAACGATTATTCATATATAAAGAAACAAGAGAAAATTTTCAATAATGAATTTAAAAAATATTTTTTCCTTTATTGTGTTACGGTTTTACAACAACATTTATTTGTCAACACAATAGAAAACAATATTTACTGGCATGAATATTGTAGCATAATATTAAAAACCTCTTAGGTAACACACACACATACAAGCTGCTCCAATAAATCAAAAATGTGTATAAATCTTTGATTAACCAATTTAAGGTAAAAAGTAATGGTTTCTAATTACTTCCTCAGGCTTATATCTACATGCTGTAATTTTCATATAGTTACTAACCTATTGATTATTATGTTTCATTGGTAAGTCTAGAAATAAATAAAATATTAATTCAGCCTCCGACACTTTAAAGCTACATGCTTGTACAGGCCTTTAGTTAAATGTAATTTAAAAATTCTGCTAAGAAAATTCCTAACTGTATTATGAATTAAATACAATTTATCCACTAAACATTTTCAGAAATGTGTTTGAACTTTGAAAACATACGTATCATTAACTGAAATAAAGATACTTTCTACTTACTCGTGTAGCTTATAAATCTTCTCTGCACTGAATACTTCATCAAGTAATTTATTAGTATTCCTTCTTTCTGCAGCTAATACTATACCATCAGATGCTAGTATTCCTAGACAAGTTCCTGCATGTCCAATGGCTTCCATGGCATATTCAACTTGATAAAGTCTCCCTGAAATGGTATTTGTGGATTTTTTTACTGATAAATATATAAATTCAAAACCTATATAAACATTTAAACACACTAAAAAAGTTTCAGTGATGAATTAAACAGACTTTCTCCTGAAACCAAAATCACTTATCAACATCTTTTTTGCAAAATTCAAAACCTATTTTAACAGAGTTTGTGCTTTACTTTGCAGTTCAAATTTGCAAAGAATAGTCATTTTATTATTGACAATTATTTTATAAACATAATTTATAAATACAATACAATGATATATGTTAAGATGATGGCACTAAATGGTATTTTATTTCATAGAATTATTCACATCAGCAAATAATGTTAACTTTGGACAAACAATTTTTATAACATTTATTGTAATTAAATGTTATCTAATTACATATTAAAAACAAGGCTTAACTGCTTTTTGCTCACTAACTTTTAAATCCTAATGGTCACTTACTATTCATAACCAATAATGAGTACAATAGCTGTCCTGCAATATAAATAGTACACAATAAAAGTTTTTTGTACACATTTCACTTGGATATAATTATTTAATCCATTTACTGAAAAATACAGTTTGAATGTTACTGTTGTGCTTACTTTTGACACTGGAGATTGACCAGTAGTTTATGTTTGAGATGTAACCTACTGGAAATTTCTATATATATTTTCAATCCAAACAGATTTTATCACACAAGTTACAAATTTATAACAGACCGTACATATTTATTGTTAAGTTAATCTAACTTCTTCCCAACCTTTTTGCACTTTCTTAACTCTTGCAACTTCTTTAGTTGATTTAAAACTAATTCAGTTGCATGTTAGTGTTCTATTGCAGGCTAATTAATTATCAGAATATTCATATTTATTAATAGAAATTTTAATTTTCTGTTTTCATAAGCCTGTTACATTATAAGCTATAAATATCAACCTAGTTAAAACCTAAGAGCTTTCATTCTTTGATCATCAGTGATATTTTTACTGTAAAAGAAATGTAAAAATAAACATTAACTGCCTTATGTAGATAGTATGGCTTTAATACTGAAAGGTGTACAATAAATAAGGCTAGTGTATCAACATTACAAAAGTCTTCAGCTTTCCCTCACTCCAATGTTTCATCATAAATACAGTGTTTAAATCATCAATAAAAGAATACTTTAGATATTTCAGGTTTTATGATGTGAATTTAATAAAACTTACCTTCAGGAGAAAATATTGTTGTTCTTGAATCATATCGACGAGCCTTAAAATAATAAAAATATATAAACTGATATTTGATTAAAAATTAAATAGACAAAATACATTGTCTGTAGATTAAAGAAAATAAATGCAAGTGTTTTCATTCTTGCACTTTTCATAATATTCAAACATTTTCATAAGACCAAAGTATTATGAATACTTATGTTACATAAACCATGAAGATATAAAAGGCTATTCTATTCAATATATTAAGATGATTGACCAATAATTCACTGAAGTAAACAAAATAGTAAAAAAGGTTTAAAATAATCCAGTCAACCATTAACAGAATGGAAATTTCCAGAAAACTGTGTCCAAGACTGCTTCAGTTTACAAATAATGTACCACTCCCTTGTTCTCTAATGTGTATTCAAGTCTACTTTGCTAATTGTATTACTCAAACTAATATGACAACCTAAAACCACTCTGTAAGGCTTTCAAACACTTAAATTATACTACCAGTAATTACTATTTTTCTTAATGAAAACAAATAATTTAATTCATCTTTTTTAAATAAGATATATAGGGTGTTTGGAAAATCATTGTACAGTTTTGTAATCATATTTTATTCAGTCTATTTCAAGCCAGCAACTGATAGCGGTGTTTAGAAACAAAATAAGAAGGATCCAGGCCTGTATTGATGCCAACGAGGGTCACTTTGAACATTGTTTATAATTGTCATTCATATTTACATCCTGTATTCTATATTGAAACATGTCTGTTAATAAATATACAAGTGCACAGTGACTTTCCAAACACCCTGTACAACCATGTTATTTAAATTAGCAACAATAATTATGTCCTTTAAAATAACTCAATTTCTCCTGCAATAAAAATATGACTGAGCTAATTTATCAGGAAAATAAAAAGCATATTTTACTTCTAAACTAAAATGGACAGTCATATGAAATCAATATGTTAATATATAGTCATATGAAATTAATCAGTATTTCTCATATAACTGTACCTGTAAACTGACCTTTTCCACCAAATTAATGGTTCATTGAAATAATGCAAATTAAATTAGTTTACCAGGTAACCTGAGACATTGTATGAAACCTGTGATAAAGCAAGATAAAATGTAACCCTAATAAAATAATTCAACATAAAAATAGTATCTATACATATGTGAATTTGTATTCAACATGAAAAAAATAGTATCTATACATATGTGAATTTGTATCATACTGTGAAACAAAATAAAACTAAAAATAGTATCTATACATATGTGAATTTGTATCATACTGTGAAACAAAATGAAACTAAAAATAGTATCTATACATATGTGAATTTGTATCATACTGTGAAACCAAATGAAACTAAAAATAGTATCTATACATATGTGAATTTGTATCATACTGTGAAACAAAATGAAACTAAAAATAGTATCTATACATATGTGAATTTGTATCATACTGTGAAACAAAATGAAACTAAAAATAGTATCTATACATATGTGAATTTGTATCATACTGTGAAACAAAATGAAACTAAAAATAGTATCTATACATATGTGAATTTGTATCATACTGTGAAACAAAATGAAACTAAAAATAGTATCTATACATATGTGAATTTGTATCATACTGTGAAACAAAATGAAACTAAAAATAGTATCTATACATATGTGAATTTGTATCATACTGTGAAACAAAATGAAACTAAAAATAGTATCTATACATATGTGAATTTGTATCATACTGTGAAACAAAATGAAACTAAAAATAGTATCTATACATATGTGAATTTGTATCATACTGTGAAACAAAATGAAACTAAAAATAGTATCTATACATATGTGAATTTGTATCATACTGTGAAACAAAATGAAACTAAAAATAGTATCTATACATATGTGAATTTGTATCATACTGTGAAACAAAATGAAACTAAAAATAGTATCTATACATATGTGAATTTGTATCATACTGTGAAACAAAATGAAACTAAAAATAGTATCTATACATATGTGAATTTGTATCATACTGTGAAACAAAATGAAACTAAAAATAGTATCTATACATATGTGAATTTGTATCATACTGTGAAACAAAATGAAACTAAAAATAGTATCTATACATATGTGAATTTGTATCATACTGTGAAACAAAATGAAACTAAAAATAGTATCTATACATATGTGAATTTGTATCATACTGTGAAACAAAATGAAACTAAAAATAGTATCTATACATATGTGAATTTGTATCATACTGTGAAACAAAATGAAACTAAAAATAGTATCTATACATATGTGAATTTGTATCATACTGTGAAACAAAATGAAACTAAAAATAGTATCTATACATATGTGAATTTGTATCATACTGTGAAACAAAATGAAACTAAAAATAGTATCTATACATATGTGAATTTGTATCATACTGTGAAACAAAATGAAACTAAAAATAGTATCTATACATATGTGAATTTGTATCATACTGTGAAACAAAATGAAACTAAAAATAGTATCTATACATATGTGAATTTGTATCATACTGTGAAACAAAATGAAACTAAAAATAGTATCTATACATATGTGAATTTGTATCATACTGTGAAACAAAATGAAACTAAAAATAGTATCTATACATATGTGAATTTGTATCATACTGTGAAACAAAATGAAACTAAAAATAGTATCTATACATATGTGAATTTGTATCATACTGTGAAACAAAATGAAACTTCCTGAAACCAAATGTTACAAATATGAACTTATTTTTCACTGATTAAAATAAAGATTATTTATTCAGTTGGTTTCAGGCAAGAATTAACATGTACCAATATACATAACTATTCAATCACAACTGAGTTTATCCTATTTTAGCCTGTTAACATTCTACTATACTGTGTACCTGTGCTTTTATGTAGACATGCAAATGTCATTCCCACTATCTTGTTTGCATTATTTTTAAAGTATTGAATAATTGTAATCATCCCTACATTAATTTCTTTTTTTTTTTTTTTTTAAATTCTTTACTTCTGATGTAATACTGGCTCTTATTGGCTAAGCATTCATTTACTGACACCCTGTTTTTGTGTTAACATTCACCCACTCAATGGCAGAGGAGTGTTAAATGATCACAGTTATCTTATAGCTGATTTACAACTAATGTGACTACAGTTGCCTTACAATAAACTGTACAAACTCAACTTGTAATAACAGTACTTTATGCTTTTTCATTTATTATTAAATTTGGGATTTTGAATATGGGCAATTTATATATTCAAAACTGTAGCTCTAGGAATCCATATTATTAATAAGACTTTCTAATGTTTGTTTAAGATAGACTAGTAGAAAATCTAGTCCTGATGCAAATGACATAAGTAATGGCATATTTGAGATATCAGACGGGCATTGTGCAATACTGAAGAAAGTCAATGTTAAGAATTGTCAGGTAACAGTTTTTTTCCACCCTTTCAAATTAGAAGTAACTAATAAAACTATTTTAGGCTAGCTTCACCCTATCATGATGGGTCAAAGATCATGTCACTGTATTTGTTGACATATGTATTAGTTTATTGTATTTACTGTATACAATCTTATTGTATTGAATTGCTATTTTATGAATTTGTAAACAAGTTTGCAATCAAATTGTAGATTATAATCCAAATTTTAGTATGATATATTAATACAGTATTATATATTAATTAATTTCAAAATTTAAAAGTAAATATTAAAAGAACACACCCAAATTCTGATTTTTGTGGGTTACATGGTATGTTGAATGCAGTACTGGTTTATATTACATGTAAATGGGTAGGTATTTCATGTTTATTGGCACAAAGCTACTAGGCTATTTGTGCCAAACAAGATGTAGTATACTATAATGAAAAATGGAAATCAAGGTAAAAATAAGTAAAATTAAGATCCACCAAGAAGACTGAAGCATTAAGTTCAAACATGTTGTCAGTCACCTGAAGTTAGCCTTTCCAGTCCTGGGTTCAGGTCAAAATAAAATTTATGTGTGTAAAAGAATTCATGCTAAAACAGTGTATAGTCCAATAAAAACCTAAAGTTAAAAAGACTAATGGCTCTTAAAAATGTAAAAACATGAGTGAGGTGGCTAGTATCACTTATGACATTGGCTAATGTCAAGGACAAACCTACCTTAAAAATATGTTTGATATGGTGTCGTTGTTCTTGGTTAAATGAAGGCATGATAATAAAATATGTACAATTGTTACCTGAGTGCCACACAGACCACACATTGGTGCATCAGTACCAGATAAAAGGAAGTGGTGAGTTAAATAATTGTAACCAATGCATGTAGCCAAAACAACTTCCTTTGATCTTTACAGAAACAAGATGGCCAAAACAAAAGAAGGCTTGATTTGAAAAGCTTATTTCGTTGCTCACTCCAGGTCAACTGCCAACTGTTGTATAGTCAGGTTTTGATAACTGGACCATAGTTCATGTATGAAACAGGGATGTTGGTGACAGAGCCAGAGCAGATGGACTTTGCTGCTCTGTCAGCTAGCTCATTCCCATGAATACCAACATGACCTGGTATACAAAAAACTGAACAGAGATAGATGGGCCAGTTTGTTTTGGATACTGATAAGAATAGGATGGTAACTAACAGGGAATTATTTCAGGGCCAATAGACAACTGAGTGAATCAGTATAGATTGTACAATTTGTACATTGTGTAGTTTCAATATGATTCAGGGCAAAAGAAATGGCATACAATTCGGCAGTGAACACAGAAATTGTAGAAGGGACTCTGTGTGCTACAACTGAACTGTAACAAACCACGGCAGAACCTACATCGTCACCTGATTTTCAACCATCTGTATATATGTAGGAATGGATGGATTGTTTGAAAGATGTTCAGCAAATAAAGAGCAATATTTCCAATTAGGAGTACCAGCCTTCCTCAAATGACTAAAGGATAGGTCACAGTTGGGGACAGTAATTAGCAATGGTGGAAGAGGTCAATCTGTTGATACTACTATGCTATTCAAAGATAGATCTAATTTTTCTGAAAATGCCCAGATATGAAGGCTAAAAGGAACAATGGCAGATTTTCTATTATAAAAAAAGTGTGGCCCACTGAGGATGGAAAACACAACCCCAAGTAGGATGTTGTGGTAAAAAGCAAAGTTTGGAAGCATACATAAGAGACAGTTGCAAATGGTGAATATATAGAGGGGGTTCATGGGACTCCACATACAAACTTTGAACTAGAGAAGTACGAAAGGCCCCAGTGGAAAGCTGAAGCCCCTGATGGTTGATAGGATCCAGCATTTTCAGTGCTGAGGTTCTGGCAAAACCATAAATCCTGGACCCACAGTCAAGTTTGGATTGGATAAGGGCATGATAAATTTTTAGCATGTAGTATCGCTCCACTCCCCAAGAGGAGGAAGAGAGGACATGGAGGATGTTCAGTTCTCTTATACATTTGACACGAAGTTGCTCAATATGGGATATAAAGTTTAATTCACAGTCAAATATAAGACCTGAGAACTTCGCCTGTTGTCTCTGAGGCAAAGTATTGAGCAGTTACAAACTGCTGCTCAATAAATCTCATGTTTGATGACTGACATGAGATGTGAAAGCTGTCAATGAAGAGACCATTTGCAACTGAAGGGGATAGCTGCTCACTGATGGCATTAATCTTTATAATGAGAAGTGTGACACTCAGAACATAGCTCTGAGGGACTCCAAGTTCCTGTGGGAAAAAACTGGAAAGTTTTGAGTCCACAGGAACTGGATTCAGCAGTTCATTAAAAATGCTTAATAAAAAGTGGCAAATTTGCACGCAATCCATATAAGTGAAGGTCTTCCAAGATGCCATATCTCCATGTTGTATTATAAGCTTTCTCTAAATAAAAAAAAAAAAAAAGAAACAACATGTTGTCACTTCAAAAAGGCTTTTCTGACTGATGTTTCAAGGTGAATTAAGTATTCTATCATGGAGCGTTGTCTTTGGAACCTCCACTGAGTGGGTAAGAGAAAGTTGTTTGATTCAAGGAATCAAACAACACGAACATTAATCATCCTCTCTAAGGTCTTACTGAGACAACTTGTCAAAACAATGGGATGGTAATTTGAAGGATTCTTTGGATCCTTCCCAGGTTTAAGAATAGGGAGTACAATAGCTTGGCATCAAGCATCAGAAAAGACATTCTCCTGCCATATCCAGTCAAAGACAGCCAGGAGAATAGTAAGAGAGGTAGGAGGAAGGTGGCATAGCAACTGATTACCAGACCAATGAAGTACAAGTTTGAGATCCACCAGTATAAGAGGGTGATTGTAGTTATAGGGATGATCACTCGAAAAGGAAAGAGGCAGATGTTCAACTCGTATTTTACAGCTACAAAGGAAGGGTGAGTTTGAAGAGCTAGATACTTGGTTGGTTGGTTGATTTAGTGTTTTATGGCACAAAGCAGCTAGGCTATCTGCTCCAAACATTAAGTAAACGGTAAACTTGAAGTAAATGTAGTAAAATTCATAAAAGGAGATGAAGGTAAAACAAAACAGCATTTAAAAACATAAATAGCATAAAACCAATGTTGACATCTAGTCTACAATGTTAAGAGAGAAACCATAGCAAGAGAAGTTGTAAAGGACTTTCTGTAGCATAATGGTAATTATCATAACTCACCAGGAAGACTAACAGATAAGTACAAGAACCACCATCAGTCACCTGAAGTTGGCCTTTCCAGTCCTGGTTCCAGGTTATGTGTCATTACAACTATTATCAAAATTGTAAAGTAATAAAAGTTTTGAAAGACATGCAGCAAAACTGATCCTGGTGTCGAATTATTTTATGTTACAGCCATTTCTAATTTCAAATTGAACTAGAGAGATTGTTATTCTTAAAAGGGAACCACAATAAAAAAGGTTTAATGAATAAATATAAAACATTTAAATGACATTAAAAAGATTATTGGCCTTTAAAAAACTAAAAACTTTATCAAGGTGGACAGTGTCACCGTCACCACTAACACTGTCTAATGTTATGGACAAACTTTGGGACAGAACATGTTTAAAATGGTGCCATCGTTGAGAGTCATAACGATGACAAGAAAGTTAAATGTGGCTTATTGTGATCTGAATGTTACACAAACTTCACACTAGTGCATCAGTTCCAAATAAAAGAAAACGATGAGTTAACCAAGACGGCCAAAGTCCAATATAGGGTTTTATTTTGAAAAGCTTGTTTTCGCATTGCTCACTCCAAGTCGACTGCCAGCTGGCACGGAGCTGAGCCTTGAATACTGGACCATAGTCCATGTATGAAACAGGCACTGCAGTGATAGTGCCAGAGCAGATAAATTTAGCTGCCATGTCTGCAAGCTCATTCCTGCGAATACCAATGTGGACTGGTATCTAGAAAAACTGGATTGAAGTAGATGTTAATGAGAAATGGACCAGTCGGTTTTGAATATCAGCGAGAACAAGGTGTGAACCAGCATGAAGAGATTCTAGAGCCAGTAGAGAACTAAGCAAGTCAGTATAAATAGTGCTGTTGTAGTACTGCTTAGCTCCAATATGATCCAGGGCAAGAGAAATGGTGTGCAGTTCAGCAGTGAACACAGAAGCTGTAGAGAGGATTCTGCATGCAACCACCAAACCATGGTAGAGCTCACAGAGTCACCTGATTTGTAACCATCCATATAAATTGGAATGGAAAGATTGTTCGAAGGATGTTCAGTAAATAAAAGATGGTGCTTCCAATCGGGAGTATCTGCTCTTCTCAGATGACTTAAAGAAAGGTAACATTTGGGGACTGTAATAAGCCATGGTGGGATGGGCTGACCAGTGGATACTACAATGTTATCCAAGGACAGACCCAATTTATCCAACTGCACCTGGATGCAAAGGACAAAAGGAGCAATGGCAGATTGTCTGTTCTGAAAAAGCATGACCCACCAAGGAAGAAAGACACAACCCCAGGTGGGATGCTTTGGTAAGGAATGAAGTTTCGAAGAATATGGTAAAGACAGTTGCAAACGGCAGAGGTGCAAAAAACCCCAGTGCAGAGCTGAAGTCCTTGATGATGAATGGGGTCCAGGATCTTTAAGGTCGAGGGTCTGGCAGAGCCATAGACCAGTGATCCATAGTCAAGTTTTGATCAAATAAGAGCACGATATATCTTTAACATTGAACATTGATCTGCTCCCCAACTGGTGGTAGAGAGGACATGGAGAATGTTCAGTGCTCTTGTACATTTGACCTGTAGCTGCTTAATGTGTGGTATAAAGGTCAACTTGCAGTCAAAGATAAGCTCCAAGAACTTGGTCTCAGGGACTACAGGCAGTGAAACTTCACCGATACGGAGTTCAGGATCAGGGGAATACCCCCCGTTAGTGGCAAAAGTGCATGCAAACAGTTTCAGAGAGAGAGAAATTAAAGCTGTTTGCCGTGGTCCACTTCAGTACACAATCAATGGCAGTTTGTAGTTGCCGCTCAATATATCTCATGTTCGATGATTGACATGAGATGTTAAAGTCATCGACATAGAGCCTGTTTGCAACAGCAAGAGGGAGTTGTTCAGTGATGGCATTAATCTTTATACTGAAAAGTGTGACACTCAAAACACAACCCTGAGAGACTCCAAGTTCGTGTAGAAAAGAATGGGAAAGTGTTGAACCTACACAAACTTGGAATCTCCTGTCCATTAAAAATGTTTTTAATAAAAATGGGTAAATGGCCACGTAACCCATATATATGAAGATTTTGCAAAATGCCATACCTCCATGTTGTGCTATAAGCCTTAACGTCAAAGAATATTGATACAAGATGTCATTTGAGAAAGGATTCTCTGATTGATGTTTCAAGTCGAATCAGGTGGTCAAATGGTGGAGTGCTGTCATCGAAACCCACATTGAGTGGGTGAGAGGAGGTTGTTTGATTCAAGGAACCAAACAAGATGAGCATTAGCAATTGGACGGTAGTTTGAAGGAATACTGGGATATTTCCCAGGCTTAAAGAAAGGTACGATAATAGCCTGGTGCCAAGTATTAGAAAAAACATTCTCCTGCCAGATCCAATTAAAAACAATAAGAAGAATATCAAGAGAAGCATGAGATAGATGGCACAGCATGTCATAGTGTACATCATCAGGTCCAACTGATGTACTGTCAGACTGATGAAAGGACAGTTTGAGTTTCACCAGTGTAAAGAGACGATTATAGTCATAATCAGTTTGAAAGGAAAGAGGTGATCGCTCTGCCCGAATCTTGATAGCCAAGAAGGTGGAGGAACAAGCACAAGTGCTAAATACCTGGTAAAAGCTTTCACTTAGAGTATCGGCAATGCTTCGGACATCAGCTACTTCTTGGCCATCAGAGAGTAAGATCGAGAGGGGGACAGAACTATATTGCCCACTGACCTTTCAAACCCTGTTCCATATAACTGTGGAACTGGTGGTAGAAGATATGCCAGTTGTGAACTTAATCCAAGATTCCTTCTGGCTTTGACGTCTTACCCACCTAGTATGTGGGCACTCTGGAAAGCAATGCTCTTTGAAAGTGTGGGATATCTACGGAAAGTATGCCAGGTCCATTTTTGAGCCTTCTGTGCTATGTGGCAGGCAGGATTTCACCATGGCCAAGGATATAGTGGAAACCATGTCAAGGTTTTAAAAATACATTGAGCAGCTACTTGCATAATACAGTCGGTTACTGCTGCCACACAGTCGTCTATTGATGGCTGTCAGACGATGGCAGGATCAAGTTCTGCGAGAGCAGTGAAAGTGGACCAGTCTGCCTGATCCAGCTTTCACAGGGGCATGTGGGTAGGGTGGCATCAACCACGGCCAGTCTCTCTCAAAAGTAAAGGAAAATTATCACTGCATCGTGGATTACTGTCAACTGTCCATGAAAAAATGGGAGCAAACTGAGAGATCAACAGCAGTAAACGACTGACTAAATGTGTGAAAATAAGTGGAAGAACCAGTTTTGAAAAGAGAAAGGTTGTGATCAGAGAGCATAGGTTCTTCAGAGCCTCAAATCCCTTCTATCAATATCAGCACTTCCCTAGAGGGGATGATGTCCATTAAAGTCCCTCAGGATTAAAAAGGGAGACAGCAACTGTTCAATGAGAGCATCAAAGTCTGATTGATGACATGTCTCTCTAGACAACAGGTAGAAAGAACAAACAGTGATGGTACAACCCAAGGAAACATGGATGGCTACGGCCTCCAAGAGTGTGTCGAGTGGCAAAAAACAGGGTGGGCACATACTAATCAACCAACACTGCCACCATTCCATGGACTCATCCATCACACAGCCTGTCATTTCTGTACAAAGAAAACTGCTGAAAGGTAACTGTATCAGCAGGTTTCAGAAATGTTTCCTGTAAGGAAAAACATACAGGATAGTAGGAAGCAATCAGTGTTTTGATGTCATCCAGATTAGATCGTAAACCTTGACAATTCCATTGTATCAAGGTGGACATTTTTAATGACGTGTCAGCGAAATTGGTTGGAGAACCCTTCTGTTTGTGACCACGACTTTTTTCTTTACTGTCCTTATTCAAGGGAGGTCTATCAACCTCCATGGGTTCTGCCCTGGGTTGATTGGGCAGGTCTTTGTTGTTGGAAGGGGATTCCAGCTACTGAGGATGTAAACGAATGACTGTTTTGCATCTTGGGGTGAGAGAAAAAGATGCATCCAAAGAAATGCCTGTACCTGGAACCAAAGGATGTGGATCTTGGGGTTTATTGGAATGTATGGGATGAACAGAGACGGTTGTAGAAGTTGATTCATCAACTTTTTTAACCATGGAGGTCAAAAGGCTTTTCATTCATTTTGAGAATGATTCTCTTGGAGGCACAGAGAGATCTGTCTGCACTCCCACTGTAGTTGTGGAATGAAGTGCAGCAGCATATATCCGAGATGAAGTGGTGGACAGCAATTTTCGAAGCTCAGGATAAGTAACATTATGAGTGGTTTTCAAACCCTGTACCTCTTTTTCCTCCAACCATTTAGGACAAGAACGAAAGTAGAAAGGATGAGAACCATTGCACAATATGGATCCGTTTCACACTCACAGGCATAGTGGTCCTTGCCACCACAACAAGCACATGTCAGAGAACCACGACATTACATCTTTGAGTGACAGAACCTCTGACACTGGAAACATTGGAGGGTTTGGAATGTACGGCCATACCCTGCCTTGATGGTGGCAGGTACTCGTGGGGATGTAAATGTCAAAACGAGAATATATGTTGGCAGTGTAACTCCATCTTTGCGAGTGGAGATGCACCTCACTGCAGAAACTCCTTGAGTGGAGAAACCAGTGAGAATTTCTGTCTTGGGGATGTTCTTCAAATCCCTCTCAACAATAACTCCTCTTGATGAATTCAAAGTAGCATGAGGGGTAACCTCTATAGGTATATCCCCAATTGCCTTTGAATTCAAGAGAAGTTCACTGTGACAAGATGTGGATGTTTCAACCAATATGTCTCCAGATCGAAGCTCCTTTACTGACTTTTGAGAGCCAGCAAGGCCCTCCAGTCCCTTCTGAATAAAAAAGGAGGGACATTTGCCCTAAAGGTTTTTCTGAAAGAGAATGTAATATAAGAAAATGGGGTACAGGTGTTACAGATGTTGAAGATTGCTGCTAAGGGTCTTCAAGACGTGGTCGTTTACCTATTGACTGTTTTTTCAGTATTTTATTTAAATTTTTTGTTGGAGGTTCCATAGGAAAAAAGGAAAATTTTGGTACCCACTGACCCCACCTACCATGGAGCCCTACGAGGGGATGCACTACAATGTCAAGCAAGGACACTGCAGCAATGCCAGGGTTTCGTGAGCACTATACCCAAACACCAGCAACAGATACAATATCAGACATAATGTCCACTACACCTATTGAGGATGTCCTATGCTGGCACTCAGTTGACCCTGGCTCAAATGGACTAGGGAATTGATTGTGGGGTCGCCCTAAGACCGCCTGTCTACAGGAATTCAAGGCCAAAGTGGTGAGTTGGAGTTGAACCCCTCAACCACCAGGATCCTCTCCTCCCTTTCATGGGTCACCACGGATGGCAAACATGCAGGTGGATATTTAGATCCCAGAGAAGGTAAATTAAAACTGCAGAACCTTCTCTGGGAGGTTCCCCTCACCATGTACAGGAATCCACATTGAGAGGTCACATTACAGGTTTATGATGATAAAATACTAAGTGTGTGTGTTTTTCTTATAGCAAAGCCACATCAGGCCATCTGCTGAGCCTACCAAAGGGAATCAAACCCCTGATTTTAGCATTGTAAGTTCATAGACTTACTGCTGTACTGGCAGGGGGCCTAAATACTAAGTCTATAGTTTCATATGAAATAGGAATACTTGAAAGGTAGAATATAAAATATGAACCTTGTTTCTTTTCTATTTATTGACATATGGCTTATGTACTGAATCAACTCACCTCTTTGCATTTTTGGAAACAGTCCCTCATATAAACTTACTTCAATATATGACATGTGAATAACCAATCAAAAGCTCATAATGCCCCCAAGACACTTTCTCAGCTATTTTGTTCTTTCAAACCAAGATTTCAAGCATGTTGGTCATGTCTCTAGTCTGCTTGAAATTACACATATCTTTAAACAAAATACAGCTTAATTACTATGCTTGATAAATTATAGTGAAATTTTATGGAATCAATATAGGTATTTAAGACATTTTAGTTATTTCAAATGTATATATAAAACCTAAAAAATTATTTTGTTTCACAACCTACACATGCAAAATTTGAAAAGGCTTCGCAACTCAAGATCATATCATCAGCAAGTTTGTTATCATTTATTGACCATTACTTTATCTATGTTATTGATGTAAATTAAAAAAAAAAACCCAAAGGTTCTTATAGTGAGGTAACCACACAAGATACTAACCCAAAACAACTCTGTTTTACAATTAGCTAACTTATCCTCATATAATAGATTTTTTTAAAAAAGTCTTTTAAGTGTTAAATGTGTAAAATGCTTTCTGAAATCTAGATATACAAAATTTAAACCCTTAACTTTATCTACATTAGTATTACTCTATTCAAAGAATATCAAATGATTACTAATGCAAGATTTACCCCTAGTAAAATTATGTTGAATATTCATCAAAGCTTATTTTGATTTAAAAAAAAAATTATTTTTTTAGATTGTTGTCTTTTTTTTCCTGAACAATAACTGAAGCCTTATTGAAAGGTCTAAGGGTAAAAAGAATAGTAGTGGAAATATAACAGTGTCAAGTAGGGTAAAATTTGGATAGAAGGTAACATTAAGCACAACTCCAGCACTCATTACAATACAAATGAGGAATAGAAGCCTTTGGAACACTTTTATTCTGCCACATAATTACAAGTTGTTTTACTGACAAGCATCTTTTTATTTATTTTATTTAATACCACAAGTTGTGTACACAAATTTTATCAACAACCTCCCTCTACTGAACACAGGATAAAAAAAAAAACAGTACTGTTCATTCAAAACAGCACAGAAAAATATACGACTTCATAAGTTATTATAAATCTCTAATTTCTGTACTTTTAATGAGTTGGCATAAAAGAATTCTTTAATCATAATTCATGATTTTGGTTTTTTTTTTTTTTTTTGTTATTCACTCGCAAAATGTTTATCCACCTAAAGATTTGGGTATAATTCCAACTGATAACAGTTGGTAAAATTGAAATAGTGATCCTAATGGACTAAGCAGTTTTGTATACATTTGCTTGTTATAAGATAATCTATGTACAGATGAATGACGTACAATTATGATGTTAAATTTAAAAAAACCAATAAAAAACAGACATCACAGTTACATTTTAAGTTATAGTAACTGAAGATTCCAGTAGCAACATTAAACAAGTTTTCATTGTTACTACGATTACCACTGCTTCTAATATACTATTACTGGTAGTTCTATGTTACTCAGTTTTGCTAGTGTTATACCTGAGTACATCTTTACAGTACTTTTTCATTGACAATTCAAATGTTACTTTTAAACTCAGTATCAAATTTTACGAAAATAAGTATGAAATAATAAAAGGAAGAGTACTCACCATAACTTTGGTAAATTCTTTCTTTAAACCTTGTGAATTTTCGTAGTAACTTCAGAATACTTTTTATTACGCAGATATCATACACTCAAACGTTAACACTCATTTAATTTCATGAAACCAACACAAGAATGATTCCAAAATTTGCTTGTCATCTTTATTCACATTTGTTACCTTCGAACTACCTATGTTCAAAAAATTTTGGAAACTAGTAGTTAATAAATACATTAATAAATTACAATTAAAATTATTTTACTTAATTAATAAGGCAAAGAATTATCAAAATGACACAAATACGAAACTGATACCATTTAGCGAAAATATAAATGAGGATTATATTAAGATGGCGTCGCACGTGCTGGGTGCATGGCTATTATCGTCACGATTGAGATTCCCAATTACCAAAGTATGAATAATAAATTTGTTTGTTATTTAACTAATAACGGATTTTTATATCTTTAAATGTATTTTTGCCATCCACTTTTAATAACATATGTAACTTCACTGGTTTGGAGTTAAATTTTAAAATTAAACTTACGTAAACGGTAAAGTTTAAACTTGAAACTGTAAAACTTGACTTACAGGTTAGTTGTAACTTGAAAATAGTGAAATCTAACATATATTCTGCATCTCCACTAGATTGTTTCAGAGTGAAAGTTCAATAATTTTGACTTAAGTTAATGTCACACAGGGGGTGAAATTCACACAAAAAAGTAGAGGTGATCAGGTGGATAAAGTGATCCTATTTTGGAAGAAAAAAAAGTGTAAACATGAAAAACGACAAAGCAACTCAAATAAGTCCCAGTACCACTACCGCCTTAAAAAAATAAGTTCCAGTGCTCAGTACCAGTAAGTACTGGCAAAATTTCACCCCTGATGTCATGATTTATGGATGATATGTTTCTATTCCATTTCTTTATTCTTGCCTTTTATTAATCTTAATTTTTGTATTAATATCATATTGTATTAATATCATATTATTATTTTTGAGTCATGTTACAACTTCATAGTTAGCTTGCAAATTTTATTTGCCCTACAGCTATTATTATTACCTGCAGTAAACTAGTAGTAGTTTTATTGTAATTAAAATGTAATATCACTTTCAGCTTCACTCTGATTCTCAATTTGATTTTTCAGAATTGTATTAAGACATATATATATTATATTATGTTACATTTTGTTTTCAAACTTCTATTTGAATTTACATACCTCTGCTGTTATTTAAAGTTCATGATTAATATTCTTCCAATTTTTTGTTTACTCTTTTTTTTGTAACATTCTAAGACAAGCTGCATCATTGCGTAGTGAGTAAACATATTTCTGAAAAGTAGCAGAAGATTTTGATTTACCTTCAAATCACGTGGCATTCAACATCACAGTATACTTTTATTCACTCATTTTATGCATCTACTCAGTGGAGAAACACACAGTATCTACACAAAACATGCAATGATTTTAAAAGGACCCAAAATGTGCTTTCAAATAATAGAGTATTTATCCCCAGGTCGATTTGAAAGTGCTCAAGTTTTTCAGGTCCTTCTTCAAAATCAGTAGAGAAGCAATAAATATAAAGGTTTATATTGCTAAAATCTAACATTCACCATGAAATTATGTGCTTAAAAACAAACAAATTCATCATTTGCAATCATAGCTAGACTGTTCAGTTGAAGAAAAAGTAAAAGAATAATATTACAGTGTAGGTACTGTCAATGCTGATTGTTGTAATGCTTTGAATATTCTTGAAATATAAGGTTGTCAAAAGAATTATAAATTTAAGAACCTGGTTTTGTGTCTTGTCATTAATGGTATTGAACAGGGGTCACCAAACTTTTTTTACAGGGGGCCAGATTACTTGGGGAATGAGAAGCTGGGACCGCATGATCATTATGTTCAATACTCATAAACTAGAACGAAAGCTCTCTGTAAAAGCCTTAACACTAAGTTTAGGATGCCACATTAGCCATGTGGGAGTAGCATGCAATACACACATATAATAAAAAACAAACAGAAATACAACCAACATTTTTATTTACCAAAAGGTTATCAAAGAAGGTGACATTAGCAAAAACAATTGTCACATCGCACATAGTGAGTACATATCTGACTTTTACTAAGCTGCAAAGAAGTTAATGAGATTTATGAAATTGGTGTTTGGCTTTCAAAATATCTTCAATGTTTGGTTTTGAATTGCTGCATCCAATCATTAGAATTGCTTTCAAATGTTCATCAGTCAACCTTGATCGATGTACCGACTTCACATACTTCATTTTTGAAAATGCTTGTTCACAGACATAAGTTGTTCCAAACACTGATGCCATACCAGATGCAAACTGCTACAGCTTTGGAAAATCATCTTCAGGTATGCAGCTTTAAAATTCAATAAGTTGCCCCTCTCTGTGTTTTGCTTTCAAGAAGTCATTTCCTTGCAAATCGATGACCTCCAGCTGAAGTTCCACTGGCACGTCATCAATGACACAATCAAAAGGATTCTGAAAAGGAGAATGTCACTTTTGATTCTGTCGAGATCTGAAAATCTCTCTAAAAATGCTTATTTAAATCACCAATAATCTTTTTCTGAAACTCCAGGTTGGCACCTTCTGTGATTCCAGCATGAAACTCATTGAAACACTGAAAATGAGAGAGGTTTCCTCCTACCAAATGTGCTTCAAAGAATGACAGCTTTCTCCAAACTCCTTTATTGATTCTATAGAGATCACAGACAAGGTTATTCTTCCTCTGAAGTTTCAAGTTCAATTCATTCATGTGGGATGTGATGTCAACCAAAAATGACAACTTTGACAACCAGGTTGGATCCAACAGAAGTGGATCGGTTCTATATCTCTCTTCTCAGCTTATAAAAACGAGACAAGACTTTACCGCAGCTGAGCCACCTCACCGCCCATGTGACAAAGCAAGTCACAGAAATCCGAATCAATTTCTTCAAGAAACGCCTTGGACTGGCGATGATTAAGTGCATGACCCGAATGAAGTTCACTGCAGAAATGACTGGTTTCAGTACGCAAGAAATATCTAAGTCTTTTCCACAGAGTGCTTGCTGACGTATGATGCAGTGTATGAACAGAGCACTTGGGAGTTGAAGATCTTCCAACTGTTTCCTGATCAGCCCCACCAGACCCTTCCTTACTCCAGCCATGTTTTTTCCTCCATCAACTGTTACACCTTTAACTGATTCAACTGAAGGTTATAGTCTTGCAAAGTTTTACACACTTCCATGAAAATGTCTTCTTCAGTTGTTCTTCCATGCATGTTGTAAACTGATGCCAACTCTTCCATGATCTGAAAGTCCAAATTAACTCCACGAATGAACACAAGAAGTTGTGACATACTCGAGAGATCAGTAGACTCATCCAGTGTCAGAGAATACCATAGGAAGTTTCTAGCTTTTGGGGTTTTGTAATTCGATGTTTTCTCCAGGTTCTTCTGCTCTTCGTACAACTGAAGTTGCTGAAAGGCTGATACTTTCAAAGAAATTGGAATTTTCAGGACACAGCTCATTTGCTGTTTCCATCATACACTCTTTGATAAAGTTGCCATCAGTAAAGGGTTTTCCCCGCTCTGCCATCCTATGTACTATTTTGTATCTTGTACGAGTGACAGATTCATTTTCAGCAAACTTTCTCATGAAGAGATTCTTTCGAGATTCAAAAACATGTTTCATGGATTCAAATTTCTGCCATCCTATGTACTATTTTGTAGCTTTCTGGTTTTGTTTCCACAAAGAAGTACTTTTCTCCCCATTTTTCATTGAAAACATGACACTGACAGATTCATTTTCAGCAAACTTTCTCATGAAGAGATTCTTTCGAGATTCAAAAACATGTTTCATGGATTCAAATTTCTCAGAACAGAACTTTCCCGAAAATTTCAAATTAGTTGATAGATGTTTTGTTTCATAGTGACTTCGAAGATTGTGCTCTTTCAAACGGCAACACTTTCGAAAATTTCAAATATGTTGACAAGTAGCTTTCTGGACTTCAAGATTGTGCTTCCGGCAACACTTTCGTGCATAAAGTACTGGTTTTGTTTTTACTTTTCTCCCCATTTTTCATTGAAAACATGACACTGAGAGTCCATTTTTCTTCTTTTAAAAGCAGCCATAACAATGGGTGAAAAAAACAGGATCTGAAAATGAAAAACATAGAACACTGTGAGAAAAGTATTATACTGGTTCAAGAACGCACAAACAAAATATATTGAAATGTACGTTTGCCACGACACTTACCTAAGAATGAGTTACAAAAAGCGCATCACCCAACTGTTGAGAGAAATGAGCTTGCTGAAGCGGTAACCCTTGGCCGTTGAATTTACAAGATGAGTTGATAGGATGAGGGTTAAGTTTGTACTTGTTTTCAAAATCTTAATGCTTTCATAGATACGTGCCTCAATATGAATAAACAGGCATCAAGGATGAAAGAAGAATTTTCCTATTGGTTGAAAATGCACATGACAGCCTTGTTTCTTTTTATCATGATGTCTTGTGTTTGCCAGCTTAAAGCGACCATCGGTGTGATTTATTTTATTATGACAGTCGGACATTTGATGAAATGTCGCATTTTATTTCCAAGAGGCTAGCTGCTGGCAGGCTGGACAAAATGACTTCGAGGGATGTAGATTGGTGACCCCTGGTATTGAATAATGTTTGAGAATTTGATGACTTAGTTTCATACCTTGTGTCAACCACTTGAAAGTTGCTGAGTTATATTTATATTACAGTTGTGAAATATGTTGTTTTTTTTTTCAGTTGTTTGCTAGTGCTAAAGATTTTTACAATAAAAATTTAATTATTGAGATGTATATGTTTATTGTCATACATGCTATTATTGCAAGTTAATTTTATGTATTTGTAATGTTCATTGTTTTTGGTGTTATGATACTCTTCAGTTATCTTATTCCTCATTATTGAGAAAGAACACTTCATTCTGCACTATTTTGCACTTGTTTTGGTTGTGAAAACCTTTAATTATGTTTTAGTCTTGCTGTTGTATATTTTATGCAAGATTTATTTAGACCATTTGTTCCTAGTTATTGTTTTATATTTGTGACAATGACATGATTATTTTTCATTGCATGTTTATCTATTTTGATTATTTTCTTGTCACACTTTTTAGATCAGATATATTTTAGAAGCCTTATCAATTTCTTGTCATTAGTGTAATTTTTATTTCTAAGTTATAAGCTCCTTTTACCAATAGAGAGTGGTCCTGCCTGAAAAAAAAAAGTTTTTAATATTGACTTCAGCTTCCTTCCTGTGGAAAGTTACATTTGTACACATATTACTTACTAGTATCAGAGTACAGTAGAACTGAGAACTGTATAATGTTAAATGATATAAGCACGGGTCGTAACAGGGTCATTTCATGCCAGCTCACCTACGGCTTTCAAGTTCATGTCATAGTTTTTCTTGAAAACATTTAAGCAAAAACATCATCCTGATTTATTCAGCTATGCAGTACAGCTTTAGGATTTTCCAGCTGAGTAAATCAAAATGAAGTGTTTGCTTTAATTTTTTCAAGAAAATCTGTGACATGAATTGGGAAAAGTTCTTTCTTCTGGGTGAGTTGGAATGGAATGACCTAACAATAGTTATGTGACATATACAGGTTCAATGAAAATTGATATAAAATGAGGATTTAGTGAGATGGAGTTAAGTGGAAGGTTAAATGTTCTATTAATTGTAAAAAGTTGATATTTTTACAATTTGAAGATAATGTGCATACACACTTGTGACGTACAGATAAGTTAGGACGTTTTTTGAATATCATTTGCAACGTACACACATTTACTGCTCACCTCAAAATAATGAGAAGAACATTAGAATGATTAAAAAATAACAAATTTTTCCCCTCAAATGTTGCTGAACACATTACCTATTATGTATTGAAACACCAGACCATCCAAGTGATTGAACCAAGGCCTGTATATTTCATTATATTTTCCATTAAAATCAGGTTTGTTGAACACATTTTCTGAAAATATTGAAAATTAAATATATTGAGAACAGCTCACTAAAATGTGGACCTGTGATGATCCTTCCCACATGGTTATTCCAATTAGGTTATTAGTGACCCAAAAATAAATATATATTTTTTGTCACTTTTAGACATTCATTTTTGAAGCTTTACATATTTTTATCATATTTGACAATGTTTTTCACTGCTTGTGATAACATTATTTATACATGCTAAATATAACAATAGAAATAATTTGTATCATTGATTTCAGATTAAAACTAGAAGAGGCAAATGATATGATCCTTGCAATTTAGGATCTCTGGGTCCCAATGGTTGCAAGGAAGTCCACTCAATGTACAAGTGTGCCTGTGATTCTCCTACAAATGTGCTTCACTGTGATGATGTGAAGCTATTACTTGAATGCTAGGATTTTCTTTCCCCTGCTCATCTAAGCACTGTTCTGATTTTTTCTTACTTGCTCCAGTCGTTTATTCTTCAGTTAATAGCTCTCTGCAATATTTTTCTCTTTACATTCTCCACCTATGTCAGAGTGCCCTCTATCCTGGTACTGTATGTAAGCAAATTATTTAGATAACATCATTTTTTTTTTTTTTGACAAAGCATTCTCTATATTATGATTATTGAATATACTTTGTGCTTTCCTTGTGTTTACCTATTTGACTTTTGTTATTTTTTTCTTTTATTTAGCCATATGGCAGGCTAATCTACTGGTAGAATACCTGGAGTAAATTTTTGGTATGTAGGCAAACCAAATCTTTCTTGTATCACATTTGATATTTAGTGTTGATTAGTTGAGGTTGTTCTGGACAGTTCTGGACATTTTGAGAGAATTTAGGTTGGCTTTTCTGGTGTCTTCCTTTACTCAGTTGGCTTCTCATGAAGTCAGTTTCTCTCAGTCAACACTGACTTTTCCTCAGTTAATTAAGTATGTGATGTTTTGGGTCTTTCCCCAGTTGCTTTTGAGTCTACATCTTCCCTGATGGTAGAAAGGTCTGAGAGGAAATACTTAGTTTTACCTCCATCTCCTGATATTGTGGTTCATGTAGGGAGGTATACTGCTCAGTTATATGATGCAACATTTGTCAGAACAACATGTTTTAGCCTATCACTACCAGGTGTACATGTATCTAGATTATCAAAGACTATATCTTTTCCTGGAAATGTGGGATTCCATAACAAAAGTTGTGGTCATCTGAATAGATCACAATACTCTAGGATTTATTTCACCCTAACTACAATGTTAAGATATTTATGATCCCTATAACTTTTGTCAGAAGCATCTCAGCTTGATGAAGATTTGAGACCATTGTTAGTATCTATCTTGGTTTTGATGTCAGCTCCTGCACTGTTCCTAGTCTCTTGGATGGTACGTTGTTGGGATTTATTGGGTAAAAATGCCTTATTGGAGAGCATTTGTCTACCAGCTGCTACTCTCCATGAGTTATGTGAGGCCCCTTTCTTTGTTCTTTGATTTTTGCAGGAGTTCCAGAGTATTTGGAATCAAGGATTGATGTTGCTCATCTGCATTCCTCCCTGTTGTTGTTGACTTCTAGACTTTATTTGGGTCCTATGGGGTTTCGTAGTTCTGTCTCTGTCCGAGTGTCTTGATCCTTACGTCAGCTCCTTCATCCATTGGTACCTAGTATTGATCCTCCCCAAATCCAAGAGTTCCTCTGCTTGGTTGGAATGCCACCAGTAGTGGCAGTGACTGCCATATGCCTCTGTGGTCTGTGGGGAATCAGATTTGAGAATCTCTGGATGTGGGAAAATCTTTATGGTGGATTTATGTGTTACTATAAGTACTTGCATCAGGATTAGTAATTCGTTTCACCACAATTATCCATCTAACCTGTAGTGTTTCCACATCTCACAGATACTTGGATCTTGGAACTTTGTTCTAGGACTATCAAAGATTTGTTGGTCAAGGTTGTGGTGGAGAGAGTTGTCTTAGTTATTCTAGTGTTTTATTCCCACCTGTTTGTTATGTCCAAGATGTAAATAGCAGAGGAGCCAGCCTTCATGGGAACCTACTTGTAATACAGGTTTAGATTTGATGCTTCACTACCTGTTTGGGATGTGCATGGCTCTTCTGTTTGATCTTTATTGGTTCAGTACATACTGGGTCTTTAGTTGAGCACAGTTTGTTCCATGTTTTCCCCACACCTCTGGGTCAAGTGGAATATGCCTATATAGTTGAGTGGCATTAATTGTTCTGTTTCTTCAGTTTAAGTATGGCATACTGGATCACACCATTCTGAGTTGGAGTGTTACCTTTTGAACTTCTTTGGGTTAAGGAGAGGATTTGTCCATTTAAGTACCATTATTCTGTTGGCTCAAAATAGATCACTCTATAGCTGTTGGCTGTGATACGCTAACACACACACATATTGCACATCAAATGTTTTAGTCACCAACGTGTGATTTAGGGGCCATGGTTTTATAATTCCAATTCCAAGCAGTGAGACTTTAGCTACCTAGTTGTGGTGTGACCAATAATGGTGACAGATTATGTCTGTATTGCATGACTTAGGTTTTGGGTGAAGAACATACCTTCTCTGGATGTAGTGCGGTTCCCCCACCAGGATACCAGTATTTTATTTGTACACCCACAGTCTTGGAAAGTGATAATATTAACTGAATGAGGTGTTAAGGATGGTATCAGGATAGAGAGAGTGTTTATGTAGGTTAGTAGAGTGCCACAAGATAGATATTGCCAAAGGTAGTAAAGTGGGAAATAAAAGACTGGAGCAGTATTATTGGAAAGACATTTTCTTTTATGTTCAAAAAGCATAAAATCATACATTTTGAGGGGACATTTTAAACATTTCAGAAGAGTTTGTTCATTGGTGTTGTTTTTTTTTTAGTATTACAGGAAGCTAAAATTGTGTTTTTTTGTTAGTGGTTGTGAAGTGTCATTTAACTTTAGTTATGTAGCATTTTCAGTTAATGTTCATGAATCAGAAAAATTATAAATTCTAGCCTCATATCATTTTATGCCAGTAACCCATCTTCAAAGTGTGAAGCTTTATATAAAAATCTTTGATAACTATTTGCCTGCAAAAGTTGATTCATTTGTTATACTGTTTTTATCATAATGTTTTTGTTGAAATTCATAATACTGTTAGTTTATTATGGTACATTTCTTTGATTTTGTTTTCTCTGACTTGATTATGTAATTTAATTCTTATTAGTAAACAGATTTGGCATTGTTATGATTAGGAGAAATTGTCAGTATGGTAATTTTAAACATACAACTTGCTTGTGCACATTTTGTGTTTCAGTTCAACTTGAAAATGTTTGAATGATTTGGTTCTTCATGACAGTCCACTTTGTCTTGAGCTAAAAAAAAAAGGTGCTTAATTAGTAAGTGTTGAAGTTGTATTATAATAATACTCAATTTTTCACTGTCCTGAAAATATGTGCAAAGCTTACTATATAAATGTGTATTTGTGCAGACATCATTTCAGTGGATGTAAATATTCAGTAAATATTTTATACAATATGTTAAAAACTTATCTCTCTTTTTATTTTTTTATTTAAAGGTTGAACATTAAGTTGTGAAGTAACATTATAGGTTTATTGATAGTATTAAGTATGGTAAAATTTAGCCCTAACTAAACAAAAACTGCATTATATTGAATATAGGCTAAACTGAAAGGCTCACCAATGTTAGGTGTAAGACAAGTGGACTTTCAGTGTCTGTGATTAGAATTATTTTGTATTATTCTAGAAATGCTATATGTACATAAGTATTTTTGCAATAAATATACTGAGTTAATTGCAATGTTTTGTGGGTTTCTGCTAGTATTTAAATAACAGTACTTGTGAATTGGATTACATTTGGTATTTCTTTTTTTTTATTAATTTTTTACAGGCTATAGGAACGAGAATACAACTGGAAAGACTTGGTTCCACAGCATGTTTTACAAATATAAAATCTCAACCACCTCCATTAGGACTTGTACAACTAACACATTGTCAGGTTAAGTATAGTATTATTTAAGGATTATTTTTTCATTGTCTTGATTTACTCTGTAAGAGTTAAAACTTCTGAATGCCTGTTTTAAATATGTATTGATTCTAGCATAAACATTTGTATTTATTAATGTTTTAAGAAGTTTGATTTCTGATACTGATTTTTCTTCATTAGTTTTGTTTGAGAACAGATAAAGTATTATTACTGAACTGTGTGTTTAATGCATTACCTTCAAACTGGGTAATTTTACTATAGTGAATGTAGTATGTATGTCAGTATCTATGTATGTAACCAAAAGTTCTGTACCATCTACTGAATGGCACTACAAAAAAATCCTTTAAAATATTTCACACTTTGGATATTCAAGATTCAGACAATTAAAGGAATAACTGGTATGTGCAACAAACATTTCTTTATATTAGAACACAATTTTAACTGAAAACATTTTCTTCACAACAGAACATGACTTTTGCTAGTTCTGTTGGTGAGGGTTTGGTTATATCTTTATTGATGTAATATTTAAATTTAGTACTGAGAAACTGAAGTTATTAAAAGAAAAACTTATTTTATCAATATATGGTACCATGTTTAATATATAAAAACATTACAGTTTTATACAACTGTTTGTTATTTCTAACAGCACATAGGGTGGCACTTCTGTTAGTCTATATTATTAGAATAAGAAAATTTTAAAAGTCATTATAGTTCATACTTTTGTTTTTGTTCATTTGAAGTTTTATTAATTTTCAAGTAGTTTCAGAAATGGGTAAATGGAACATTCCAGCCATTGCATATTAAGTCTTGTTTGTAAATTGATATAGACATGTATTATACTTTATAAAGTTTTGACAAATATTTTTCATGAAAGTAAAAGTATAGATTACAATTGCATCCTAACTTATATTTGACAATTATTATTATTCATTAAAAATGATTTTTTTTGTGCTGTGTTTATACAGTCTCGAATTTCAGTGCTCCTCAAAAAAATTTCTTCATGAAGTTAATAGAAAACATTCAACAAGAGCTGGCAAAGAACAAAGAAATGAAGGTAAGTGTTTGTTAATAAATATGGAACATAAGAAAATACTAGGTAACATATGGATATAGTGTTTGACTGCATATAGTTCCAACTTAGGCAGTTTTTTTTAATATAGTTTGTTTATTTGTTGATTGTATTATGACATCTTACAATATGATATTAGTTTGTTTTTTTTTTTTTTCTGCTTTGAAGCTAGTGTTTTATACCTTATTTTCAAATATCTTGGTTTTAGCTGGAGCCTGCTACTATAAAATACTGCATAAATATTATGATACCATAGATCTTTAAATAATTTTATTGGTAATGTTAAATGCCTTGAAATTTTACTATATATAAACTACGATTTATCTCTTTTATATGGTATTGTCTGAAAATTGGGGATCCTAGTCTTCCTGCATACTTTAAGTGTTTTCCCTTGAAACAGAACATTACAGATTCTGTAAGGCTTCTGTTATTTCAGGTTGTCAAATATGTCAAATGCTAATTTTCACAAATAGGTCCATGTTTAATAAATGAGTCTGTTTAATGCAGATATTGTAAGCAATAAACATGATTAGATTTGTTTCAGTTTTTACTGTGAAATTCTACTAGATCAAAAGCAAAGTTAAAAGTTTTGTATTGCATTATCAAACCTAGCCTCCATGGCAAGTAACTGAGATACCAGTATGACCATTTTGATGGTTATTTTTCTTTGTATTGTTTTCTATTCATTATTATAAGCCTATGCATAAAAGAAAACATGTAGAATAATAAGCTTGGTTTACACTGATGATCACTAAAATGAACACAAAATTATTGTAATAATATAAAGTAACCCAAGAGAACCTTTGAACTGCTGCTAACAGTGTTAATATCAATGGGCCTACCCATGATAATTTGGTTTGAGCACAGTGCATTGCCAATACAGATTACTGAAAGTTTCACTTTTAACTTTTAAATATTTTGTATAATTGTAAAAAAGCATCTTTATTGTGGGAGTAAGTAACAAAACAGAGCTGATATTTTCTTATTCCATCAACAAATTATAATTGTTCATCTTTAACCTGTTGACTGCCAAGTATTTCAGCTGCAATACAACTCTAATGATTCTTCGTTTTGGATGAAAGTAAAACAATTTGTAAGTAGGTCAAATGCATGTATGGTGCTGACATCTAGCGTTGAAGTTAGGTATTATTGAGAATGAATTAACTCGTTCGTGGCACTCTGTTACCGATCAGATTGGATGAGTTATCTCATCTACGGCACTAAACAGGTTAATGACATTTCTCAATTGGAAAAAACTAAACCTGCGTCTCAAAAGTGTCACCTAAATTTTTTGTTGTGTCCTCTGAAGTTTGTTACAAGGTACAACACATGGGTCCATTAAACTGTAGAATCTAGGAACAACAATGTTTAAAATTAGTCAATTAGTTATACTTATAGTATGATAGGATGATTGTGTAAGTTTAGGGACCTGTAGTAGGTCTCTAGTGCATAAATAAAACTTTTCAGCTGAGGTTGGAAGTGTTTTTCCATTTGTCAACCTAAACTGAAAATTTATTTATATATAGAAGTTTTCAAAGAAGTGATGTATTTTTAGTTTGGTAAAATGAATTTCTTAATACAATCTGTACATTACGTATATGCTTGATAGAGTTGGGTCGTATGTGGAATTTGATAATTGATTGTTGAGCTCATTAATGAAGGACACTCCCCAAAATGTTTATTTTCATGAGTTGACTAAAAACCAAAGTTTATAACACGTAAGTTGAATTTCAATACTTGTAGTGGACAAAGAATGGATAAGCCATTGTGTAAGACATAATAGCAATATTTCAATTATTTGATTAATTGGAATAATTGAAAATATCAATAATTGTAAATCCTAGTTTCTGTTAGTTTATTATTTTTGTTAATTTTTATTCTAGTCAATTGAGCTTAACAAATTTAAATTAATCCAAAATAATAATGAAATATCATAATAGCAAAATTTTTATTATAGTTGGAATAATTAAAAAACAGCAGTAATTAGAGACATTAGTTGATCATTTTAATGATATTATTGTATGATATTATTCAATTTAAACATAATTCTGATGTGTTGATTACTTTACTTGACACTAATCAAATACTCATCAGTAATTGATTGAGTTCATACTTGTAATATTAAATCATCTATAGTAAGGATAGCTAATTATTTGAATACCAGTGTGAGAACACTATTTAGTTACGTTTATAGGATTATAAATCACTGATACCTTTCCATAAGTTCCATGAATAATCAGAATTATTTACAGAATGTTCTTACACAAGTCTTTACGTCTATTTGATATTTTGGTAATAAGAGGGTTGAAGAAACAGCTTTTAATGTTTCCTTACTTAAATATTTGGGATATCGTCCAATAAGAAATGTTTTATTAATTTATTTAGTCTGTTTAATG
Source organism: Tachypleus tridentatus (assembly GCF_004210375.1). Lineage (NCBI taxonomy): Eukaryota > Metazoa > Arthropoda > Merostomata > Xiphosura > Limulidae > Tachypleus > Tachypleus tridentatus. The sequence continues at coordinate 58,859,929 of NC_134832.1, read as the reverse complement.
TACATTTTTGCCACTGTATTTTGCATTAAAGCTGTTAAAATGCATGTATGTTTACAAAAGCATTTGATATGATTTAGGAAAGTCTTAGGAAGTTCAGAGAAGAAGCTGAAAAGTTGGAACAGTCAGAAGCTTTGCAGAAAGCAAGGAAAAAATATGTAAGTTTGAGTTTCAGAAGTGTTTTTTTGAAATTAGATCATGATACCAATGTGTGTGTGTGTTAATATATATATATATATATTAGTGAAAATAAATACATTTTAGTGAAGCTAACTAGTAAAATAAGTAAACTCATAAGGAAGGACTGCATTAAAAACAGCAAATCTACATCTCTGACTAATTATATTAGTTTATTAAAACTCAAAAACAAGCCGAAACAAAAACAAGTTAAACAAAACATGCACTTACCTCTAAAACCTAGGGTACATTTTATAATTCCACATTGCAGCTTGTACTTTGGGATCATGTAAGTTGATGTAGTGTTTTTGTTCAGTGTGGTTTTGTTTTAACTTGTTTTTGAGCTATAACAAACTAATATATATATATATATATATATATATATATACATATATATACTTGATGCTGCAGTATTATTTGTGTTAATGCAATTTTATATCTAAATTTAAATTAACTTGATATGATAATTAATGCTTTATTGATCAATTAATTTAATTTTATATCCATTACTTATAGGAATCTATAGAAGCTGAAACAGTAAAAAGTTCTCAGGTTCTGAAAGAACAACTTGAAAGTTGGAAAGATAAACTTAAAGAGGTATGTTATGAAACATGAATGAACAATGAAGTTGCTTTAGGTGGTAAATCACTAGCTAGTAGCACAGTAACTGCTGACAGACTTATAATTAGGCTTAGTGTTTTGTTGCATATTCAGATGAAAAGAAACAAGTTTCAGTTGTTAATTGTTCAAAAAATGGTTTACAGAGGGCTACTAGTATGATTCCATAGAGAGGGGGTTTATCTTACAGAGATAGGTTAGACTCTTTAAATTATTTTCTCTTGAGAAGATAAGGAGATGCTTTTATTGAATTTTACAAGATTATCTGGAGGATTGATAGTGTAGAGGCTTCTGTTTTCTTTGTGCTATATGCTGAAGATGGGTTGAACCCAGTTAAGACAGTTTTATTTTTCTAATAGGATGATTGACTTAAGGAATTATATGTCATCAGGCTGGCACTTACAGGAAGTTAATTAAAGAATCAACAATTTCCTGATTTACATTTAAACTTTTTTTTTTCATAGGTAATTGAGTAAGGACAGCCTTGAAGGACAAAATTGTTCATTTTTCTCTATAGGTTATAAATGTTATTGATTTTTATTTTTGATATCCTTATGTTTTTGCCTTGAAAATAGTACATTATGAAATTTAGTAATATTACCTTACCATTTGATATTTGAAAACATGCTTTTGTTAGTGCTGACTAATTTACTATTTTCAAAAGGATAAATTGAAACATAAAACAGGTCTAATTGGTACAGGTGTTGTTACTTCTCATTATATGTCATCATAACAATGAGAGAGAAATGTTGTTATTAATTGATCTGTTTTTAAAATAAAGATATTTTTGCTTCTCTTTGGTTCAGGTTAAGTGAAAAAAAGTATTTTGAATATTCTCACACATAATGTATTCTAGAGAAGGAAATGAAAGTACAGTAACACTGACTTACATTTTTTCTCATAGGGACCATTATGTGCTGTTGGCCATTGATTTGCTTTAGAGCTTTTTAGTGAAATGTATAAGAAGCAACATTTATTATGAACTGAAAGTTTGTGAGTGTATATGGATATATCTCAAGTACTTTGTGTATAAATGTATATACGTTCTTTCTCTTAAGGGTACCATGGTATTAGTTAAAAGTGTTAGTACAAACATTAAATAACTTCATTTATGTGAAGCAGAGAAACCAAAAACTGGTATATAAAAATTCCAAATTTTTAATAAACTGTTTAAGTATAATTTATTTTATCAATGAATATGTTAGATTATATCTTCATTTTAACCCTGTAATAAACGTTTTATTTACTTTACCATCTAGCTAAAAACAAATATTATATGGAGGTAGACAACATACATGAATAAAAGTATACAATTAATATGTTGGCTCCTAAGCCTATTTTACTGATACTTTCCAGGGTTCCACTAGTCATTTTGCAATTACTCTTTTTAGGAAGAGTGTATATGTAGACATTGTGTCTCATCCAATAAGTGGTCCTTTAAAAAGAAAATAGAGCATGACTTACAGGTGGGTCATGGGGGTCTTACTGGTAGACTGTCATAACCTAGTAGTGAGTCGTGTGGGAGCCAACATGTTAATGGTATATTTTCTTCATTCAAGAAGATTTAAAAATAAAAGCTTCTCATATAATTAAAAATAACATTTTACACATATGTTATGGCAATATAACATAGATATTTCATTACGTAATAATTTATGCAAAGTATTTGAAAATTGTGTATGGTAGAAGATGCTAAAAAATTTAATGAAACTAAAATAATGAACTGGAAGTGTAATATGCATATATTACAGTTATTTGCACTTTGACATTCTCTTAGAAGTTTTTGCTATATTTTTGTAGAAAGCTTAAGAAAAATGCAACAATTAGGGATAAATGTTATATAACAGTGCAGTTGATCTTTAAGTGATCGAACAGATTAACTTTACTGTACAAGCTAAAAGTCTTGGTGTTTGAAACTACTGTCAGTTTGTGGTAAGTTTTTTATTGTGCATTGTATTATTAATTCAACTGTTTAAAAATAACAAATATTAGATCATAGAGTTATCACTTAAATAGCTTTTTCAGAAAAATGTTTTTATAGTAAGTTTAATGAGTAGAGGTGGTAATTTATGTGCAGAATACTGACAAAAGATTTCTACTGCATTGATTGCATTTTATTCTGATAAACTAGGGAATTGAAGAAGCTCAGAAGAGTGAATTAGGAAAAAAAGGTTTAGAAATTACTGAAGAGATCACCAAGTCAGCAAGAAGTGCAGCAGAATCTTTAAGTAAACACAGAGAACAGCTGAGTAAGAGCGAAAAGTTAAAAACTGTTTCTGAGGTAGTTTGCTCATTTCTTAATTTGTAATTATTGGTTTTGTTTTGCAACATATTTTTTACAAATCACATTTTTTCTGTTGGGAACGTAACACATTTCTTACAAATAAATTTTTTTTTCTTCATGTTAATGTTTAATTCAAGCATTCAGTTTCTTCAATTAATATTTCTAATAGCTTTATTTTCTCTGTACCTTTACTGATTTTTAGTAAAATAATTTTCTATTACTTATCTGTGTAAATGGATAGTTTTACTTCAGTTTGGATAATGATTTATCTTCAATATTCTTTGTAGGGGGTTAAAGCAGTAAGGCAAGAAATCAGTGAGAGTACCTTTAGTAGAGTAGGAGTATACAAACCACCAGGTGAGTTTAATTTTGTATTTTATTTCATAACATTTGTAATTAACTCACATGCACCTTCAATTGTTTTTAGACTTATTCTTATGTTAGTTTTATTTTGAAAAAATGTATTATTTGCCAGAAAAAATTCAAACTTGGGTCATAATGAAAGCAAAAGAGGTAGTGTTGACTAAGAAATCACTTATTAAAATCAACTGCTGTACTATATTTATTAGACTCTTAGAAATGCCAAAGGAAGCTTTTTTACTTATATTAAAATTAAGGATAATCTGCATAACGTTATTTAAAATAAAAGCTTCTCTATAATGAATTATAGATTATTTATCTAGCTGCTTCTGATGGATACATCTTGAGACTGATAAAAAATGTATCTCATAGTAATTTCTTAAAAATATCTATTGTTCAACTTTTGTTGTATATATATACATATTGTCAAGTGTTTTATGCAGGAATTAGGTACATATATTTTCATTATAATTGCATCACCTTGTGACATCTGTTAAACTTGTAATATGAAATCATGTGTAAACTGTAGTACGTATTAGTTTGTCCAGAAATAAATGTCATTTTTGGACTGCAAAGTTAGGAAAAGTATAAACCAGTGTTGTAAAACATGCTTTAATTAAAGTAAGCACCATTTGCTCCAACACATTTTTGCCAATGTGTAATAATGCTGTTTATGTCCCTGCTATAGAAATCAGAGTTTCTGTGGTTAATGAACTCACTGAAAGATTCTTCTGCAGCTGCCTGGTTGTGAAACCATTTGTTGTTCAAAAAGTTGGCTTGAAAAAATGAAAATCTGTAGGAGAAAGGTCTGGGAAATAAGATGGATGAGGCAGAACCCAGATTCCCAACTTGTTCAATTTTGAAGCATCTGGACAGATCTCATAATGCTGATTTTATTGATCTTCAGCCAGCTTGTGCGGAACCCACTTATCTAACTTTTTCCATCTTTCCAATCACACTCATGTGGTTGGCAATGCTTGATTTGCTTGCACCAAGCTATTCTGGAAGCTCATGTACTGTTGTGCGAGGATCTGTCTCAACTGCTTCCCTTAATGTGTTTTCATTTAAGGATGGTTTCATTCCATGACTTTCGTGGTCTTCAAGACTTTTACCTCCAGGTCAAAACCTTTGGAATCAATGCAGAACTGTACATTCTGTAACAGATCCATGTTTAAGTGCCTGGTTGATGTTCTGTGTAGTTTTGGTAGCTTTTTGTCCAAGTTTGAAGTTGTAGAGGAAAATCAGATGAATGTCTTTCTTGTCTATGCTGCCTTGGGGTTTTCAAAAGTTACTCTGAGTAGAGTTGAAACAGCAGACATTTAAGACACCTTGTAGGCGACAAACATTGGATTAAACCGATCAGCTAATGATTAGTTACTCAATATTCAGCTTCTAAATGTCAATGTGAGAATTCTGACATTCATTTCTGGACAACCTAATACAGTGTAGTGTATTTTAATACATCATGGCTAGAACTTGCCATTAGTATCCCAGGTTATGGTTTGAAAGGAAAAATGTTTGATCATGATATGCCTCTGAAGACACACTTTAAGATGTGGGAATGCTATGACAGTTATTTATATTTTTGAATATAAGCTATGTTGGTTTACCTATTACTGAGTGGTTTCTTTCTTATCTAAAGCTTTAGAGTAGGAATGGCTGTGTTCAGTCTCTGTGATTTGAATGTTTAGCTCACTCCACTTAGTTTCATCCATGTAGAAAATAACAAATATTAAATTTATACACCGTTGTTATGTCAAATATTAAATTTATACACCATTGTTATGTCAAATACTAAATTTATACACCATTGTTGTACAAATACTAAATTGATACACTAATGTTAAACCAAATACTAAATTCATACACCAATGTTATACCAAATAATAAATTTATACATCAACATTATACCAAATACTAAATTTATACACCAATGTTATGTTAAATACGGAATTTATACACCAGTTTTATACCAAATACAGTGGTACCTCGGTTCTCGAACTTAATCCATTTCAGAAGGCTGTTCAAAAACCGATTTGTTCGTAAACTGAATCAATTTTTCCCATAAGAAATATTGTAAATTAAATTAATCCGTTCCAGACCTCCAAAAATTATGCATTATGAAGCATTTTAAGTAAAAATATTGCTTATTTATACCTGTATAATAATACTTGCATGTATAAAGTCAACCACAAAAGCTATAAACACAATAAAAAAACAATAAATGAAAATTTAACTGCACATTACCTGTGCTGAGGAGAGCTGATGGCGTAAGTGAAAGGTGGTGAGGAACGTGGAGAGTAGGAGGGTTATTATTGTTTGGAAGGGGAGTCACCTTCCGTAAAAACGTCAGGTAACTCTCCTTCTGGGGCTATTTCTCTTTTCTGTCTCTTTGCACCGCTACAACCTGCTTGAGACTCACTGGACTTATTTCTCACTAAAAACTTGTCTAGTGAGGTTTGTTTCTGCCTGCATTTTAAAATGTTTCTGAAGTAAGACATGGCATTGTCATTGAAAAAGTTTGTGCTGCGGTTTGCTACAGCTTTGTCAGGGTGAAATTTTTCCAGAAAACTTTGTAACTCTCCCCATTTTCCACACATTTCCTTGATTAGTGAACTTCCTCCCTTCCCTCCTCCTCATCTGAAGACACTTTCTCAGTTGCCTTCTGTTGCTGCTCCTTCTGAAGGTCTTGGAGTTCTTCCATGGTGAGCTTAGTGTTGTGGTCTTCCACCAAGTCCTCCACATCATCACCACTCACATTCAAGCCCATACACTTGCCTAGTGAAACAATATCCTCAACAACAGGCTCAGCCTCACAGCCTTCAAAGTCTCTATCTGCCATTGAGTCTGGCCACAATTTCTTCTAGGCTGACTTAATGGTCCTCAAAGGCACTTCCCTGCAGGCTTTGTCTATGATCCTCAAACAATGGAGGATATTAAAGTGATTTTTCCAGAACTTTCTGAGGGTTAACTCTGTGTCAGAGGTCACTTCAAAGCACCTTTGAAACAGTGCTTTGGTATAGAGTTTCTTAAAGTTTGATATGAGTTGCTGGTCCATGGGTTGAATAAGAGGAGTCGTGTTTGGGGGCAAGAACTTCACCGTAATGAAACTGTACTCCTCCACCAACCCATCCTCCAAGCCTGGTGGGTGAGCAGGTGCATTGTCCATCCCAAGAAGGGCCTTGAGTGGCAACTGTTTTTCCGTGAGGTAATTCTTTACACGTGGGGCAAACGCTTCATGGACCCACTCCATAAAAAATTGCTTGGTTACCCATTCTTTACTATTAGCCCTCCACATGACATTTAGTTTACTTTTCAGGACATTATTTTTCTCAAAAAACCCTCGGGTTCTCAGAATGGTACACAAGCAAAGGTTTAAGTTTTAAGTTCCCACTTGCATTACTACATAACAATAGAGTTAGCCTGTCCTTCATTGGCTTGTGTCCTAGCAGTGACTTCTCCTCCCTGGTGATGTAGGTCCTCTTTGGCATTTTCTTCCAAAAGAGGCCTGTCTCATCACAGTTGAACACTTGTTGGGGAATAAAACCCTCAGCTTTTACATAGTCCTTAAATTCCCTAACAAATTTATCAGCAGCATCTTTGTTAGAACTGGCACCCTCCCCATGTCTCACCACACTATGTATGCCACTTCTCTTTTTAAATTTTTCAAACCACCCCCTACTAGCCTTAAAGGCATCACTTGTATCAGCACTCGTTCCAGGGGTGTTTTTCAGGAGGTCAGCATGCAACTGCTTTGCTTTCTCACAAATGATGGTCTCAGAAATGCTATCACTAGCTAACTTTTTTCGTTCACCCAAACCAACAAAAGTTTTTCTACCTTTTCCATTGTTTACGATCTTTGTTTTGTAAGCACTGTCACTTGCTTTGCAACATCAGCTCCTTTGATGATTTCTTTATTTTTCAGTATAGTGCAGACTGTAGACTTCACCATACCAAACTGTGTAACAAGGTCAGACACACGAACACCACTCTCATACTTCGCTATGAGATCTTTTTTCACCTCTATTGTGGCTCTAACAACTTTTCTTTTTGGTTTGCTACTTTTATTATCCTTTTTTAACCCCATGTTGGCTTATTTAATCAGAATATTTAGAAAAACAACAACAAAAAAAAAAAGAAAAACGAGAATGTTCACAGCAGAATTTAGTGGACTGAGCGACACGTGTGGGTAAAATGTTTTGGGCAAGCTAGGCGAAAAATGGTCGAAGGGTTGTTAGGGCCACCAGTCTGGTTATTTCGGGGTTCAGGCCACAACAGCTTAGTTTGGGAAACGAGTTTATGTTTGACAACTGAGACATTTTTTTCTTAAAAAATTTGTTCGAAAACCAAATTGTTCAAAAAGGGAGTCGTTCGAAAACTTGAGATACCACTGTTCTAAATTTATACACCAATGTTGTACCAAATACGAAATTCATACACCAATGTTATACCAGATACTGAATTGATACACCAATGTTATACCAAATACTAAATTTATACACCAATGTTATATCAGATATTAAATTGATACACCAATGTTATACCAAATAATAAATTTATACACCAATTTTATACAAATACTAAATTTATACATCAATGTTATACCAGATACTAAATTAATACACCAATGTTATATCAGATACTAAATTGATACACTGATGTTATACCAAATAATAAATTTATACACCAATGTTATACAAATACTAAATTTATACATCAGTGTTATACCAGATACTAAATTAATACACCAATGTTATATCAGATACTAAATTGATACACCAATGTTATACCAGATACTAAATTTTTACATCAGTGTTATACCAAATAATAAATTGATACACCAGTGTTATACCAGATACTAAATTTATACATCAGTGTTGTACCAAATAATAAATTGATACACCAGTGTTATATCAAATAATAAATTTATACATCAATGTTATATAAGATACTAAATTTATATCCCAACATTATACCAAATAATAAATTTATATACCAATGTTGTACCAAACAATAAATTTATACACCAATGTTATACCAGATAATAAATTGATACAGCAATGTTATACCAAATAATAAATTTATATACCAATGTTGTACCAAATAATAAATTTATACACCAATGTTATACCAGATACTAAATTGATACACCAATGTTATACCAAATGATAAACTTATATTCCAATGTTGTACCAAATAATAAATTTATACACCAATGTTATACAAAATAATAAATTTATATACCAATGTTGTACCAAATAATAAATTTATACACCAATGTTATACAAAATAATAAATTTACACACCAATGTTATACCAAATAATAAATTGATACACCAGTGTTATACCAAATAATAAATTTATATACCAATGTTGTACCAAACAATAAATTTATACACCAATGTTATACCAGATACTAAATTTATACACCAATGTTATATCAGATACTAAATTGATACACCAATGTTATACCAAATAATAAATTTATACACCAATGTTATACCAAACAATAAATTTATACACCAATGTAACACCAGATACTAAACTTATACACCAATGTTATACCAGATACTAAATTTATACACCAATGTTATACCAGATACTAAATTAATACACCAATGTTATACCAGATACTAAATTTATACACCAATGTTATACCAGATACTAAATTAATACACCAATGTTATACCAGATACTAAATTGATACACCAATGTTGTACCAGATACTAAATTGATACACCAATGTTGTACCAAATAATAAATTGATACACCAATGTTGTACCAAATAATAAATTTATACACCAATGTTATACCAGATACTAAATTTATACACAAATGTTATACCAGATACTAAATTTATACACCAACGTTATGCTAAATACTAAATTGATACACCAATGTTATACCAAATAATAAATTTACACACCAATGTTATACCAGATACTAAATTTATACACCCGTGCTATACCAGATACTAAATTTATACACCGCTACACTTTTTTCACTGCTATAAAGATCTTTTCCGTATCAAGGCAGAATAAACATCAGTGTTGGAACATTTGACAGTCTTGAACTTCGAAGATTATAGAAAGATTGTGGTGATATGGTGATATCAATTGTTGTCATGGTTACCAGTCTTTCCACCTAGGATCAGATTCAGGCCAACACCATCATGTCCTTTAGTCCTCAGGACATTTCTGAAAACAGCAGCCAGATTGTAAAATGTAATCTAGTGTCTTGTAAGAAAAAGGAATGAGTAATAAGTAGACTAAGGTGATTATATATGTTACTAACCACAACAGTGAGTTTAAGTAATAAGTAGACTAAGGTGATTATATATGTTACTAACCACAACAGTGAGTTTAAGTAATAAGTAGACTAAGGTGATTATATATGTTACTAACCACAACAGTGAGTTTAAGTAATAAGTAGACTAAGGTGATTATATATGTTACTAACCACAACAGTGAGTTTAAGTAATAAGTAGACTAAGGTGATTATATATGTTACTAACCACAACAGTGAGTTTAAGTAATAAGTAGACTAAGGTGATTATATATGTTACTGTTACTAACCACAACAGTGAGTTTAAGTAGTAAGTAGACTAAGGTGATTATATATGTTACTAACCACAACAGTGAGTTTAAGTAATAAGTAGACTAAGGTGATTATATATGTTACTAACCACAACAGTGAGTTTAAGTAATAAGTAGACTAAGGTGATTATATGTGTTACTAACCACAACAGTGAGTTTAAGTAATAAGTAGACTAAGGTGATTATATATGTTACTAACTACAACAGTGAATTTAAGTAATAAGTAGACTAAGGTGAATATATATGTTACTAACCACAACAGTGAGTTTAAGTAGTAAGTAGACTAAGGTGATTATATATGTTACTAACCACAACAGTGAGTTTAAGTAATAAGTAGACTAAGGTGATTATATATGTTACTAACCACAACAGTGAGTTTAAGTAATAAGTAGACTAAGGTGATTATATATGTTACTAACCACAACAGTGAGTTTAAGTAATAAGTAGACTAAGGTGATTATATATGTTACTGACCACAACAGTGAGTTTAAGTAATAAGTAGACTAAGGTGATTATATATGTTACTAACTACAACAGTGAATTTAAGTAATAAGTAGACTAAGGTGAATATATATGTTACTAACCACAACAGTGAGTTTAAGTAGTAAGTAGACTAAGGTGATTATATATGTTATTAACCACAACAGTGAGTTTAAGTAATAAGTAGACTAAGGTGATTATATATGTTACTGATCACAACAGTGAGTTTAAGTAATAAGTAGACTAAGGTGATTATATATGTTACTAACTACAACAGTGAGTTTAAGTAATAAGTAGACTAAGGTGATTATATATGTTACTAACCACAACAGTGAGTTTAAGTAGTAAGTAGACTAAGGTGATTATATATGTTACTAACCACAACAGTGAGATCAAGTAATAAATAGAGTAAGGTGATTATATACGTTACTAACCACAACAGTGAGTTTAAGTAATAAGTAGACTAAGGTGATTATATATGTTACTAACCACAACAGTGAGTTTAAGTAATAAGTAGACTAAGGTGATTATATATGTTACTGACCACAACAGTGAGTGTAAGTAATAAGTAGACTAAGGTGATTATATATGTTACTAACCACAACAGTGAGTTTAAGTAGTAAGTAGACTAAGGTGATTATATATGTTACTAACCACAACAGTGAGTTTAAGTAATAAGTAGACTAAGGTGATTATATATGTTACTAACCACAACAGTGAGTTTAAGTAATAAGTAGACTAAGGTGATTATATATGTTACTATCCACAACAGTGAGTTCAAGTAATTAGTAGACTAAGGTGATTATATGTGTTACTAACCACAATGGTGAGTTTAAGTAATAAGTAGACTGAGGTTATTATACATGTTACTAACCACAACAGTGAGTTTAAGTAGTAAATAGACTGAGGTGATTATATATTATACTTTATATGCAAAAACGGCTCGTTTGGGTTGAGAAAATATTTATGATATATTATACTAATCACAACATTGAGTTTAAGTAATAAGTAGACTAAGGTGATTATATATGTTACTAACCACAACAGTGAGTTTAAGTAATAAGTAGACTAAGGTGATTATATATTACACTAATCACAACTGTGAGTTTAAGTAATAAGTAGACTAAGGTGATTATATATGTTACTAACCACAACAGTGAGATCAAGTAATAAATAGAGTAAGGTGATTATATATGTTACTAACCACAACAGTGAGTTTAAGTAGTAAGTAGACTAAGGTGATTATATATGTTACTAACCACAACAGTGAGTTTAAGTAATAAGTAGACTAAGGTGATTATATATGTTACTATCCACAACAGTGAGTTCAAGTAATTAGTAGACTAAGGTGATTATATGTGTTACTAACCACAATGGTGAGTTTAAGTAATAAGTAGACTGAGGTGATTATATATTATACTTTATATGCAAAAACGGCTCATTTGGGTTGAGAAAATATTTATGATATATTATACTAATCACAACATTGAGTTTAAGTAATAAGTAGACTAAGGTGATTATATATGTTACTAACCACAACAGTGAGTTTAAGTAATAAGTAGACTAAGGTGATTATATATTACACTAATCACAACTGTGAGTTTAAGTAATAAGTAGACTAAGGTGATTATATATGTTACTATCCACAACAGTGAGTTTAAGTAATAAGTAGACTAAGGTGATTATATATGTTACTAACCACAACAGTGAGTTTAAGTAGTAAGTAGACTAAGGTGATTATATGTGTTACTAACCACAACAGTGAGTTTAAGTAATAAGTAGACTAAGGTGATTATATATGTTACTAACCACAACAGTGAGTGTAAGTAATAAGTAGACTAAGGTGATTATATATGTTACTAACCACAACAGTGAGTTTAAGTAATAAGTAGACTAAGGTGATTATATATGTTACTATCCACAACAGTGAGTTCAAGTAATTAGTAGACTAAGGTGATTATATATGTTACTAACCACAACAGTGAGTTTAAGTAATAAGTAGACTAAGGTGATTATATATGTTACTATCCACAACAGTGAGTTCAAGTAATTAGTAGACTAAGGTGATTATATGTGTTACTAACCACAATGGTGAGTTTAAGTAATAAGTAGACTGAGGTTATTATACATGTTACTAACCACAACAGTGAGTTTAAGTAGTAAATAGAGTAAGGTGATTATATGTGTTACTAACCACAACGGTGAGTTTAAGTAATTAGTAGACTGAGGTTATTATATATGTTACTAACCACAACAGTGAGATCAAGTAATAAATAGAGTAAGGTGATTATATATGTTACTAACCACAACAGTGAGTTTAAGTAGTAAGTAGACTAAGGTGATTATATATGTTACTAACCACAACAGTGAGTTTAAGTAATAAGTAGACTAAGGTGATTATATATGTTACTAACCACAACAGTGAGTTTAAGTAATAAGTAGACTAAGGTGATTATATATGTTACTAACCACAACAGTGAGTTTAAGTAATAAGTAGACTAAGGTGATTATATATGTTACTATCCACAACAGTGAGTTCAAGTAATTAGTAGACTAAGGTGATTATATGTGTTACTAACCACAATGGTGAGTTTAAGTAGTAAGTAGACTGAGGTTATTATATATGTTACTAACCACAACAGTGAGTTTAAAATATTATTTTGCAGGAAAAGGATGTAAAGATAAGCACATAATCAAAGTCTGTTCAAAGTCAACTTATATAAACCTCACATTTATGGTAGCTGCAACAGTAATTATTAATTAATTCAATATATTTTAGTCAAACTTAGAAAAAGAATTGAAAAACCAGATGTGGGCAGTGAAGATAAAGTATTAACTCCTAATACGTGAGTAACTTTTCAATTTTATTGAAATGTTGTTTTTGAAATTATTTTCAATATTGTATCCCATCCTTCTTTATTCTACATTCAGTCAAAATCAGGAGATTTCAACTTAACTTTGCAAAATATTTTCTACTCCAATCTTTTATTATATTTGTGAGTTCTACCTAACCTGTTGAGGAATTAGAACTACCACTCTAGTATACTTATTTATCTGCTTGTGCATCGATTCATTCTCAATAAAGATTAAACATTTGGCAAGTTGCTTCAATTAGCTTTCAAATGTATATGGTAGATTTGTGGATTTTTATGCTAGTAATGATAATTTTATCCTTGAATGACTTTATTGAAGCTTGATATTTATAATATACCATTATTTTGCCCAAGTTCTTTCTAGTTCAGACCTGCTGTTTATTTAAAAGAAAAATCTTTAAATTGTTGTTTCAGAGAGGCCACAGGCTTGGAATTACATAAAGATTCCAAGTGGTTCCAAAGTTGGCAGAATTTTAAAGATAACAATCCATATGTTAATAGTAAGTACTTTACTGTAATCTTACAATGATTATGGCTTTAGTTTCATCACAACATTTAACATCTCAGTTTTTTATTTAGATAATTGATCTACATACTCTCAGACACAGATCGTAATCGTTTAATTAGAAAAAGCTAGAAATAAGTAGGTATTAAATCTTTTAGCATAATTTGATGAATTAGATCTCAGTAATATATATATATGATATTAAAATATAAATTAAAAAGTACCTCAATAATTTTTTGTGATAATTGTTTTTTTAAAGTTGTCTTACAAATTTTTAATCTGCATTTTTTAACATTTTTAGTTCAAGAAGTTTTTACAGAAATTATTCCTTTCAGTTGTTAAAACAAATTACAGCTTCAAACATTGGTAGTAATGAAAATGTAACATACATTTATTTGTAATCTGATGACTTTAGTGGACAGAATATTGTGCCAACCTCCCAGTGGCTCAGCTGTATGTCTGCAGACTTACAACTCTTAAAAACTGGGTTTTGATGTTTATGGTGGGCATAGCATCTGTAGCTTATTGTGCAGCTTTGAAAATCATGTGCACCTTTAATGGCCTTCATATAGAGTTTGTTTGTGTTGGACAATAATCTTATCTGTAGAACTACATTTTGTTTATGTCATGCTCACCTGGTGGGCCAATAGTAAATGTACGGACTTACAATGCTAAAACCTGGAGTTCAATTACCTGCAGTAGAAAGAGTGCACATAGCACATATGTAGCTTTGCGTAATCTTGATTTTTATAATGTTTAAGATCAGGATGTGATACCCAAAATGGGCAGAGCATAGATTGTCCATTGTGTAACTTTGCAATTAACAACAAACAAACAAAGAGAACATATTTCATAACTTGATATTCATTTCATAATGCTGACTTCTTTGTGTATATTTTCTGTTTAGACAGCTCATTTGGTTAATCATATTTATGCTTTTATAAACAGAAGTTTTTGATTGGAAAATGAAATATGATGAAAGTGATAACCCAGTTATTCGAGCATCTCGATTAGTAACTGACAAAATCTCTGATATTATGGGTGAGTGATATGTTGCTGTATTCTAAATAAACAAACTTTCATCCAAGTTACATGAAATATAGTTTTAATTACTGACTAGCTGACTCTATTAATATTTAAGATTGACAGGTTGTATGTGGTATTATTAGTAAGTTTCTGAGAAAAGTTAAAGCTTAAGTCTGATAGTCTGAGAAAGAGAATGTTTAACATTCCAAATGTGTTAAGTAGTACACTGTGTAATTAACCACTCAAAGGGTCATATGTATTTTATTCATAAAACTTATAACCAAAACTATAATAGTATACTTAGACACGTCACTTATATCTCTATGGATAGATTTTCAGCTCTTTATAACTTGTTCAATGACAATAAAAATATTGTTACATACAGAGAATGCTTTAGTCATATATGATTTTTGTTGTGTGGTTATGTATAATTGTGCCATGATTTTTAAACAGGTGGACTTTTTCAGAAAACAGAATTATCAGAAGTATTAACAGAAATCATCAAAATGGATCCAACTTTTGAAAAAGAAAAATTTCTTAGAGAGTGTGAGCTAGAAATTATCCCAAACATCTTAGAAGTGAGTAAACTTAGCATCACAAACTTTTGGAGTGTGTGCTTTATGGCAGTTTATTTTACTAAATTTTACTTTTTTATTTTTATAAAAGGCTGGTTTAGAAATATTAGTTTCTGTAAAATAACATTGATATCCAGAATCCAATTATATTAAAATATTTTATTCTGTGCCAGTAATAAACATTCTTTTGTTTAAAAGGTTTATTTTATATTTTGGGTATCATAGTTTGCAGAGAAGAAGAATTATTTCAAACATTTCATTTGTGATATTTGGTGCTTTTATCGATTAAATTTGCACAATGTTTGAGTTTTGTTAACTTATAACTACAATGTACTGCTTATTCATTGTTGGTTGACTTCATCAGTGACGTGTACTGTTTGGTTTTTGCTCACTTATTGTCAAGATATACAGTTTGGTTTTTCTCGATTTACCGACCATAATGCAACAGTTGAGTTTTGCTTTCTTATTATGACAACGTAAATCAACATAAAACCACCAACTATATAATGTTTGGTTTTTGCTCACTTGTTTCTACAATGTGTGGTTTCATTTTTGTTAACTTGCTATCACAATAAAATGTTTATTTTCTGATTTACTACCACAATGTACTTTTTGATCTTTGTTTGCTTGTTCCAGTGTTACATTTTGTTTGTTGACGTACTACCACAATGATATGCACTGTTTGTTTTTTTGTTAAACTGCTATCACAGTTTATGGTGAGCCTGATACTTTTGTTTATATTTCTCAAATGAATTTTGAAACATTTAATTCTTTTTGTCCGGTAACTTTTCTTTCATGTAATACATGTATTGATACCTTTATTTTTGAAGGCCATGATTCGAGGAGATCTAGAAATTCTAAAGGATTGGTGCCATGAGGCAGTAAGTATTATAATATTTAGAACCAAAGTTATCAAAACTTGGTATTAAAAGAATAATTTTTAATAATATTTAAACTAATTCATTTTTATGGAGGTCAAGAGATCATTGTACAATCTTCAGATAAGTGTTCTCAAATTTGTTATCACATATTATCTGTTAATAATTTTCAGTAGTAAACATGTGGCATTAAAAAAACAACAATTTTATCTAATCTGATGAAATGATTATTTCCCAGCACAGATAGCCCTCGTGTATCTTTGACAAAATTCAAAACACAAACAATCATTATTTCCTACATGTTTTTTCACAGCAAATTTGTCATTTACTTTCAAACAAGTCTATTTTTTATTGACAAAACATTATAATTCACTGTATTACCTTACAGACAATATGTTTATTTCTATTTTTTAGTTTGTTTGTTGTTAAACTTGCAATTGCAAAATGCTTTGTCAGTTACAGGGATTAAACTCATTTTTATTGTGTACGTTGTGAGTGGCCCAATGATATAGATAAAAATTTGCATTTTGATCTAACAAATAATTAATTGCTTTATACGTTATAACTATGCATGTAACCGTGGGGCAAAACCAACCTCTTCATCTGGTTAAATTTTTGATTACTACTGTCACACTGCTTAGACTAGTGTATTTTTATATATTCTAATTTTATTTACAATGAATTTTTGTTGCTCTTGTACAGGCATGATTTCAGATCCTTATCACTTTCTATTTTTAACAAAGAAAGGTTTCCTAAACTAGATAGTGTCACTGTAGCACTGAGTTGTTAGTGTTAGCTTTGGCAGATCATATACAGAAATGGAGTTTTATAAGGATAACAGTATTTTTAAAATAAAACAAAATAAATTGAATGCTTTAATAACATATTGATTATAAGTACGAATTCAAAATGAATTATTAAAAACATGTAGTATTTACTTACAATTTAGTTATCAGTGTATTTGTTACCTCAAACACACATACTCCAACTGTATGATTGAGGAAGCAATGTTTGTAATAGCTGCTGCAGTATTGCTAATCATGTAAACAAAGGTGAATTAACTGATAAATAATATTGAAGCTTTAATGTGTGAACATTTGAGAAAATAAGGTATTTTGAATTTGGAATCTTAAGTCTTCAAATGAAGTATTTACTCTGGTTTTAGACAACAGAATTTGCATTAGTATGCTGTTATATATTTTGTTGTGTTGATATAGTAACTTATAACCTGTCATACAGTAAAAAAATATTTAAACCAGAATAAAATTCCAGGTACGAGTTGTTGGCTTTTACAATCTCTTGCTATAAAACACATCGTGTATTTGTCTGTCTGTCTCTTGGTAATGCACTGATGTCATAGCAATGTATTATGTAATTTAAGTAGTTTGGTTTCTTGTTAATTAGGAGCAAGTAGTCTGTATTTGATCAAAAATGAAAGGTATATTTAGACTAAAATGTATAAAATGTTGCAACATTATGAACACAAAAGGTACTGAATTTTGTTACTCTGACTTATAAGTTAAGTCCACATTTAATAAATAGTCCACTATAAATTTAAATCTCTCGATTATTTTAGTTGTTTTAATCATAATGCATTGATGAAACTATGCCGCATATTCTTTAATGTCTAAAGCCTAATATTCAGTTACCTAATTATTTTCCAACTGGCAAGCCCACAGGCAGACATGTACATGTATGCATTTCTTTAATGATACAATCTAGCAAAATAAAAATAAGTGGTATCATATATAACAACTTCTGATATATATATAAAAGTCAGTGTTTTGGTAACAGTATATTTCAACAGTGGCTTTTATATTATGTTGTTGCTTGGTAATAAAAGTATAACCTAATATTGTCGTTAAAAAGCTATGTGTTGAAAGTATAAAATTAAATGTATTAACTTTAAAATTTAAAAAGTCCGGCATGCCCCCGGACGCCCCTGGTCAGGTGCGGCTGCGCCGCGCTGTGGCGCCAGGCTATATACCTTTTCCTCTTTTTTTCATAAATGTCAATGGCATGCCTGAAAATTGGAGAACAGATCGGAGGGAAGATTATCTTTGTCAACAGGTTACATCCTGTAAACGAGCAACAAAAGCATATAGGTTATAATTTTGTATTAAAATGGGTTAAGAATACACACATTAACATGGTCATTTAAAATCAATCAGCCTAATTACGTGAATGAAGACAGGTATTTTTGCTAGTTAGGTCACAAAATTCCAAGATAAGGTAAAGTAAGATACTTAGTTTGAAGGTGTAAGTCTCCAACTTTATAAATGTTCTTATAAGTTTTGCATTAGAACTTTTAGGAGAAGAAGTAGTTTTGTGTGTTCTACTGATTTCTCAGTTTAGGAACATTAAATATATTTCACACTTGTTTTTAGGAGAAGTAGTTTTGTGTGTTCTACTGATTTCTCAGTTTAGGAACATTAAATATATTTCACACTTGTTTTTAGGAGATGAAGAAGTTTTGTGTGTTCTACTGATTTCTCAGTTTAGGAACATTAAATATATTTCACACTTGTTTTTAGGAGATGAAGAAGTTTTGTGTGTTCTACTGATTTCTCAGTTTAGGAACATTAAATATATTTCACACTTGTTTTTAGGAGAAGTAGTTTTGTGTGTTCTACTGATTTCTCAGTTCTGAACATTAAATATATTTCACACTTGTTTTTAGGAGAAGAAGTAGTTTTGTGTGTTCTACTGATTTCTCAGTTTAGGAACATTAAATATATTTCACACTTGTTTTTAGGAGATGAAGTAGTTTTGTGTGTTCTACTGATTTCTCAGTTTACGAACATTAAATATATTTCACACTTGTTTTTAGGAGAAGAAGTAGTTTTGTGTGTTCTACTGATTTCTCAGTTTACGAACATTAAATATATTTCACACTTGTTTTTAGGAGATGAAGAAGTTTTGTGTGTTCTACTGATTTCTCAGTTTAGGAACATTAAATATATTTCACACTTGTTTTTAATAGATGAAGTAGTTTTGTGTGTTCTACTGATTTCTCAGTTTAGGAACATTAAATATATTTCACACTTGTTTTTAGAAGATGAAGTAGTTTTGTGTGTTCTACTGATTTCTCAGTTTAGGAACATTAAATATATTTCACACTTGTTTTTAGGAGAAGTAGTTTTGTGTGTTCTACTGATTTCTCAGTTTAGGAACATTAAATATATTTCACACTTGTTTTTAGGAGAAGAAGTAGTTTTGTGTGTTCTACTGATTTCTCAGTTTAGGAACATTAAATATATTTCACACTTGTTTTTAGGAGATGAAGAAGTTTTGTGTGTTCTACTGATTTCTCAGTTTAGGAACATTAAATATATTTCACACTTGTTTTTAGGAGAAGCAGTTTTGTGTGTTCTACTGATTTCTCAGTTTCTGAACATTAAATATATTTCACACTTGTTTTTAGGAGAAGAAGTAGTTTTGTGTGTTCTACTGATTTCTCAGTTTACAAACATTAAATATATTTCACACTTGTTTTTAGGAGATGAAGAAGTTTTGTGTGTTCTACTGATTTCTCAGTTTACAAACATTAAATATATTTCACACTTGTTTTTAGGAGATGAAGTAGTTTTGTGTGTTCTACTGATTTCTCAGTTTAGGAACATTAAATATATTTCACACTTGTTTTTAGGAGAAGAAGTAGTTTTGTGTGTTCTACTGATTTCTCAGTTTAGGAACATTAAATATATTTCACACTTGTTTTTAGGAGATGAAGTAGTTTTGTGTGTTCTACTGATTTCTCAGTTTACGAACATTAAATATATTTCACACTTGTTTTTAGGAGAAGAAGTAGTTTTGTGTGTTCTACTGATTTCTCAGTTTACGAACATTAAATATATTTCACACTTGTTTTAGGAGATGAAGAAGTTTTGTGTGTTCTACTGATTTCTCAGTTTAGGAACATTAAATATATTTCACACTTGTTTTAGGAGAAGAAGTAGTTTTGTGTGTTCTACTGATTTCTCAGTTCTGAACATTAAATATATTTCACACTTGTTTTTAGGAGAAGAAGTAGTTTTGTGTGTTCTACTGATTTCTCAGTTTACGAACATTAAATATATTTCACACTTGTTTTTAGGAGAAGTAGTTTTGTGTGTTCTACTGATTTCTCAGTTTAGGAACATTAAATATATTTCACACTTGTTTTTAGGAGAAGAAGTAGTTTTGTGTGTTCTACTGATTTCTCAGTTTAGGAACATTAAATATATTTCACACTTGTTTTTAGGAGATGAAGAAGTTTTGTGTGTTCTACTGATTTCTCAGTTTCTGAACATTAAATATATTTCACACTTGTTTTAGGAGAAGAAGTAGTTTTGTGTGTTCTACTGATTTCTCAGTTTCTGAACATTAAATATATTTCACACTTGTTTTTAGGAGAAGTAGTTTTGTGTGTTCTACTGATTTCTCAGTTTAGGAACATTAAATATATTTCACACTTGTTTTTAGGAGAAGTAGTTTTGTGTGTTCTACTGATTTCTCAGTTTAGGAACATTAAATATATTTCACACTTGTTTTTAGGAGAAGTAGTTTTGTGTGTTCTACTGATTTCTCAGTTTAGGAACATTAAATATATTTCACACTTGTTTTTAATAGATGAAGTTTTGTGTGTTCTACTGATTTCTCAGTTTAGGAACATTAAATATATTTCACACTTGTTTTTAGGAGATGAAGTAGTTTTGTGTGTTCTACTGATTTCTCAGTTTAGGAACATTAAATATATTTCACACTTGTTTTTAGGAGAAGAAATAGTTTTGTGTGTTCTACTGATTTCTCAGTTTAGGAACATTAAATATATTTCACACTTGTTTTTAGGAGATGAAGTAGTTTTGTGTGTTCTACTGATTTCTCAGTTTAGGAACATTAAATATATTTCACACTTGTTTTTAATAGATGAAGAAGTTTTGTGTGTTCTACTGATTTCTCAGTTTAGGAACATTAAATATATTTCACACTTGTTTTTAGGAGAAGAAATAGTTTTGTGTGTTCTACTGATTTCTCAGTTTAGGAACATTAAATATATTTCACACTTGTTTTTAGGAGATGAAGTAGTTTTGTGTGTTCTACTGATTTCTCAGTTTAGGAACATTAAATATATTTCACACTTGTTTTTAATAGATGAAGAAGTTTTGTGTGTTCTACTGATTTCTCAGTTTAGGAACATTAAATATATTTCACACTTGTTTTTAGGAGAAGAAGTAATTTTGTGTGTTCTACTGATTTCTCAGTTTAGGAACATTAAATATATTTCACACTTGTTTTTAGGAGAAGAAATAGTTTTGTGTGTTCTACTGATTTCTCAGTTTAGGAACATTAAATATATTTCACACTTGTTTTTAGGAGATGAAGTAGTTTTGTGTGTTCTACTGATTTCTCAGTTTAGGAACATTAAATATATTTCACACTTGTTTTTAATAGATGAAGAAGTTTTGTGTGTTCTACTGATTTCTCAGTTTAGGAACATTAAATATATTTCACACTTGTTTTTAATAGATGAAGAAGTTTTGTGTGTTCTTCTGATTTCTCAGTTTAGGAACATTAAATATATTTCACACTTGTTTTTAGGAGATGAAGTAGTTTTGTGTGTTCTACTGATTTCTCAGTTTAGGAACATTAAATATATTTCACACTTGTTTTTAGGAGATGAAGTAGTTTTGTGTGTTCTACTGATTTCTCAGTTTAGGAACATTAAATATATTTCACACTTGTTTTTAGGAGAAGAAGAAGTTTTGTGTGTTCTACTGATTTCTCAGTTTAGGAACATTAAATATATTTCACACTTGTTTTTAGGAGAAGAAATAGTTTTGTGTGTTCTACTGATTTCTCAGTTTAGGAACATTAAATATATTTCACACTTGTTTTTAGGAGATGAAGTAGTTTTGTGTGTTCTACTGATTTCTCAGTTTAGGAACATTAAATATATTTCACACTTGTTTTTAGGAGATGAAGTAGTTTTGTGTGTTCTACTGATTTCTCAGTTTAGGAACATTAAATATATTTCACACTTGTTTTTAGGAGATGAAGTAGTTTTGTGTGTTCTACTGATTTCTCAGTTTAGGAACATTAAATATATTTCACACTTGTTTTTAGGAGAAGTAGTTTTGTGTGTTCTACTGATTTCTCAGTTTAGGAACATTAAATATATTTCACAATTGTTTTTAGGAGAAGAAATAGTTTTGTGTGTTCTACTGATTTCTCAGTTTAGGAACATTAAATATATTTCACACTTGTTTTAGGAGATGAAGTAGTTTTGTGTGTTCTACTGATTTCTCAGTTTAGGAACATTAATTATATTTCACACTTGTTTTTAGGAGATGAAGTAGTTTTGTGTGTTCTACTGATTTCTCAGTTTAGGAACATTAAATATATTTCACACTTGTTTTTAATAGATGAAGAAGTTTTGTGTGTTCTACTGATTTCTCAGTTTAGGAACATTAAATATATTTCACACTTGTTTTTAGGAGATGAAGTAGTTTTGTGTGTTCTACTGATTTCTCAGTTTAGGAACATTAAATATATTTCACACTTGTTTTAGGAGATGAAGTAGTTTTGTGTGTTCTACTGATTTCTCAGTTTAGGAACATTAAATATATTTCACACTTGTTTTAATAGATGAAGTAGTTTTGTGTGTTCTACTGATTTCTCAGTTTAGGAACATTAAATATATTTCACACTTGTTTTTAATAGATGAAGAAGTTTTGTGTGTTCTACTGATTTCTCAGTTTAGGAACATTAAATATATTTCACACTTGTTTTTAGAAGATGAAGTAGTTTTGTGTGTTCTACTGATTTCTCAGTTTAGGAACATTAAATATATTTCACACTTGTTTTTTAGGAGAAGTAGTTTTGTGTGTTCTACTGATTTCTCAGTTTAGGAACATTAAATATATTTCACACTTGTTTTAGGAGATGAAGAAGTTTTGTGTGTTCTACTGATTTCTCAGTTTAGGAACATTAAATATATTTCACACTTGTTTTTAGGAGATGAAGTAGTTTTGTGTGTTCTACTGATTTCTCAGTTTAGGAACATTAAATATATTTCACACTTGTTTTTAGGAGATGAAGAAGTTTTGTGTGTTCTACTGATTTCTCAGTTTAGGAACATTAAATATATTTCACACTTGTTTTTAGGAGATGAAGTAGTTTTGTGTGTTCTACTGATTTCTCAGTTTAGGAACATTAAATATATTTCACACTTGTTTTTAGGAGAAGAAATAGTTTTGTGTGTTCTACTGATTTCTCAGTTTAGGAACATTAAATATATTTCACACTTGTTTTTAGGAGATGAAGAAGTTTTGTGTGTTCTACTGATTTCTCAGTTTAGGAACATTAAATATATTTCACACTTGTTTTAGGAGAAGAAGTAGTTTTGTGTGTTCTACTGATTTCTCAGTTTAGGAACATTAAATATATTTCACACTTGTTTTTTTAGGAGATGAAGTAGTTTTGTGTGTTCTACTGATTTCTCAGTTTAGGAACATTAAATATATTTCACACTTGTTTTAGGAGATGAAGTAGTTTTGTGTGTTCTACTGATTTCTCAGTTTAGGAACATTAAATATATTTCACACTTGTTTTTAGGAGAAGAAATAGTTTTGTGTGTTCTACTGATTTCTCAGTTTAGGAACATTAAATATATTTCACACTTGTTTTTATGACACCAAATCTTATTTTATTAAATTGTGTTTCTTATCATTGGATATGTTTTGTTTCATATTTTATATTTCAGCCCTTCAATACTCTTGCAGCTCCCATCAAACAAGCACAAAGTTTAGGATACAAATTTGACTCCAGGATTTTGGATATAAGTAACATTGATGTACGTATTATTATTACCTTTTAATTCTGTTGAGTGTCTGTTTGATATTGAAGAAATATATCTAAATCATGTAGGCTTATCTCTAAACTACTGAAAGCTTTTCCTTATTGAGTTGCTCTTGTTCTAACACTAACAACGTAGATTCTGAATATCATTGATGGCTTACTTACTTAACAGTTCGCTGCTCTCCAACCTTTCATGTGAGTTATTGCCCACATGTCAAGATAATGTCCATAAGTTGTACTTTTTCACTATAAGCCTGGGTTTTATTTGGTGACTGTTTTGCTGATAACGTCGCTCATTATAAATTATAATGTTGACATTAACTACTGCTGTGAATATTTTTACAAATTCAGAAATTGTTTGTGGAGGCCTTATTTAAGTAGGCTATATCTGGCAAGAACTTAAGTGGGAAAGAAAAGAAGAATTTAAAACAGTATATCAGCAACACTATATCTGCTATATCAAGTGCTGATGAGGTTTTTTTCCAATATCAGGATCTTGTTAGTTGACTGGGATAGATGGACATAATGGTTGATACACTACTCATATTATGTAATTGCATGAACAACATTTGTAATGGTTTTGAATTAGATTACATTGTGAAAGTGTAAATTTTATTCATTTAATTTGGATCATTTATAAATTAAAACTAAGGTAGTGATTCATGACTCGTTTGTTGTAACATTAGTTATTTTATTATAATCCAGTCTGTTAATTATATATTGTCTGCTGGTGTCTGTAGTGAGTCTCATGTTTGTATTGTGTCTCAGTTGTGGAACGTCTGCTCTTTCTCTTAATAATGAAAAAAAAAGTGTAATATTTTGTTTATGGTAGACATTCTTTATTACCTGTTGTATTACCTGCCTTATGTTTTCTTGACCTTGTTACCATTTGACCTTATTACCACTTGTCTGCTATTTTCAAATTAAAAAGTTAGGAAAACATTGCAATTCATTCCATTGAAAATTAATATTTTTAATGCATGTTTTATTGGTGTACATTTTTGTTGCAATATGTTTTTAATTAAATATTAAGGATATTGAGTTGTATTTACATTTGAGGAAAAGAGTAAAACTGAAATGCTATGTGTTTACTAAATTCATAAAAAGAAGTGGAAAATAAATTTTGATTTTTTAAATTTTTTTTATTATTTTCCTGGTACAAACATAATATGCTGAGTGACTGATGTCACTGAGAAGGGTGTTTAGCACTAGGACAGTAATTTTCACTTTTATATGTAACAGTAATGATAATAAGATTACTACCAGTGCCCCCTGTTATATGTTAAGTAAGATGTTATCATAATTAAATGAAATTACAATTAACATTTGCTCAGCTGCATATTTATCTGAATTGATTGGGGGGTGGCATCTATTTTCATTCTTTTGTATTAGATTTGGTATAATTCTGACAACTAAATAATCTTCAATAGTTAGATTGCACTCAAACAATAAGACCTTAAGGCAACCCGTGCTGTAGTTTTAATCCTTTGTACTTTATTTTGAATCTATTTGACAAGGTGAAAGTTTCAGTTAGTGACTGTTTGGACTGAAGAAAAATATGTCGGTATTATTTATATATGTCATTGACAGTATTTACAGTGAAAAGTCCTAACTGAGGTGAGAACTTGAGAAGGTTATTCTCCCTTTTCCAAGCTTCTTGATGGAAATCCTAGAAAAGTTTTTGGTTTTTTTTAAAGTAGGCTTAATTTCAAAGAAATTAAAAAGGCAGGTATGAAATTCTCAAAAGGGAAAAATAATAACTTGCATAAGAGATAACTAATGTCTAACTGTAGGTGACACCTAAATATGTAAAGATTTTGCACAATTATTATGGAATGTGTTTGTTAGAGAATGACACTTTTGAAGTTACTCTTAAATTTAATAGTCATACCACTTACGATTCTTGTACATCTGTAACAGAATTTTCAACTTGTTACAGTCATTTGTTGAGTTTTTAATTCTCAGTAGCCAATAATAGAATTTTTTTAATCAATAAGTAATACTTGATAACAAAACACATACAATAACCAATTTAAAAGAAGATTTGATAGGCTTAATATTTTGTGGCAGTGTAAAAAAGTTATTATTTCTAAAATTATATATTAAGGGCCATTTTTGTCCTTTGATGCCCATGCCTCTTCCAATGGGAGAGTTTGTCGTAATCACAAAAATTCTGATAGTTGATTACATAATTGATTACTTTTAAGCATTCATTACATCAGGTAGTGTTTTATAAAACTAATGTTTAAGGAAAGTTATGATTGAATCAATTAATGTTGTAAAAATAATGAACTAATTAAAACTGAATTGTATTATTCTAATTATCCAAGTAAAATAAAATATTGTGATTTCTAATTATTATTATTTTTTATTAATTTAAGTTTGTTAAGGTTTGTTAATTATTTTAACTAAATAAGAGTATTTTTAACTTCAGATAGTTTACTTACTATAAATGTGCCCCCTATTAGTCCAGTGGTCAATCTACGAACTCACATGCGAAACTCAGGGGTTTGATTCCCTTGGTGGGTTCAGGCTGATATGGCTTTGCTATAAGAAAACAAACATACTACAAATGTAACTCGCATTACATTAGATTAGATTATTTTAATGGAAAAGTTACAGCAAGTTCATACTTATTATTGTGTATTTGTTCAAAGAAAGTATTGACTAATGCATAACTTCCTCATAATTTGTAATGTGAACTAATAACAGTTTGACAATATGTGAAACCATTATACTTGTCACAAGACATTAGATTAGGCCTATCAAATTTATAATCACCACGTTCGTTATCTAGTCCCTTCAGGATTTTAAAGAGTTAGAACAGTGTGTATAAAAATAGAATTCCAATCACACAATATTTGTCATATTTATTGCCAATGAAACCAGCTTGCAAAAGGCCTACACATCATAACGATAAGTAACACAGCTAACTAATTAATTTATTTGTATCAACAGGACACCTGTTTAATTATAACTAGCTCTAGCTAGATAGAAAAAATTTAAAAAGGAAAAACATATGTCTGACTGTTATTGGGTGGTGCTTAAACACTGTCTTGTACTTTGAATTGTTAAATTTATTGATTTAACAACATGGGCTGGTGGTTAGGGTGCTCTCTGGCTGTGAGATCAAAACCCAGCATTGAACATGCTTACTCTTTCAACTGTGGCAGTGTTATGATGTCATGGTAAATTCTACTATCTGTTGGGAATAAAGGTAGTCAAACAGTTGGAAATTTTCTCTGATGCAGTTGACAGTTAGCATTGTCATAAACAAACCAAACAAGTGCATGTGTTGCTACAGATTATTACAGTCTGTACTATAAAATGTAAGCATTAATAATCCTAATGTGTTCCTTCTAAACTTCTCTGTATTAACGACTTGCTAAAATGTTTTTTTATACTTATGAAGCTACTAACTGTTTCTTAAGTTATTCATACTAATAATGGAATTTTAGCAAATAGGCAGTAATTAAAGATTTTTTTTAGTATTAATGCTTTTTTTTATATTGTGTATAAAACTTAAATTCCACTTTACAAACTGGTCATGCAATATGTATTATTGTAGCATTAACTAATCTTATAAAAGACAAGTACAAAGGTAACATGCAATAATAATACAAGAATATTATATTTGGTATTTTTTCTGATTTATAGTCAATGTCATGAAGTATTTATTTTAAGCAACACGAATTTATAGTTTTAATACAGTAGTCTTGCAGAATGGAATTAATTGTACTTTCTATTTCTTACATGTTAAAATATTCAAAACCTGATTTATGAGTGTATATGTAACATAAATGGTATAATTAATAGAAAGTTATCTTTTTTCCTTGTTAATATGACATGCATTTCATATTAATTATTTCTTCCTCTTCTGTGGATAGCATTCTCCAAGGTTATCTGGCTAACTTCCAAGCTTTATAAATGTGTGGATTGTGCTGACATTCACATTTTTTTCAACTAATGTCACATCTTGCATTATTCTGTATTTTTTGCTTCTCTTTTGTAATAAAATGCATGTTAATCTTGAAAGTGTACTCCTGAGTGTATGTTCAGTTGTACAGTTATATTTGCCACAAAGGAGATAGTTCCTTCTTTATCTTAAAGATTAAAAAATATCTCATTTTTCACAGCTTGCAATGGGAAAGATGATGGAACAAGGACCTGTTCTCATAATAACATTTCAAACACAACAGATCATGGTTGTTCGAAATGCCAAAGGTGACGTTGTGGAAGGAGATCCAGTAAGTTGAATTTCTTTTCAATGCTGTATATATTCTGAGTAAATGGAATGTTCAGTGCAAAGAATTCTGTACATAAACTTTAATGAAGGAAAAACGTGTCTTTAGTTTTCTTTTTATTTAAATACGAAGAACCTTTTTGACATAAAAATTTATGTTGATCTATAAAATTAATATTACCCGTGATTTGAGAATATAAATGATTGTCTTTTGTCTCATCAGCCTAGATAAAGCATACAATAAAGAAAGCAAAAATGTGTTGAAACTCAAGATAATTGTATGACAAAAAAAAGGCAAAGGTTTTTCCAGTAAGCTGGTTGATAATTTCACAGAAACTAGAGCTACATAATTTGTATCATACACATTTTTAGAAGGGGGTGTATATATATATATATATACAATTTTGCAAAATGTCTGTTGTTGGGTGGGTTCTTTTGGACAGTTTGATAAAAATAATGCCAAGTCTAGTCTACACAATGATAATAAATCAGTAATTTTTTCTTAAAGTTTATAACAGGTGACTTTCATTTGTAGTTGTAAGACTAAATACATAAAAGTGTTTCAACATAAATTAATGGTAAGTATGCCTAACTTGCTTACAGAATTCACTTGCTAACTGATTGAATAATTGAACAGATGTGATAAATCTTCCCATGCTGAATAAGTACTGAACTGAACTCAATGCTGATTACTCATACTTACGTCATATCCTTGTTTTTGTATATTTCACAAAGCTTTTTGGTTATTAAGTCACAGTGAACTTTCAATATGTTGCATCATTGTGATTACCATATCTCTCCAGTAAACATCTAAATTAGAATATTAAGAAAATAGCTTACAAATATGTATATAAATATATATACACACACACACACAGATGTACATATGTATCTGTACATATCTTTTAGTGATTTAAAGTTTTTTTCATATGTATTTCAAGTCGGGGGTTTAAAAATAATAGTTCTATTAGAATTTAGTATACCCATTCTCATCTGACTTAATTTTTTATAAATATTGGATCTCATTGGTTACTTGTTAAGTATACTTAATAATAAATTATTAAGTTAGGAATTTTGTACTTTCAAAATGTTTAGCATTCTTTTCAAAAAGATTTTTTTAATAAGAAAAGAAAATCATATTAATAAACATGATAAAGAAGATGAGGACTCAATGGTAATTAAAATGCAAATATGTCAATCAAATCATTTGTTTCATGTACATTTTTCCTTGTTTATAAGTTTTGTTGTTGTATACCGTTAACCGATAAATTGATTTATGTAACTTTTAGCCTGGAGTATTGTAAATATTTTTCATCATCTTGTTTTTTGTAAATTACTTACCTATAATGAACTGGTTAGTTGTTGTTGGAGTCTGGAGTGACAAAAGTAACAAATCATTATGGATAATGTGTACTGAGTTTTATAATAAATATATTTAATATGGAAATCATTGATTTTTTTTTAGGACAAAATTTTGAGAATGTACTATGTTTGGGTTTTATGCCGAGATCAGACAGAACTAGATCCAAAGGCAGCTTGGAAACTCATGGATCTTTCAGCAAATAGTGTACAACAGTTTTTATGATTAGTAAAATTATTAGCAACAAGTGTGATTCAGAGGTGAGGGAAGACTTCTATTCCAGATGTGTAGTTGAGAAAAAAATATACATGATATGTGTATATATACCTTTTGAAAGTGATTAAAAACCTTTTATTATTTATTGGAATTTTATTGTTTGGCAGAAAAGCAACAATTGTGACTGATGTTTACATTCGTAATATACTTTTTCAAGTAAAGAATCATTATGAGAGTTGAAACAACTCAAGTGGGCATTTGCATTTATATCAAAACATCTGTTCATTATCATTTAGCATAAGATATAGAAGAAATAAAAAGTATTTATTTATTTATTTAAAAGTTACGGTTTAAATTCCGAAACACTGTTCTTTTTATCACAAGCGCTAGTCATAGTACTTTTTATTTTGTTAATTCTGAAATCGTTTTTAAATATTTTAAAAAATCTAGAGTCTGTCTCATGACTAATGATACTGTTGTGATTAATTTGAGGAGCAGTAATACTAAATTAGATGACAGAATATATTTGGTCAGTACGTTTTTATAACTGTTTCATGTCAGATTGCAAAAGGAAATGATAACAATAATTTATTTTCCTTTTTTTTCTTGTCAGGTTGGTTATATAGCCCAAAAAAGACAAACCTTTACAGCTGCATAGTTCGTCATAATTTTGGTTATATCATCAGGTCAATTTTGTATGCTAGGGACTGTAAGAGATCGTTTAATTTCATTCTGTAGTGGCTATAGAGTCAACAAGTTATTTTAGGTGATCATTAAAATATTATTAAACAAAGAATTTAATATTCCTCTCTCTATTCCTTTCATGAAAGTTATGTTAACTTATGAATAAAAATATGCAGTTAACTTGTTCATGAGATACTTTCTTCAAGCTGAAGGCTTCATTTTGTTTAGTTTTTAAACATTTGAAAATGGTAACTAAAAGCTAAATAGTTATGACTTTGTTAGAATTCATACTACCTTTTTGATACATTTATGAGACCATCAGAGTTGTTATTTTTCGTAAGGCCTATGTGACGCATTATATTGTTTTATATCATTTTCATGATTTTGAAAACTTAAGTTTTTTGTCAAAATAATAATATAATACACTTTTTTTTTTCACTTTAATAATTAGTTGGATGATTTGTCTCAATCGAACATTAGAAAATGGCTATAGCTTTTATTCTAAGTAAACAGATTTATCTTACTGACCTAAGTGATTGTGTAACTACATCAGGCTTTGCTGTGAGAACTCCCACATAAAAATATTTTCATTTCCAATTGTTGAAAGATTATACAATTTTTTGTTACTGCTGTTAAACTATGTGACTGTGTTATTTTGCCATATTTTTGTTTTATTTTGCAAAATCTACCAAATCATGTAAAAATCGATATGTAGTAGAGTTCATAGTAACTATATAATTTTTCCTACATTGTACTTTTCACTGAGGTGTGTCTCTGTTGTATATATATTAGAAAAAGTTAAATGGCAATTAAAACGTTTTTTTTTTACAGTTTATAATATGCACACACACACACAAATACATAAGTAACATTAAGTTATAAGTTAATAATCAGTTAAGTTGCAAGAGTGATTGTCAGGGTAACTGTATATATATTACAATGAAAATTTTTTATGAGACTTCATTCTTCTGTGTGAAGAAAGAATGGTATTGTGATCCTTACCTCACAAAAGCCACAAAACGATTTGAAACACGAGAAAATGCAAGGAATCAACAAGTACAGATATAATGCTCATAGCTTTTAAAGAGTTAAGCAGAAAGTTCTGAATAAACATATTCTGTAATTAACATAACTCTTAAGTAGATACAAAAATGGAAATTATTAACAGAAAAATTCAGTTTCTTCTTATACGGTGAAATTGTGTGTATATGTCAAGTGTGTAGGAAAAAGAAAATTACTCAAAGTGTAGAATTTGTTTTAAAAGCAAAAAGACAGGAAAAGATGAATAAAAAGACAGTTGAAATAATAATATTGTGTTTATTGAGTATAGGTAAATT
This sequence comes from Tachypleus tridentatus, assembly GCF_004210375.1. Classification (NCBI taxonomy): domain Eukaryota; kingdom Metazoa; phylum Arthropoda; class Merostomata; order Xiphosura; family Limulidae; genus Tachypleus; species Tachypleus tridentatus. Next base: position 58,827,881 of record NC_134832.1, on the reverse strand, counting down.
TTGTACAATAAAGAATGTTTTTGCCCAAGAGTTCTATGTATGAATGGCTAGTGGTCAAAATTTTAATAGCACTGTTTATGTGGCCCGGCAAGGCCAGATGGTTAGGGTGCTTGACTCCTAATCTGATGGTCGCGGGATTCAGCTGTGGGGGTGTTATAAGTTACAGTCAATCCCATTATTCTTTAGTAAAAGAGTAGCTCAAGATTTTGTGGTGGGTAGTAATGACTAGCTGCCTTCCCTCTAGTCTTATATTGCTAAATTTCAGACGGCTAACACAGAAGCTCTCGTGTAGCTTTGCGTGAAATTCAAAAACAAACAAACAAGCACCGTTTATAAATAACCCTTTAAACACTGGTTTTATCGAATATTAAATAAAATTATAGAATTGTTGACTAGCTTTGCAAGATATTCGAATAAAGAACACTTACCTTCACACATTATACATCATGAGCTTATTCGGGATAACTATTCCTAGAGATCCTTCTGAAATGTACAACTTTTGATATCCTAAAATAATCATATTTTTCGTCTACAAATATTTTGATTGTGTTTTCAATATACTTTTATATTTTCTTATATGCTATTATAGTTTAAGCGTTTGTATTGTACAGTGATAAAAAAAATCCTAAATTCAGGTGTTAACGTCTCATGCACAAAGTATTATTATATATTTCGCAAATATGACGGTAGATGGCGTTATTTTAATTAAGCTACCACTGTTATTTCAGTTAAGTTTTTAGTTGTATTTTATTCATAACACCTTATTTTTACGTAAAGAAATTGTAGTAAACTTCTATTCCCCTATTCGAAGTATTGTACGTAACTTATTGCAATGTGTGTTAGTGCGTTTATTTTTTCATTATGATTCTTTGTGCTATCTAATTTTTTTTATAAGCGAGTTTAATTTTTTAAAATTTTGCATTTAACATTTTACTGCTTTAGGCTATTTCTAATACTGTCAGTCATGTTTCACAGCAGAGGTTTCGATATTAAACCATGTTTGTAAAGTTTGCTCAACGTAATTTATTGTTTTGATTTAGTATTTTATTTTTATTTATACAAGCAATTTCAAGTGAAAGTGATTACTTATTGCATATTATGATATAACCTATTTTTAAACGCTGTCGATAAGTGTTACTTAGAAACCCACAGTCCAGAGGGTGGGTAACTGAATTTAGACAATTACAATTTACGCACGAAAGTTAAAGTTACATCTCACTTCAAATGGCAGTCTTTTCGCAATTCTTACAATGTACGTGTGGGATAATTATTTATAATTATAACTCTTATAACTTATCAGTTTATATTATGTATACAATTGTTCACTGCATTTAGATAATTTTATAACAGTATAATTTATTTTATTTAGAACACAGTTTATCTGGCCTATAGCCAAAATTTGTGACTTTGGGCTATCAAGTTATTGATTACGAATATAGATTAGAAAAAACCATACACGTTGTGTAGTATGATTGTATAGTTCACTGAAACGATGAACATATTTTCTCGAAATGGATTTATTTATACCAAAAAACGTTCTTGTGTCTCAACAAATACAAATTTAAATTATAATACAGAGAATTATAATACACTTAGTTATGGTTTTCGATATAAAATACCACTTTTGTAAAAGCTCGTGTTTCTTACTGTTTTTATGTTTTGGGAGGGGTTATTAATAGACGATGTAAATCGTTAGGGGCTGATGATGTAAAATACACCCCAGTCAAACAATAGAATATGAAATTTCCTAACACTGTCGTTTTTTGAAATCGTGTTTTGAATGCAACTTGACAAAATTTCCTATTCAGATTTTTAAAGTAGCCCCTTGATTGTTGTGCTTGGCGTAGTCAAGTGCTGAGTAAGATAAAACTGAGTAAGACAAAATTTCGTATTCAGATTTTTAAAGTAGCCCCTTGATTGTTGTGTTTGGCGTAGTCAAGTGCTGAGTAAGATAAAACTGAGAATTCGGGTTCGCGATGCATTATCAACACAATTTGAAGTTTTGAGTGACGACCATATTCCACTATTCTATCAGGAAAAAGTTACCGTAAGGTGCTGTTGAGTAGTTGACTTCATGCTGTTGTATCAATTTAATTGTGGGCGACTTCATATTGTTTGTTCTCAGGTATCTTTTCGCGCGAAATTCTGCAACAAATTAATTATAAAATAAAATAATTAATTCTTAATTGAGGTTTCTCATAAAACTATTTTCTTAACCATAAAACAAAATTTACTGCATTGTATTACCAAGAAATCGAAATTTCTTCGCTTTGAGTTTTTTTTTTTTTTTTTTACAAAAACTGACATAAAATGCTTTAGGTGTTTGCTGGTAATATTGTCGAACGTTTCTGATAATTCAAGTTTTAGATTTGAAACTTATTTATGAGTGTCATTGAATGTTCTCAGACTCGTGATATAAAAGAATCTACAAGCAAAAATGTATGCCAGAGACGACTAATTTGGGTATTTAAATTCAAGTAACAACGTTTTGGCCTGCACACGTTGCTTCACATTAAGACTTATTTATTTCCTGGCCTGGCATGGCCGAACGCGTAAGGCGTGCGACTTGTAATCCGAGGGTCGCGGGTTCGCGCCCGCGTTGCGCTCAACATGCTCGCCCTCCCAGCCGTGGGGGTGTATAATGTGACGATCAATCCCACTATTCGTTGGTAAAAGAGTAACCCAAGAGTTGGCGGTGGGTGGTGATGACTAGCTGCCTTCCCTCTAGTCTTACACTGCTAAATTAGGGACGGCTAGCACAGATAGCCCTCGAGTAGCTTTGTGCGAAATTCCAAAAAACAAACAAACAAGTAGGAAAATTTATTTCCTACTTCAAGGCAAGAGTAAAATATAAGAACTCAGGGTTTAAATGCCTGCGGCATCAGCGTATTGTAATTTACAACATCACTGGAGTTGAGTTTATTTGCGTTATTTAATTAAGATAATTCGTAGAGTGATTATTCTCAAACTTTTTCCATTCACCATACAGATCACAGACCGCTAAAGGCGTCTTGATATTGTTAGTACAATAGGCCAACGCTTAACGAGAAACAATAGTACAGAACTTCCTGAGTATTGCCTGTACATGTTGAAATAATACAGAATCTTCGAGTTTTGACAATTTCAACGTTAGGCTTAGCCGGCTTAGGAAACATAAAAGAAGCCTCTAATATATAGAAGCCCATTTAATAAGAGAAACTTTTGTTTTCTTAATGATCAGGTTTCAAAAAATAATATTTCTTTATGATATTGTAGAATAATACAATCGAAAAGAAACCAGAATGGTTTTATTGAAGACTCGGAGATGGAAAAAGTAACGTTTGGAATTTATGTTGTGTGATCAGAAGCTTGTCGGTGTTACTGTTTCTTATCCTAAATTATAAGTTTTTTCTTTAATAGCCGAATTATTCCGTTCATAATTCTGTGTGTTCCCTTTAACATCTGTCATTGTTTTCTTTTGTTATTTCAATGTTCAAATTTACTTTAGAATTATCTACGAAGATATAATTTATTTATACTGTACGATCGTTTATTAGACTCCCATTTACCAGTATTTCAGAGTCGTCTGCAGTCTAACGACTCTAAAATTCAGGTTTCAATACTCATGGTGGTAAGAGCACACATATACAGTTGTGTATTTTTGTGCTAAAAGCCAAACCAAACAAAACTAATTTTATTAAATTTTAAGGCCTATATAAAATGAAATACGCTGACGTAGTCTTGGAAGTTTGTTAATTTGGAGGGAAGTTTTGCTTGTTTTGGGAATTTCACACAAAACTACTCGAGGGCTATCTGTGCTAGCCGTCCCTAATTTAGCAGTATAAGACTAGAGGGAAGGCGGCTAGTCATCACCACCCACCGCCAACTCTTGGGCTACTCTTTTACCAACGAATAGTGGGATTGACCGTCACATTATAACGCCCCCACGGCTGAAAGGGCGAGCGTGTTTGGCGCGACGGGGATGCGAACCCACGACCCTCGGATTACGAGTCGCACGCTTTAACACGCTTGGCCATGCCGGGCCTGGAGGCAAGTTTCAAATAAAACAATATATACAAAAGTGTGCAATTTAACTGATTTGCTTGTTCTTTACTATATACATAACATGTTTATACTACTGTAAAGTTATCGTTAATTGACGTGGAATTATATATTTGAATTATTTTCCGTAAGTGTTCGTACAGCTACAAGGTTTACAGTATCAGTTTATATTCTGGCGCTTTTTGTGGATTAAGGTGAAACGAATTTCTTCTGTTAGATCCACACTCGTATCACTCATACGTATTTTTATCTAGATACACACTTATATTGTTTGTTGTTAAACACAAAGCTGAATGTTGTGTCCACTATGGGTATCGAAACCCGAATTTTAGCTTATAAGCTTTCAGACTTTGAGTCACTGGGAGAGGCGCGTACATGCGTGTTTATCTATAGGGAAAGCTTGTATTTCCCCTGTTTCTTAAGTTTAGACATGCGAATTTTTATTCCTTTACTGAGATCAAAACCATTTGCTACCAACATTGCTTGGGCTTTATGATCATGGTAACGAGAAACCTGGTTGAAGTAAAAGTGCATTTTGAAAACTGCTGTTGTGGGTATTAAAACTTTTATTAAAATAAAGCAGAGAACAACGTTTCGACTTTCTTAGTTCATCTTCAGGTTAACAAAGTGAGTTAACTCTCGGCCCAAGAAGGTCGAAATGTTGTTCTTTATTTTAATTAAAGTTTTAATACCCATATCAGCGGTCTTCAGAATACATCAGTGTTTGGACTTATTTATAGTAGCACAGTTGGTGTGGCGTTTTAGTGTGTTACAGCATACAAAACGGTTTTACTAGCCATGAGGCTTAGTAAACTACAGTCGTTATTACGATTATAAATTTTATATACTTTTTTCGTTAGAAAGGTCTGAGAAATGTTTGTGAAAGATAATTCTTTCCTTTCGTTTATAACTACATTACATTAAATGCTGCGGCCTGATTTCTGTGAGTATATGTCTGTCTCAACGAGATGTCGCTACAGGTCCGTTGTTCGAAAAATTTGGATCTAAAATCGCTTGGTTCCAGTCGTATCTTCTTGTTATTTTCCGAAATGATTACTGGAAGAAATTTATTTAAAATTCGTTTGGACTATATGCATTTACAAAATAAACTGTCCTTATATAAATATGATGGCTTGTATTGCCCATTAAAGAAACTCGTCGTGTATTTATATTAATCTCAAGTGATTATTTCTTTCGAAGATACATTTTTCCCCTGTATGTACTTAAACGATTGATATCAGTTGTGTTTCAACTGAGGCTTTATATATGGTATCTCTGCTAACCTAATAAAATCCGGTGTCTAGTGCAAGGCCTCGACGGCGGCGGCGTGCAAAGTGTGCATTCGGAATCTATTAAGTATAATAATTTTTTCTTACTGAAAATCCATATGAAACGAATATAGAATTATGTGAATGAAATTATGCTCCAACATTAGTTACAGACTATTCTGCGTGTAAAAATCGTTTTCGCGGTTTCTTTTAGTACTTTGTGGTGACAGTTGTTTAGATGAGTGCTGTGGTCTAGCGCCTCACGTTTTTTACTTTCTGCTGCTGTTTTCTGTAAATACATTGTGCATAAAATGTTACATTGTTATTGAATGTTAGATGTTTCTAAGTTACGTACTGATTTCTTGCGTACAACTATCAAGCATATTGTTAATAAAATGTATCGCTGTTGTCTGGTATGTTGTTTTGAATTAAGCACAAAGCTTCTAAAGGGGCAGTCTGTGCTCTGCCCAACACGGGTATCGAAACCTGGTTTTTAGCGTTGTAAGTCCGCAGACACACCGCTGAGTCACTGGGGGGCTGTCTAGTTTGAATTGAGAGTAGTCTAAAATTATCTTTCCTATCTTAAAATTTAATGATTAAAATACTAAAATATATACAATCATGCTGTTTTCAACATCTTATAGCCAAAAACAAACAGATTTTACTGACACGTCAGTAGACATCTACGTGTACATCATTAGTGTCGGTACATCTAACCGATTTCAGCTCACGTTCGCTCCAACATATCTATCATTACAATAGCGATGACGTCCGTTATTATTGTCTTCAGTTCCTTTACATTTGTTATTGGTGTACGATACATGATACCCTTAACATACCCCTATACCTTTTTCCTGTATTGGTGTCTGTAACACCACTGCACCACAGTCACTAACTTGGTCTCTAGAAACTAAACGGTGTACCGAGCCTTTTACTGCACGATTGCCATTTTACACAGTAACCTACTTACTGAAGTGAAAAACAAACATGTCAGTAAAAACTGTTTAAGTTTGGCTACAAGATGTTGAAAACTACATAATTGGATTTCTGTAGTTATTTATTAAATTCGAAAACAGGAAAGATTACTTTAGACCACCCTGTATTTTGTTGTTGTTTGGAATTTCGCACAAAGCTACTCGAGGGCTATCTGTGCTAGCCGTCCCTAATTTAGCAGTGTAAGACTAGAGGGAAGGCAGCTAGTCATCACCACCCACCGCCAACTCTTGGGCTACTCTTTTACCAACGAATAGTGGGATTGACTGTAACATTATAACGCCCCCACGGCTGAGAGGGCGAGCATGTTTGGCGCGACTCGGGCGCGAACCCGCGACCCTCGGATTACGAAGCGCACGCCTTAACGCGCTAGGCCATGCCAGGCCCTCCCTGTATTTTAAAGTTACATTTTCGTTTATTGTTTGCTGGAAGCACATTGTTATTTACTTTAAACGTGTTTTTAACATTCTTGTTTGTAGTTCTCAAGATTGATACTACCTGTGTTACGTATTACAGTTTATCCCTGATGATCCTCCAATTTATTATTGTTACGTATTACGATTTCAAATAGCCTGAAATTTTAGTTTTAATTTAGAAGTTGATAGAATGTGATATGTGTCAAACTGATGATATTTTTAAACAAGACTGATGCACATAATTTTCTTTCTCAACACAAATATATTTTAATATACCAACAACAACACAATTTATAAAACGGTTATTTCAAATTATGATTTATAAACAAAAGTTTCAGAAACTTACAAATAATATTATCTCTTCTATCTGGTCTGGAACTGAATACTTTATCGACGGTTCACGATGGGCGAATTAATTCTGAGTTGATGAACTAGCTAGCACTTTATTCTTGGATAGCCTTATATCGCGTACAAGTTGACTTTTCTCCGACGAAGATATCTAAAATCGTCGTAGAAATACTAACGTCCGAAGTTAAACATTCTACAATGTTCGAAATCATAAATATTCTTGGTCAAATGTCTGTAATTTTCCGTTTAATAAGCGTTCATCACAGTTATAGCTTCCGAGGTTTATAGTATACTAACATTTGTTTGTTTTTTAATTTCGCACAAAGCTACTCGAGGGCTATCTGTGCTAGCCGTCCCTAATTTAGCAGTGTAAGACAAGAGGGAAGGCAGCTAGTCATCACCACCCACCACCAACTCTTGGGCTACTCTTTTACCAACGAATAGTGGGATTGACCATCACTTTATAACGCCCCCACGGCTGAAAGGGAGAGCATGTTTGGCGCGACCGGGATGCGAACCTGCGACCCTCAGGTTCGCACGCCTTAACACGCTTGGCCACTAACTGTAGCATGCCAACAATATTTTCTTCATGCGTCGATTTACAAACTGTACGCTAGGTTCTTGAAAGTACAATTGGCAACAATGTAAAACATTTAACAATGTATGATAAATGCATCTCTAAATATATGTTAAACTGAAACAAATATAAATATTAAAATAAATATATGTAGTTTTTTTGGGGGTGGAGCTTTTGTTATGTTACGCACTTATGAAGAGTGTTAAAAACAGATGTCCGTCTCTCACCAGCACCTACTGCTTGTTATACGGTTATTTTTCATCGAATAGCGAAATCGACTGTCACAGTTATCAAGCTCAACATTTGAAAGCAGAAAGCATGTTCATTAGCATGTCTCTTCTTGCACCTTGGCCCAGCATGGCTAGGTGGTTAAGGCACTCGACTCGTAATCCGAGGGGCGCGGGTTCGAATCCCAGTCACACCACACATGCTCGCCCTTTCAACCGTGCAGGCGTTATAATGTTATGGCCAATTCCATTATTCGTTGATAAAAGAGTAGATAAAAGTGGCAGTGGACGGTGATGACTAGCTGCCTTCCCTCTAGTCTTACACTGCTAAGTTAGGGACGGCTAGCGTAGATAGCTCTCGTGTCGCTTTGCGCGAAATTCCAAACGAACCAAATCTTGCACGTTTGCCCTTCTAATATGTAATCTGACATGCTAATCAATAAGCCACGCCCGATCCAGGTGTATTAGAACTTAATTAGTAGCGTAAACTTATGATCTGGAACATTTATGCAGAGTAATAGGTAGATTTATATGTTGCTGTAAATTATGGTGAAGTTTACGAAGTAACTTTTATGATATCGTTCCAACTATTTCATTTGTCTGAACACTTAATGTTGTATTAGACGAAAAGCATTTGATAATTAAATGAAAATCCCTTCTGATATATATATTGTGTTACATGAAATCAGTGACACTGATATAAGGTTATAGATACGGCATTGTCATTAATCAATTGGAAAATGTAATCTTTAGGAGTTCTTTTTTTAACATCTACTCGTTATGTTTATTTCATGTTTACTATGAGCTATACAGTGAAGCCAACAGTATTAAAGATTAGGGGAAAATATACCCTTGTGTGCCTGTTAGAGTCATGTTTAAAAAACAACAACAACACGATACGGTTGGTTCTAATTCTAGATGTATAAACTTGTTCAATGATGACATGATCTTAAGGTCTCAAAACCCTGCCAGTAGTTCTGGTCAGTGATTATTATTTCTTATACACATAGAATTGCCCTCAGTAGCACTGTAGCAAGTCTATAGACTTATAACGCTAGAAACCTGGTTTTGATACCCGTGGTGAGTACAACACAGATGGTCCATTGTGTAGCTTTGCGCATAATTACAAGCAAACAAACGTTTTGTATTATCTCACGCGTGTTTCATTGTTGTTAAGCACAGAGCTACACAATGAACTATTTGTGCTGTGCCTACTACAGATATCGAAACCTGATTTTTAGCGTCGTAAGCCTGTAGTCTTACCACTGAGCAGCTGGGGAGCGCTTCACATGTGTACAACCGACTTTGTTACTTTAGTTGAGCCAACTTCATGTATTTGTAATACTTAAAGGAATGCATGCGTTTGTCTGCATAAAAAAATTATGCATTATCAAAGAATAGAATATGATAAATAACTGCACATGCATTGCAGCTCGATAAACTTGTGTTTACGTTAGTCTGTATAAACATTATGCCTGTATCGTCGCATAAAAAATGTATGATAAATTGTTAGTAGTTTAATCTAGACTATCGGAAACGGACCCTTGGTAGGTTTTACACTGAGTCAGGTTTGCTTGCATTTTTTAAGGCAGTACTGTGTCAAACCCACTCCAAAATTCTGTCGACAGCTACAAAATAGAATGTACAAATATCCCATACATAGTACTGAAAGTAAGTGACTAGAGGAACCATTAACATTTTTGTAACTTTTTTGTGAGATAAAATTGATACTCGTTAGAATTTTGTAGAAAAAAAATACTATTTCTCTTGAGAGGGAGGCGCAGATAGCCTACTTGCTTTGCGCCATAAAACACTAAACCAACCAATCAACTTGAGAGGGAAATTACGTACGCGATGATAGCAAACGAGAACAACACGTCACTCGTGTCCGTTGCTTAGTAACGTAAGATATCTACCGCTTTCTGTTTGTTTATTTTGAATGTCGCTCAAAGCTATTCGAGGGCTATCTGAGCTAGCCGTCTCTCATTTAGCAGTTTAGGACTAGAGGGAAGGAAGTTAGTCATTATCACCCACCGCCAACCCTTCGGCTACTATTTTACCAACGAATAGTGAAATTGGCTATTTTTTATAACGATTCACGGCGGAAAGGGCGAGCATGTTTTGTGTGACAGGACTGCTTTTCGTGATAACGGTTAGGTAGAGCAGAGAAAAGAATCTCAAGTTGTTTTATTTTGTCAGAGATCGCTTTTGTGTAATGAAGCATTTTAATATGGGTATGATTCTATAGTTCACTCCAAATCAACCAACTTGTGTTCTTTGGTTTATAAAGAAATGGAAAAAAAAAATGGCTTAGTATTTTCCAATTGGCTGAATGTTGTTATGTTTATATTTATTTTTGTTAAAGCTGCAAAGTAACAGAAAAAGACAATTGAACATCGGATGTATCTGAAGTTTAGCTGCGGGCTTTAAGTTTTGTATTTGTCGTTGCCCGTTTGGGTAAACTTTAATTGCGCTGTTCTTTCGAAAATGAAATATCAGAACTTGGAAAGAAAACTTTGTTGTACACTGCCCGCATGAATAAACTTGCGTTTTCTTCAGTCGTCCTGAAAACGTAAGAGATCATTACTTCTTTTACGATGTTTTATTGACACAATCGTCTATGTTCTCGATCACAGTTTATTAAACTACAATGTATATGTATATATAAAGGCATTTGATAACTAATGTAAACTCAGTCTTATAAATATGAATGCATTCTTCACATATTTGTGTTTTGCACATATAGATAAAAACCTCGTAGCAATGGTCCGGCATGGCCACGTTAACCGTTTAGGGGAGCTCGACTCTTAATCTCAGATGGCCTGGCATGGCCAAGCGCGTAAGGCGTGCGACTTGTAATCCGAGGGTCGCGGGTTCGCGCCCGCGTCGCGCTAAACATGCTCGCCCTCCCAGCCGTGGGGGCGTATAATGTGACGGTCAATCCCACTATTCGTTGGTAAAAGAGTAGCCCAAGAGTTGGCGGTGGGTGGTGATGACTAGCTGCCTTCCCTCTAGTCTTACACTGCTAAATTAGGGACGGCTAGCACAGATAGCCCTCGAGTAGCTTTGTGCGAAATTCCAAAAACAAACTTAATCTCAGAGTCGCAGGTTCGAATCCCCGTCACACCAAACATGCTCGTCCTTTCAGCTGTGGGGACGTTATAAACTGATGGTCAATTCTGGTCAGTTAAAGAGTATCCCAAGAGTTGACGGTGGATGGTGATGACTAGCTGCCTTCTGTGCAGTTTTAGACTGCTAAATTAGGGACAGCTAGCGCAGGGACAGCCCTCGTGTAGCTTTGCGCGAAATTCCAAAAGCAAAAAGAAAACACAAAGTACTGTGATAAAAGTAACAACTTTAATTGTCCAATAAACAATACCAAACCAATTTTATGAAGCCTCCTGTAAAAAGTTAAGTACAATCTCAATTTCTCTCAAAAAATAAAAGATGATAAATCATGCTAAAAATGTTAATATTTATTAAAACATAGCCTCGAAATACTTTTATTCACATAACATACAAAATCACAATACATAACATTTCAGAAGTTAAAACAACAGTAAAAAATGGACGATTAGAACTTGATACCTGCGAATTTTCGAATGTTACTCATATCGTCATAAGAAAAACATATTCCATACTTCGAATTTGTAATTCAGTAAATTGAAATTTGAGATTTTCATGATAAATTGTTTTATTAAATGTGTGCTTCTTGGGTGAGGCCAGGCATGGTCAGGTAGGTTTAGGCGTTCGACTCGTAATCTGAGGGTCGCGAGTTCGAATCCCCGTCGCACTAAACATGCTCGCTCTTTCAGTCGTGAAGGCGTTATAATGTGACTGTCATTCCCACTATTGGATAGTAAAAGAGTAGCTCAAGAGTTGGTGGTGGGTGGTGATGACCAGCTGTCTTCCCTCTAGTCTTAAACTGCTAAATTAGGGACGGCTAGATCAGATAGCCCTTGTGTAACTTTGCGCGAACTTCAAATCTTTTTGGGTGAAACATTATTGCGTACTTCTTTTTCGTCCGTCTTTTGTTTTTTGCATGTTGGTGTGTTTTGAATGCAAGGTACAAAATGGGCCTGTTTGCGCAGTAACTACCCTTTGGAATGAATTTTGAGTTTTAGCTTTATAAGCCCTTAAGCTAAACGGGTAAGTTTTTAGATGTGTTTGTTGTTGAATTTCGCGCAAAGCTACACGTCCCTAATTTAGCAGTGTAAGACTAAAGTCACTACCACCCACCGCCAACTCTTGGGCTACTCTTTCACCAAAGAATAGTGGGATTGACCGAACATTATAACGCCCCCACACCTGAAATGGTGAGCATGCTTGGTGTGACGGGGATTCGAACCTGTGACCCTCAGATTACGAGTCAAGTGCCTTAACCACCTGGCCATGCCGGGCCTTTTGAGTGTGACCCATATGTTGTTGATGAATCCATATAAATAACAAAGTCAGGAGATAACGAGGAAAATGGACCTCACTAATAATTCGAGGGTTAATATTATTTTTTTAAGTAAGTTGACGCAGTGAAACCTGAGAGCCGTCAAAACTCATTGACTCCTTTAGTTTGGTTGTCTTCTTGGAACACTTAAAAATATTTTATTGTTTTATATACTTTCTGAGAATGAAAAGTCCACGTGCAAAAAGTAGGTTCGTCAAGAATTGTGGTAGAAGTGAGAATTTACCTAAATGTTGATACATACAAGAGTTCACTTGATAATTGCAGAATAGATACGTGCTGGGAAGAAGGTAATATACGATTGGTACTACAGAAAATTTTACAAAGACAACTGAAATCAATTTAATTGTTAAAAAGTAAACATTCTCGAGAAAACATTTATATGTATACCAATACATAAATTAATTTCATGTATTGCCCTACACATAGTTATGTGATATTGTGTCCCTGATATTACTAATATTTTAAACACACACATGTATTTGTATGAATCAAAACTACAATGATTTCTGTGAAGAAGTAATCTAGCACCTACTCAGTTAGTGCTCCAAATTTATATTTTATGTTTCGTCTGCCCTCGGAACAACTTCCACAATCGTCAGTTGTTGTAAGTACACATTATAATGCTTGGTGTTGCAATTTCCTCTGCAAACACGTTTTGTGAAAGCCATTGAGGTCAATCTTTTCAACAGACCCTCCACTGTTCGCTGCATGGAGACATCCAAATCCAAGTTTGAGGAGATAAAGCTGTACTGATAAAGACATAAATGTCTGTAGCTGTACTGGCGGACTTGACAGATGTGAGGTTGAATGCTATTGTTGTTATTCTCATTTCTCTGGTAATTTTTTTTCTCATTAAAACAACCATTGATTTTTTGGTGTAGCTGGAGGCTTGTGAACGTTTGGTTTGTGAACCCTTTCAGTTACTCAGAACCTGCATTTTTTTTTAATGGTACCAGGAACATGTTCAGCTTCATCAGGATTGTTTTTGTTTTTTTTGGTGGGGTTGAAAGGTTATTTTTTTTTTTACAGTAGTCTTTATTTTACGGATTGCAGGTTTGTACAGTATTTCCGGGTTACGTTGCTGTCTCAAATGTTTTTCTGTACAAGTGTTTCCACATTTTGAAGAATATTTATAGGATTCTTTCCTAAGAGTTGTGTGTCTTTTAGCTCTGTATTGCTTTCGTAATTTCGCTGTTTGAACTCCTTTTTTCCAGAAAGGGCTGTTGTATGTTTGTCCACTCATAAGCATTTCTGTGTCCTCATTATGTTATCGAATGTTTAAAAATCCATTCTGAACACAATATATAGGTGCTAGATGCTAAGAAAAATATCGCCTGTGATGTTCTACAGCACTAATGTAGAGAAGTCGTTCATATAATGTGTACAACAGAAATTATTTATGTCTATTTAAAAAGCTTTAATTAGTTTAATGTTGATATATATATATATATATATCTGTGTGTGTGTGTGAAACAAATTAAATAATCGTCTACGCATCTCAAGGGAAGGCAGCTAGTCATTACCACCCGCCATCAACTCTTGAGATACTCTTTTACCGACGAGTAGTAGAATTGGCCATAACATTATAATGCCTCCACAGTTGAAAGAACGAGTATGTTTGGTGGGACGGGGATTACAAGTCGAGGGCCCAAACCACCTGACCGATGTGCTTATGTTGTGTAAAATGCTCCATATTAAAGAAAAGCGAAATCTTTAATATGTAGATTTTTATCACATTATTTCTATAAATATATACAAATTATAACCTTTTCGATAGGTTTTGACTTAAGTAATGAACACACACACACACATATATATATATAAATATATTAATCAACGTGCTCTACTTTATTTTTAGCGCATTGTTTTAGTTCGTGGCCCCCTATGACAGTTTCAGTGTTTTTCTTTGTTAAACGTCTGCATTTTGATTAGGCACGATCACGAGTTTGGTTTATTTATATTTTGTTATTTACTTATTTATTCTAGAATTTCTTACATTTTCAATATGTATTTTTTTAATTATTACAATATCGAATAATATAAACAAATGAATCACTGTTTATTAGTAGGACTAGGGTATAGCCCACGGGTGGCCAAACTTGCTTAATGTAAGAGTCACATACGAAGAATTTCGGATGTTTGAGAGCCACAAAACATGAACAAATATTACACACGTTATTATTGTCACATGTATATCTTTTTACATAATTTTTTACATAAATGTAGTTTTTAAACTGTGAATTTGTATTAGTTTCACTAATCACAAAGTACACACATATATATATATCAAATGTCTTCAAAATCCTGGCTGATTATTGTTTTAATTATATTGAGCATATTAAATGTGGTAATGAACTACGGAAACATCTAAGAAAAATATGCAAATTTTCATTTCATTAACATTAAATGAGACTGCCAAAAATAAAAATAAAAGGGTTAAAAATATATGTATTTAACGATATTTATTTGTCTCAGTAAATATCTGGTCAAAACACGGAGGAAAATATGTACAACAATAAAATTAGAGATATTTCAATCAGATACCACCTTACACAATTTTAGTCTTGTCATAATATTTTTCTGACACAAACAGACTTCGATACAATTATCAGGATATTTACTACTAGCAGAGGTCTTGTGAGTTTCCAGGCCTGGCATGGCCAAGCGCGTAAGGCGTGCGACTCGTAATCTGAGGGTCGCGGGTTCGTGCCCGCGTCGTGCTAAACATGCTCGCCCTCCCAGCCGTGGGGGTGTATAATGTGACGGTTAATCCCACTATTCGTTGGTAAAAGAGTAGCCCAAGAGTTGGCGGTGGGTGGTGATGACTAGCTGCCTTCCCTCTAGTCTTACACTGCTAAATTAGGGACGGCTAGCACAGATAGCCCTCGAGTAGCTTTGTGCGAAATTCCAAAACAAACAAACAAACTTGTGAGTTTCCATCTTGGTTGTGAGTCATTGACATTCTGGCTGATATGTTGATAAGGCCGTACGAATTAGCTCCATCAGGTGTTGGTTTGTAAGGATTGCACGATGTTTCGGCTTCACAAACTTCATTATAGAGTATAGTGACTCACAGCAGTATGTCGTGAGTCGCACACTGGTTTTCTTCTGTTCAGGATGTTCTATTTCTTGCTTCCAGAACTCAATTGTAGAATGGGATTTATGGATCATCTTTAGACTCAGGTCCTCTTATAGTTCTATCAGTTACATTTCCACACTAGATGATTCTGTAACCAGAGGTTCGAGAATTGGACAACCATCAGTGATCACATCAACCATGAATGGATTTACAAGAAAGGCAAAGCAGGGCTTCAGCTTCTGCAAGTCCTCAAACCTGTTTAGGAAATTATCAGCAGTTCTTGTAATTTATCTTTGTATTATTCCGGTTTGTGGTCTTTTATTTCAATATCAGATAATGTATTTACTCTCCTTTTGAGATTGGGAAAGTAACTAAAGTTTTTTGACAACATGTCTCTTGGAAAAAATCTTATTTTATTCTGAAAGCTGAAAAGTGTCTGAGTAAGATCAGAAACAACCTTATCCTTCCCCCGGAGTGCCAAGTTGAGAATTTGAGGATGATTCATTATATTAATAAGGAACATTAGAGCTTGCATCCATTCTTCATTTTCCAGTTGATGATAGGTTCTTTTCTTTTATTCAAGAAAAGTAATAATAGGCTCCAACAGATCCACAAGCCTATTTAAGAAATTGCTGGTTGACAGCCACCTCACAATGCAGTAGAAAGAGACATCACTGGGTTTATATTCAAGCTCCAGTTCTTCAATAAAATTTTTGAACTGTCGGTGAGCCTTCCCATTTCAGCGTATGAAATTGACAATTTCAAGAACAAATTTCATAACATCTTTATACTTGAAGTATCTGGCTGCCAGGTGTTCACGATCAATAATGCAATGAACAGGGAGAAACTCTGAAAAGCTGGGATCACTTTTCATAAATGTAATTAATCTTGAATTTTTTTCCCACCATTGCAGGTGCTCCATCTGTTGCAACACTGACGAGTTTATCCAGTGGAATATCAGCATTTGTTAAGGTTCTGTCAAGCGCATTTTTAATGCCAACACTACGAGTTGCTTCTTTCAGTGCCACTAACTCCAATATCTATTATTTCACAGTTGCATCAGAAGAAACATAACATACAAATACCGCCAGTTGTGGGTTGTCTTGTGTCTAGATTCGTTAAGGGCTTAGCTAAATGCAAGGGAATTCTTTAAATCATTTTGCATTTTGCCTGCAACATCAGCACTGATCTGGGAGATACGTCTCTCTGTAGTGTGGCGTGAAGCTGGTGTTTGTGCTATTAGTCGCTGAAGTTTTGTGTTATTTAGATCTAACACTGAAACAACTTCAGCTATATTCTTAACAAATTCACTATCAGAATATGAGCGGTTAGCACAAGCAATATTCCATGATATAACAAAACTAGTTTTAGTCGTTATATCAACTTCCTTACTGAACGTTGTCAACAATGTCTGCTGCCTATTTAGTGATGATTTTAACACAGTTAACTTGCTTTTCAGTAATTCTGATTTAGGTGGATAATCAGAAGAAAAGTTTTTGTGATTTGTTTCATACTGGCGTTTCAAGTTAGTGGCTTTGAAATGACTGAGTAACATATTACAGATAAGACACAAAGGTTTACCTTCTTTAACGGTGAATGCACAATTTTCCTCCCACTCTGACTTAAAATTTTTGTTTTCATCTTCATACTTTTGCTTCTTACAATTTGATGACGCCATCTTCCTTCATAAAATTTTCAGACTCTTCTAAAAAATTAAATGAAAAGAAACAACAAGCCCCAACGAGTGCAACGCAACCAAACTCTACAGCGCCCAGTATCATACTAAATTCCACTAAATTCACTGCCCGCAACATAGCCACACACGCCACAATCACGCGATCGCAATCCATGCCCACTGAAACTAACATTATCAGCACTGGCTTGTACTATTACTGATTCTCCAGCACAATTCTTCTGTAATCCTTGCTGATCTGTAATTTCTTTAATCCATGACTCAAATCCATGACTTTTTTTTAAGCTTGAATTTTTTTTTATATACCTTTCATATTAATTTTGATGCAAAGATGTTTGGTTTGGTTTGTTTTGAATTTTGCACGAAGCTACACGAGGCTATTTGCGCTTGCCATCCCTAACTTAGCAGTATTGTAAGAATAGAGAGAAGGTGACTAGTCATCACCACCCACCGCCAACTCTTGGGCTACTCTTACCAACGAATTGACCGTCACATTATAACGCCCACATGGCTGAAAGGGCGAGCATGTTTGGTGTGACGGAGATTCGAACCCACGACCATCGGATTACAACCCAAATGCCTTAACAACCTAGACATGCCGGGCCTGAGGCAAAAAGGAGCTCAGCCAGCATATTTCCGCGAGCTGCACGTTATATATCAGAGCCGCATGTAGCTCGCGAACCGCGGTTTCGCTATCTTTGGTGTAATACGTATGTAAAAACGGCTCGTTTGGGTTGAGAATTTTTTTTTACGTAGAAGAGCGAACAACGTTTCGACATTCTTCGGTCATCGTCAGGTTCACGAAGAAAGGAAGAGGTAACTGACTGGAAGCTGACCACATGTTTGAAAGGGGCTGCGTAACTAAGTGTCGGAATGTAGAGGGCGCGCTTAGATTTTTGAATATATAATTTTATATTATTTATTTTATTATTATTATTTATTATATTATTTTTTAATATAGGCATAAAGGTATTCCTTTATAAAGCAGTATATGATTTCGTGATTTTTTGATTCGTGAGATATATTTACTTTTGTCGGTTGATTTTGCTTTCTGTCTGGGTGTGTGCGTGTAATGTTTTCTACGGTTTGTGGAGGAAACTTATTGATGTTGATGAAGTATTGTTTTATTTTGTCTAATTCATCGTTAATTTTATCTGGTAAGCATAGTTTTATGGCTGTGTTGATTTGGTTTCTTAGTATGTTGAATTTTTGTTTTGTTTCATGTGCTGAGTCCCAATATAGTCCAGTATTGGTGATTTTTCGGTGGATTTTCATTTTAAATTGTGTATCGATTCTTGTAATTTTGAGGTTAAGAAATGATATTTGATTGCTTTCGTCCTGTTCACATGTGAAGTTAATGTTGGGATGTATAGAGTTAATGTGATTGAAAAAATATATTTTTCTCTACAAGTGTTTTGGCATGACCAAACGCGTTAAGGCGTGCGACTCGTAATTTGAGGGTCGCGGGTTCGCCTCCGCGTTGCGCCAAACATGCTCGCCCTACCAGCCGTGGGGGCGTTATAATGTTACGGTCAATCCCACTATTCGTTGGTAAAAGAGTAGCCCAAGAGTTGGCGGTGGGTGGTGATGACTAGCTGCCTTCCATCTAGTCTTACACTGCTAAATTAGGGATGGCTAGCGCAGATAGCCCTCGAGTAGCTTTGTGCGAAATTCAAAAACAAACAAACAATTCTCTACAAGTAGGTTTTCTCAACATTACTGATTATCATCTCTGGTATAGTTCGTCAAAAATGACTACCATCCCGACCCTATATCCCAATCTTATATTTCTTAGCTAACTGAAATAAATAAATGTTGTGAAATCAAATTTGACCAAGAGAGAGGCAAAAAGTTCCAGCCAATTAATTCATGGAATTTTTATAAAAAATATTGGTAAAACATCAGTTAGATTAACAATTTCTAATATATATTACCAAAAGCCAGTACGTTTTGGTGAGCACCACATTCAACAATGGCTTTTATGTTACGTTGCTCAGCAACAAAGGTATAACTTGATATTATTATTGTTAGTCTGTGTACTGAAAATATAAAATGAAATGCATAGACAACAAAACTGGAAAAATATTTAATATTTCAACTTAGTCTCCGTTGATTAAAAATGTTTGTTTTTTATTATAAACCTTGGTGATATAACACAAAATAGATTAATTGCGAAACGATTTAAGTTTAAAATTGATTCGATATTTTTACTTTCGTGATAAATTTTATACCCTTGTCTCTAGGCTAGATGATTTCACACTCTTTACTGCAGGCTTATTATATCAGCACTCACTATATTTAATAAGGTTCCACGACACCTCTTCCCTCACAATTCTCTTGTACTCCGGTCACTAAACTCGTAATAGACAAACAGTAATCGAACTATTCTATCTCGATAAGCTTTTATGATGACTCCTATTTTAACAAATCAAGCGTTATATGACACACAGCATTTACATTTATGTTTATAGGTTATGTTTATGTGGGTGTAATATAGGTTATGTGGGTGTTTATGTGGATTGTGTAATATTACACCACAATTCAAACACTAATGATTTGAATCATAACTTTTCTTCTTTATTGGCCTATAGATTACTTGTACACATAATTTTGTGCTTAAATAAGCACGTCTCCCGGTGAAGCAGTAGTAAGTCTATGAACTTACAACATTAAAATCCGGGATTTGATTCCTCAGTTTCCCATGGTGGGCATAGTAGATATCCCAATGTTTGTTTATTCTGAAAAACAACTTAAGCTCCTTGGCAAAGCGTGGTCTATATGGAATTTATCGTGTCGGGCTGCGCTCCGGGGGGGTCTGGGGATAGCAATGTGATACTGCTGCATCAACTGTGAAATTTCAGCCCTGGGCGTGCTATAGAAATTACAGTTAATTCATTATGGTTCAAAGTGGTGGTTAGTGCTTCTAGTTGGCTGTTGCCACTGTAATTAGTTGTTTAAAATTATGTTACACATGAAGCCTAGAGGTCTCCTACGTCGTTTAGCCCTTATGTGTGATAAGTGCTGTTGATGACAAAAACTGTTAATTCCTAGCCTCTCTGTCAAACATATCACATTACAAAGATTGTGTTTAATTAGAGCTTTAACCACTAGAAAATTAAAAAAATTTCCCGTGAAGACTGTCAAATCATTTTGTTTGCTCATAGACTGATTAAATTAACCATATTTTATTGAATTTTTTTACCCTGGATTGTTGAGTGATTGATTGTAAATGTAATTATATACTTATGTATTTTAAATATAATAAAAATAAAATAGCAGTATGTTTTATTAATAGTACAATGAAAGTAACTCTTGATCAAATTCTTTGTGTTAAAAGACGAAGATCACCGTACGTTTATTTCCAGATATTCAGTGGCTAATAATTCATCCAGTTTTTGAACGCATTTTGTTTTATTTCACAATTTAAGGTAAACTAAGGAAATTATAAGATTAATAACATATTTATTTTACTTCACTCCATTTGTCTTGTTTTATTGCTGCCTTCGTATTCGTATGATTATTAGGGATAAGGTCTGGTGTGTATCATGTCGTGGTTTCGAATGTTCGCCAATAGTGTGTTCTTCCTGTAATCTTACCTATATTATCTTTTGTACTACCGTTCTACGATATACTGACAGCACTGGCCGTAATATGTTTAAGTGGAACTATTGCAATGAAATAAGCTAATGTACTTTCTAATAAAATACTTAAGTAAGTTAAACAAAGTAATGTTAACAGCTGATATCTCTGTCGCTGACGTTATGACATGTGACAGAGGTGGGTGCCTTACCCACAAACAAGCTGAACCGCAAGTTGGCTTACCTCCACCTTTTGTCATCACGGCATCTGTTATTTGCCTTCATTGTATAAAAGATTTAGATAATTAACATTAACATGTTAAATAAAGTCGAGTTTAATCAGTCGCTGTGTGATAAAATTAAATCCGTCTATGAAGAGCTTAATGTTATTATACACACGTGATAGCTGTTTTGAAAATATGCTATTTGAGATAAAAATATGGAAACTTTTTTCCCTAAATCATTCAGCTAGTTTATATATATGTCTTTCATGATATAAGATAAATCCCACGCCTAAAAATGTTTGTGTTTGATGTGATAAATACGTAACTTATGTTCATGTTTGAAGTGGTTGTTTACTGCATTTAGTCAGTAAACTTGTTATAAAATAAACAACTTTCGAATTCAGGACTCTTTACGGCACTAGGACTAAATTTCAGTAATCAAACTATGAGATCTATTTTTAATTTATTTTTCTCCTTTTCTTCATCACGAAGTATTTATTTCACGCAAGGCAAATGCAGACTACAAGGAGAAATGAAAGTTATATTTCAGAGAAAGTGGCAACTGAATATAAATTTGTACGCTTCGAGTTTGATGATCAATATCTCACTTTCAGTCTTACGAAGTTAGATTAGCATGGATATAAATGTAGAGTACCATATTATTACCAACTTAACTAAATATTACAGACTCTCGGTTTATGTATTTTTCAACATAAAACGGTTTATGCGAAAGTAGATTCGAACTTTGAGTCCGTTGTTTAGAAGACCAATTTGAATTACATTCATTATTCTTAGTTAAATACAAAAGTTTGAAATTCGTGTTGCAGGATTTAAGCCTACGCGCTTTATCCTCGACGTGTAATTACATTTTTAAAGAAGTAACACTTCCGCAATATGTGTTAATACTTAAATGCGTATTGGATTTCAACCTTCTGTGTGTTTACCAATGGCTGTCTTTGAAGTTATAGTGATGTACCTGGAACCCGAATGATTATCGATTCATATTTTATTTCACCATAATAACAATTCTTGGTATCTTGTTTCTCTCATTGCTTGTTTTATCGCGTAGAAAAAGAATATTTTAAAATATTTTTACGTTACAACTTCGGATCACTGTTTTTCTTGTTTGTTGTGTGTGTGTGAATGGGTTGAAGAACGAAACCCTGGATATAGACAGATTATTTTTTAGAAACAAATGCTTGAATGAAACTGATAAATTAAACCGACGCACGGAGCTGTGGAAACTCCACATAAAATATTCGGCGCTGACTTACTTTGTGTTTATGTGATTTACTTTGAAAAATTTGTGGATCGTTCTAAGCTTCGTTTTTTTGAGAAAAAAACGACGACAACTGATTATTTTGTCACTAAGTTTCTGTGTTAAACATTAATGGTGTTATGCTGCACGTCGTGAACGTTGACGTATTCATATTATTTGACTGCGGTTTGATTTTGTTTTGGTTTAGCGCAAAACTACAAAATAGGATGTCTGCCTTTTATCCACCGCGGGAAATTGAATCCTAAATTTTACCGCTGACCCAGTGGGGGATTCATATTATCAGACCTATTTTTCGAAAGTCTAACAGATATTATGTATCATTTCATTCGAGATATTCAAAAGCAGCCCGAATACAATATCACATATGAGTTTCTTTGTTTTTTAATTTCGCGCAAAACTACACGAGAGCCACGCTAGCCATCCCTAATTTAGCAGCGTAAGACTAGAGGGAAGGCAGCTAGTCATCACCACCCACTGCCAATTGTTGGGCTACTCTTTTACCAACGAATAGTGGGATTGACCGTTACATTATAACGTCCGCACGGCCAAAAGGGCCAGCATATTTGGTGCTACGGGGATTGGAACCCGCGACCCTCGGATTACGAATCGAGCATGTTAACCAGCTGGCCCTGTCGGGCCCGTATAGGAGTTCATAAGAAGTATTTTACTTGTGTTCTAAACACTGTTTTGCTCAAGTATTTAGCAACTGTCTGCACACGAATTAACTTCTTGTTGAGAAGCCAACTAGATATTTTTCTTGTTTGTTGTCCCCATTAGATCCCAAGTCAAGTATCAGGGGTTTCTGAATTATAACTTGTGAAAAAATGCTTTAACCACACGATAGCCCCCATAAGTAAAATTGGAAAGTACTTTCCCCTTATAAGAAATTAACTAGAAACGAAAACAAATGTGACTATGAAACCAGAATATTTTAATTTCTTTTATAAAATCAGTTTTTTTTTCTCTCCAAAATGTTCCGAGTGTGTGGTTTTATTTAATACCTTTAGTCTCGTAAGTTTTTATGCATATAACTTCTGAGACTGATAAACGTGTTAAATATGGTTAAATTAAATGAGGTTTTGTCCAGAACATGCTGTTGCCATTGGGAGTTCTAATTTCAAATATTTGTTTTATAAACCTTTTTCCATATGCTGCTATAGAGTGTTTAAAACACGTTGAGCTAAACGGCTCTATTTAGAATTAATTTTTCTCCTTGATTTATATAACAGCTTTGCATTTCTTGTTAAATACGTGCCTATAAAATCAGGACACATCGGCAGCAATCTATCTTATCAGTAAAAGTAAGTTTTGTAGAAGAGATAACAAGGCTTTATGTCAAACTCCAATGATGTCTTGTACAGACTCTAAATATCAATTTGCAATTGCCATTCTACGCATTTCATATAAATGCGATTTATCAGTTATTATAAATGTGCTCCTACACTTTGGTGAAATGTATAGTTACAATTAAATATTGAACATAATTATTTCAGATTATTAACATGTATCTTACCAAAAAGGAGGCCCGGCATGGCCAAGCGTGTTAAGGCGTTCGACTCGTAATCCGACGGTCGCGGGTTCGCATCCCCGTCGCGCCAAACATGCTCGCCTTTTCAGCAGTGAGGGAGTTACAATGTTACGGTCAATCTAACTATTCTTTGGTAAAAGAGTAGCCCAAGAGTTGGCGGTGGGTGGTGATGACTAGCTGCCTTCCCTCTAGTCTTACACTGCTAAATTAGGGACGGCTAGTACAGATAGCTCTCGAGTAGCTTTGCGCGAAATTCAAAACAAACAAAACCAAAAAGGATTGGACAAGTGCCTCTAGGTAGGCCCTCTATATTTTTAACTTATAAAAAGATATCTTAAATGTACAATCATGTTTTTACTTGTGTTATTCAGTCTGGAACGATATTCAATGGAATATTGAATGGAATTAGGTAATCGATCCAAAGAAAGTGTGAAGATCGCTATTCTTAAGAAAAATACAAATTATTTAAGTATTTCAATCGCTTATAAATGCTTTTGTATGACGTCAACAACAACAAGAAAAAAGTTGGAAGAGTGCGCACGCGCAGCAATATACTGTTTCCACTGTATTGGCGAATTTCTGAAAATATATTTCTCACATTTTGGAAACAAGCTATATATCTATCTACTCGTCTTGCAATCTAATACAAGCGCTGTAAAACATATACTACATGTTATTGATTCCAACTTGCGAGTTAAATGAAACTAAATTACAAACTACGTGCTGCATCATAAGCAAGTGTGAGACTTATCCACGTGGAATTAATTTTTAAAGCCAAAATTATATAAAATATACCATTGACCACATACAACTTAAATAATTACTAGAAATTAAAACAAGAGTTTGGATTGCAACTCTTGTTTTCATTTTCTAGATTGATTTTGACGAATTTTGACACGGACAGAGATTTGAGTTTTAGTTATTCGTATGTGTTATTAAAAGAATATGTAGTTAAAAAGTTTTCGTAACTGCATATTTCGTTTTATATTACATATTGTTTAGATGTCCACCAAGAACAGAGTCTAGCATAGTCTAGAGGTTGACATGCACGTGAATCCGAAGGTTCATGCTTCGCAGCCTATTGCTGCAAAAAAGGAAAGAAAGAAAACGTGTGGAGCACCTGAAAAATTAGGCCTTACACCAAACTGATATAACAACATGCATATGGTATTATAGCAGAGTGTTATGGGCTCGACTGACGTATTTCAGATTGAGTAATTATTATTTTGACCTATTTTTATGACATGCACATTTCAGACATATCTGATTCTTTATAAATAAAAGTGATATATAAACTAAACGTTTCCATATCTATCTGTTTAATATATCTCAGAATAAGCTTCAGTTGGTTGTTATTAGCAAATGAGGATGGTAATTCGATTCTTCTCAATTTTCCATAAACAAACGGAAATTACCACTCGAAGGAGAACGGGAAACAAGAAGAGTTCGTGACGTCACTGATATGTGAAGTGAAACGTTTACCTTGCGAGCGGTTTCATTATGTGTGGTTCAGTAGATACTGATAAAAACCAAAAGGAACACAAGAAAGACGTACAATTCTACATCTAACATGAAATTTGTTTTATGTTGTTTATTATACTGAATTGAAATGTACTTTAATTGATTAAAAACAAAACAACAACAAATATTAGAGGATTCAATTTACCAGTAATACTAAATAATCCAGAAGTGATGTTCCCTGTAAAATTGCTACAAAAATATTTTTAGAAAGCACCTACTAAAAGATAACTGTATAAGCAGATCAAAGTTTTAACGCTATTAGTGAAGGCTAAGTGAACATCAAGTTGTGTGAGGCGATTTATAAAGTATTTTAAGACATACAAGTTCGAGTTTGTCAGTAAATACCAGTGCCCCCGCCCCCAATTCCACCACTCTCCTACGCACTGTGACTCAGCGATAAGTCTTTCGGCTTATAAAGCTAAAAACTGGTTTCAAAACTCGTGTATCGCTTGTAGTTTTGTGTTCAACTACAAACAAACAAATATAGTGGCGCCATCTGGAGGGAAGCTGTTTCGTGGATTAAAAGGAGATAAAATAGAATTATAGCTTATCAAAATCATTATAAGAAAGATTAAGTGACGCTCAGATCTCGTTTACTCACTGTAAAGGAATAATATTTAGTGACATCTAGTGACCTTACTTGTGTTCCTTCTTAAAGTAAATATTTATTTAAATTTTTATCTAAATGATCCTAGTGAAAGCATAAATTACTTGTTAGGGTTGATGATTGTCTGTGACTTTTTAAATGATGAATTAATAATTTAAAGTTATATTATTGATAAGAATTTCCGAGTGGCAGTAAAGAAGAGTGAACAGCAACATGCCAATCATACTATATCTGTCATGTCTAGAACCGAGGAGGTCTTGCGCCCAACACCAGAACTCTTCAGGACGGTTAGGAGACAGCAGATACAGTTGTAGTTAAAACTTAGTACAGTTTAAGGACACATTTAAACTGCTTAACAATAGCCCAATATATAACTTATTTCAAATTCAATTCTATTGGAATTTAAATCAAATAAGATCATAACTTCAGTAGGCGTAATATGAGCGATAAGATATTGCAGTCAACTTATACAAACACTCTTTGTTCTTTACTGATTTAATACAAATTTTCACTTTGTATTTGATGGGCAGAGCTCACTGGAGTGTCTAAGTAATACAATATACTAAGTTATAATTAAAATGCTATTTAGAACATACTTTTAGTATAGATTGTTTGTTTGTTTTGAATTTCGCACAAAGCTACTCGAGGGCTATCTGTGCTAGCCGTCCCTAATTGAGTAGTGTAAGGCTAGAGGGAAGGCAGCTAGTCATCACCACCTACCGCCAACTCTTGGGCTACTCTTTTACCAACGAATAGTGGGATTGTGGGAAATAATAACAGCTTGTTTTTCTGTAAAATAATAAAACTAACACTGCACTGAAATGTTTATTTTGGGGCTAAAATTGATCTGTGAAAATCGTAAAAGAAATTGGGCGTTAAAAATTTATATTTTGGTTATCAGGTAGCCCCAAAAGCTGAAACTTGGAATATTTTAGAATGTACGTTTGAGAAGATGGCAGTATCTAAGAACAAAATAGGAGTATGTAACTGTTAAACAGAGACTGACTTTACTCTCGGCCTGGAATGGCCAGGTGATTAGGGGAGTCGACTTGTAATCCGAAGGTCGCTGGTTCATATCCCTCTCACACCAAACATGGTCGCCCTTTCAGCCGTTGGGGCGTTATAATGTGACGGTCAATTTCACTATTCATTGGTAAAAGAGTGGCCCAAGAGTTGGCGGTGAGTAGTGATGACTATCTGCCTTCCCTCTAGTTTTACACTGCTAAATTAGGGACGACTAGCGCAGATAACCCTCATGTAGCTTTGCGCGAAATTCAAAACAAACCAAACTAGTCTTTGTTCTCCAAGTGCCACCACATAATTAAAAGTCTTAAATGTTTTAAGTGAATACATTTTGGACTTTTGTTTTGACTTTTAAATTATTACTAAGAACATTATTCTGCAAAGAAACCGTTTCTGACCACCAGGGTGAGTCACAGGTAGACTATTTTAAAGAACGTTACAACTTTAGGTTAATCTGTTCTGCTCCAAATCTTCGGTGTATGTAAATTCCGAGACCTAATTACGACAATCTGTTTGATTAAAAAATCGCATTTTTCTTTGATAGATTGTTGAGGCAAGAGTATTCATGATGAAAGGCGGAAGACTTTCGAAACGTCATCTTCTACACTTGCATCTCCACAACAGGAAGTTTCCGTCCATTCTACAACGTTTCATCAAATTGCATTGTTTATAGCAGTTTGAATGTTTTCAGTTTCTTATTAGTCATGCTTATTCAAAAGAAAAAAGCCCACTTTAGAGGTAAAAGAGGAATAAGTTGTAAGTAATCGGATTTTTAAGATGTGACGCTTCGAGAGCTCTCTTTTACTGAGAAGACCTCCAGTGGCACAACGGTGTCTTCGCGGACTTAAACGCAAGAAACCAGGTTTCGACACACCATGGTGGTGGGCAAAATATACACAGCCCATTATGTAGGTTCGTGCTTAACTACAAATTAGTAATCCTTCGGGTGAAAATTAAGTATTCTCAAACTATTGTGTTAAGACTCTAATTACGATATTACTGATTAGCCAATGGGACTTTCAAAATATGACACTCACTCTGTGGAAGTCCTTGATAAGTTACTTTCATATGAAAAATATTTCAACATGTTAAGTGTTCTCGGTTAGATGGCCCGGCATGGCCAAGCGTGTTAAGGCGTGCGACTCGAAATCTGAGGGTCGCGGGTTCGCATCCCGGTCGCGCCAAACATGCTCGCCCTTTCAGCCGTTCGGGCGTTATAATGTTACGGTCACTCCCACATTGGTAAAAGAGTCTATTCCAAGAGTTGGCGGTGGGTGGTGATGACTAGCTGCCTTCCCTCTAGTCTTACATTGCAAAATTAGGGACGGCTAGCACAGATAGCCCTCGAGTAGCTTTGTGCGAAATTCCAAAACAAACAAATCAGTTAGATTTTGCAATATTATCTTTTTTTCTTTAAAATACTTCTTACAATACAAAGAAAGCAGTAACTAAAATTAAATTTCTGGCTATATTTTCAAGATGTTCTTGTGTGTGAAAGTTCTGACACATGTAAGTAAACGAATATATTAGTATCTAAACATACAGTGTTCAGTGACCACAAATACAGTGATTACATACCAATTTCACAACACAGATACATCTAAAACAAAGAATGATAATATAAAGGTTTGAGGGCCCGGCATGGCCAAGTGCGTTAAGGTGTGCGACTCGTAATCCGATGGTCGCGGGTTCGAATTCCGGTCGCGCCAAAAATGCTCGCCCTTTCAGCCGTGGGGCATTATAATGTTACGGTCAATCCCACTATTCGTTGGTAAGAGAATAGACCAGTGGTTGGCGGTGGGTGGTGATGACTAGCTGCCTTCCCTCTAGTCTTACACTGCTAAATTAGGGACGACTAGCGCAGGTAGCCCTCGAATAGCTTTGCGCGAAATTCAAAACAAACAAGCAAGGGTTTGAAAACAACAATGATAAATTAAAGTCTTATGAGTGGAATTCTCAAGGAATACATATACATACATTACCTATACATGATCGGGGGATTGGGACGCTTGGCTCGTATTTTGAGGATCGCGGATTCGAATCCCTGCCACGACAAACACGTTCGCCCTTTCAGCCATGGGGGCGTTATAATATGACAGTCAATCCCACGATTCGTTGGTAAGAGAATAGACCAGTAGTTGGCGGTGGGTGGTGATGATTTGTTTTCTTCCCTCTAGTCTTACACTACTAAATTAGGAATGGGTAGCGCAGATAGCTCTGGTGTATCTTTGCGCAAAATAAAAAAACAACACACATTGACTGCGCCAGATTGTTACATTGTAATTCTGAAAGCTGCACAATAGGCTATCTGTGTTCCGCTAACCGCGGGTGTCGAAACCCGACTTTTAGCGTTTATAAGTCTTTAGACTTACCACTAATTTATCGGAGAGGGGGTGTAAGACTGTAATTATATTTTTTTGACAGAAAAAATCAGAAACAAATGTTTTGACTAATAATCTCGTTGGGAGCGAGAGTAAGCTTAACTTAAGTTCAGTCTGTTGTGTTTATAAAGCTCAACACAAGCTGCGTGAATTTACTGTAACAAAAGTTTGGCTGATGCAACATCAAGCTTATTCAGTAATTTCTTTTACAAAGCAAAACGATTAATAGTTTCAATTTTTCGTTATTAAGAGGTTAAAAACTTAAAATTTATCTTAAGCGTTCTCAAAAACAAGGTAAATTTAACAAAAAATGGTTAAAAAACAATAAGCTGAAAACAAAAAGTTTTGCGTCTAAATTAATAACGGACAGCGGTAAGCCTAATGAAGTACGACACTAAAATCTTGTGTTTGATCCCAGACTGTAGAAACAAAAGATATCCCAAGATAACTTCGTTTTAAAATAAACGAACTCGATGAATAAAATAATAACAAAAAAGTCGAATATAAAAAGCTAAATAACAAAACAAAAAATTGACAAACGTGAGTCGTTACTGTCCTACATACATTATTATTTATTCTAAATTCGAATAATTTTTGGTTATGTGTTATTCAGATCAGAAATTTGTTTTTCTTTTCGTCAAGGAATGTTTGAAGGGGAAAATATAGATATGTCTAATCGTATTTATATTCTTTATCGTATGTTCAGCTAAAATACACCTGTCAGTTTACTGAAACGTAAATGTAAATACAAGCTCGCATGGGTTTATGTATACACATATTTATATCATTCTGATTCTACGCTACTAAGTAAACAACGGTAAAGATCTGTCAGTTTCCATTAAAATAAGATTCACAAAAAATTTCATTTCCTTTTACGACACGGCTGCTTTGGAATTACAGACCTGTTAAATGCGTCTTTGAAAGTTTTCCTCGCTTAATGACTATGTCACATAAACTGATTTTGTTGTGTGTGTTTATGTAAGGGAAACACGACTGTGTGAGACTTCGGATGTTTGTATTTTAATACGAACGTCGCGCTGTCTAATTCCATTATCATAGCATAAGCTAGGAATCTTTGGTAATGGTTGAATTCAAGCGTCTTCCATCTTAACTGAAACTTCTCTATTTTACCAAAAGAAGAAAATTGTAGATTCAGCGAAGCAATATCTTTTTGTATAAATTAATTTTGGATGTGCTTTCATTAACTCTAACGTATTTAGAATATGTATAGAAAACTCTAAGCTTCATCAAAATGTATTTATATATGTACGAATCTCTGTGTGTTTTAAAGCTTTTTAGTAGATTATTTGCGCTGTGTCCACCATTGTCATCTATACCTTACTTTTAGTTATATAAGCTCTTAAAGCTTAACATTGGCCAAGCGGATAGAATGTGTTGTGTGATCAGTTGTAACAGTCTGTATGACGAACCGTGTAAAATTACTGCAAGGGAAATATGTTGCGCACATGCGTGGAAGCTCATATACTTTACGCTGATTCCTGGAAAGGGTATAGTTGTACTACACATGTAAGTGAAGGATGGAACAGCCAACCATTAGTTTATCATTCAGCAGTGGAAAGCAGAGAACAATGTTAACATTTGGAATATTTTGGTGGAACAGTGCAATGAAAAGGATTGCAATACTAAGACACTTCCTACACAATCTATACATACCTGTTGATGGTAGAAGATTGACTAGAAAGTTCTAGAAAGACACTTTCTTGCTAACGACAGGGTGTCTGAAAAGTTTGGAAGAATCGGTGATTTACAGCTTTTCTTAAATACATGAGAATAATCCTGCTTGTGTGGTTGGCTGGTTGGTCCCAGTGGAGGATTTCTGTCAAATTTAATGCACGCCATCTAGAGAGAGAGAAAGAGGAAGCTAAATTTAAGAAGATTAGCGGAGTGGACAATGACACGAATAGGCTTAGCAGTGTTCAAAGAGAAAGGAAATACCGTCTCCAAACTTGTTTCGAATTATAAAGACAGCATGTGGAATACATTTTATAAAGTTACTTGAAGTGCTTATGGTTCCAGACGTTTCGGAAACGCAGTACTGTTTGTGAGTTTTCCGATTCAGCAATAATTCTTTCAACTGAAATAAAACGTTATTTCAACAGAGGTTTGTATGATCTGATAGGGAAATAACTTCTATGGCATTTTCCAAAATTATTATCATGATGGACGCAGTAATCGATGCAAACTGTAGCAACATAGAACAAGTGCTATAATGGAGTCCCTCGGATGTTCTTTCTGGAAATCAGTGGATTACACTTACACAGTTTACCCTTCAGTAATCTTCACAATCTTAAGAATATATTCATATTTCACTGCTAATGTATGGGATATTGTTTTAGAGCCTAATATTATTCTAAGCCTTTTTGTCTATTCATCGTTGAATAATCTAACTATACATTTATGCTTCCTTGAAAAGGGCGGTGATACAATATTCCAACCACATGTCGACTACAGGGAGGGGTCATAATAAAGTAACCAATTACTTTAGAAGTTTCCACAGGTTTGTAATGTCGTCTCAGAGAGAAGCGTTTCGTTTGACAGTAAGATTGGTTTTCGTTGTTGTTATTTTCTTCTGAAACAAGATATTTGAGGAGTAAACAGATGACGATAGGTGGCCTTGCACGTGGATTACACGTGCTTGTACATCCTTTATTAACAAGCTTGTCTTCTGACAGTTTCTCTTTGGAGAGTGATGACTTATAAACTGGAGAGTGATGGCTTATAAACTGGAAAACACAAAAAAACACGACTGTTAGTGTGTGTGTGTGTTTCTTGTAGGAAACCCACACCAGGCTACCTGCCGTCTTCACCGAAAGGAATAAAACCCCTGATTTAACGTTATAAATCCGAAGACTTACTGCTACCCTAGTGGGGGACATATGGCTGTTAAAAGTAGCATCTTGAGTAAAATGCTTGTAAACTTCTCTCTTTAGTTTTTTATTACAGTTTCCAGTATGTTGTTCCTGCATCGTCAGGTGGTTAAGACACTTAATCCAAGGGTCGCGGGTTCGAATCCCAGTCATTCCAAACATGCTCGTCCTTTCAGTCGTGGGGGCGTTATAATGTGACAATCAATCCTACTATTCGTTGGTAAAAGAGTAATAGCCCAAGAGTTGGCCGGTGGGTGATGATGACTAGCTGCCTTTCCTATAGATTTACACTGCTAAATTAGGGACGGCTGGAACAGATAGCCCTCGGGTAGCTTTGGGCAAAATTCAAGACAAACCAAACCCAGTTATGTTCATAGTGAAAATCAAGGTTAATATTATTTATTATGAATGCCTTTTTTTTTTCAGTGTGATTTAAGTCAATGGTGTAGTGGATTTATGCTAGAGACGTCAAACTGTGTTTTATGTGACTTGCGGTGCCGTTATTATTAAATGCAGAGTGGATCTGTCTTGGTTTGTTTTTTTCTGAATTTAAAGCTATTAGAGGGATATCTGCGCTAGCCGTCCCTGATTTAGCAGTGTAATACTAGAGGGAAGGCAGCTAGTCATGCCACCCACCGCCAACTCTTCGGCTACTCTTTTACCAACGAATAGTGGGATTGACCGTCACATTATAACGCCCCACGGCTGAAATGGCAACCACGTTTGGGGTGAAGGGGATTTGAATGCTCTGACAGACACCACGATTTACAATGTGTATAAGATCGATTAGATGGAAGGCAGCTAGTGAACATCACCCAACACCAGTTCATGGGCTATCATTTGGCAACAAAAAGAGGGACTGACCGTCACATTATAACGCCCTCACGGCTGAAAGGGTGAGCATGCTTTGTGTGACGGGGATACGAACCCGCGACCCTCAGATTACGAGTCGAGTGCTTTGACCATCTGGCCATGCCAGGCCGGATCCATCTTAATGGACAGTCATTACAGCGAAAGTAATTGGAGATCACATCTATCTCCGGGTTTACTCTTTAGAGATGCTATAAGTGTAAATAATGTGGATTAATTTGTTTAATACCATGCTTGTTTTAACATTTTAAAGTTTGTTTTATTGAGTTTTGTGCAACGCTGTTCAAGGGTTATTTATCCTAACCGACTGCAGTTTATACGTGACGAGTAAAAGTACCCGTCCTTGGTACTTTTATAAAAATTAAATTATCACCATAAATTATTTCGTAGGTTTTAAAAAGGTTAATTGTGTCACATTTCTTAGAGCCTAATCTCTGAGCTATTTATATCACCTACCACGTAAAGTAATTGTTAAGCATTTCAGTCATGTTAAGAGACGCTCAGTAATAAAATACAATAAATCTATGTTTTTATAGTTTTAATTTACGTCACATTCTGAAATGTGATTAATTCTTAACAGTTTACTGTAGAATATCCTGCTTGAGAAACGAAATTTAGCATTAACATTATTCATGCTTGCTTTTCTTTATTTAAAAATTGAATGTTGAGCTTTACCTGCGTGCGTAGCGTTTCAAACGCAACGTGGGAAGCAGCCGCCGTAAACGGGAGACAGACGAACACTCTAACAGTTTGTTTGTTTTCAATTTCGGGCAAACCTACTCAAGGGACGGCTAGCGCAGATAGCCGTCCCTAATTTAGCAGTGTAAGAATAGAGGGAAGGCAGCTAGTCACCACCACCCACCGCCAACTCTTGGGCTACTCTTTTACTAACGAATAATGGGATTGACCGTAACATTATAACGTCCCACGGCTGAAAGGGCGACCATGTTTGGGGTGACGGGGATTCGAACGCTCTGACATACACCACGATTTGCAATGTGTATATGATCGATTAGATGGAAGGCAGCTAGTCAACATCGCTCAACGTCAGTTCTTGGGCTATCATTTGCCAACAAAAAAAGAGATTGACCGTCACATTATAAAGCCCTCAGGACTGAAAGAACGAGGATGTTCAGTAACTGGACTCGAACCTGTGAACCGCAAATTACAGGTTTAGCTCTCTAACTACCAGATCATACGAGGATCGACACCCTTAGGAACGACAACGTAGAATGATGATAGTGGAATACACGATATATAGTCTAATTCGATATTACGGGTCTGGAAAGCCTGTTTTTTGTGGTTTTATAAATCGTAGCTTGTTTTTATGAATCACAGTTAGTGTTAGATAGTGTAATATTATTTTACGAATAATTCTTTCTTTGTCTATATTTGTAATTTATTTTTGATTTTTTCTTCCGTGCGGTATCTTGGTTTTATGGAGACTGTTAAGTGGTTTTATGATTCACGATTTCAGTATTTTTATGCAGTTAACATTATGTATCCATTAGAATAATACGTTTACTCTTATCAGCATATTTATTTTTTAACATTGTGCTTAAGGTCGTGAAAGATTAGACTCGTTACAGAACATCTAATATCCGTTTTAATGACCGGAGGATCCATACATTGATTTTCATGAAATAAAGACATTAAAAAGATGCGATTAAGATGACAAAAGTGTGACATTCCAAAATATCAGGAAAGAAAACTATTTTTTGTTTATATAAACTTGCTACAAATGTAATATTAATAATATTAGTTATATCTGTTACACTGCGTAATTAAAAACAGTTTCTTGGACTTCAAGTCTGCATATTTGTATCAAAATATATTTCTCCATATAAGTGATGTCACAACTTATTGTTAGGAATTTGTAAACCAATTTCGATCAAATTTAGTAGAGAAACTTGAGTAGACTTCCCTCAAATCAAGTTTAAATGGATAAGAAAGTAATGAAATGAACGGTTCGCGTTTGGTATATATTTCGACATTACTACTTTAATGCCACGAATGAGGGCTTCAAAGGAAAGATGAGGATGGTATGTGATGCAGACGCGCTTGTATTGTTTGTTTTGGTTTGTTTTAAATTCTCTGCAAAGCTAATTACACTATCCAATCTAGGTGTCCCTACTTTAGCAGTGAGAGACTAGAGGGAAGTCCGCCAAACTTTGGGCTTCTCTTTTTCCAACGAATAGTGGAATTGACCGTAATTTTATAACGCCCCCACTGCCCAAAAGGCGAGTATGTTTGATGTGACGGGTATATGAACCAGCGATCCTCAGATTACGAGTCGAGTGCCTTAACCACGTTGCCATGCTAGGCCGAAGACGTGTCTATAAAGGATACTTTTGTATCTGACGAATAGTTCGTGTGCCGTGGTCCAACGTAGTGGAAGAGGGCGACTGATGACCCCATTTGGTTTGTAAGACTGGTTTCGCCGGATTCCTTACTTAATACAGCAAATACTGTCTTTTACAGCATAACCGGTGTTTCTCAGGTCTGTTCCGCTTTCATAAGATCCTTACTGGTTCAGAATAGACATAAAAGCACCTCGTGTTCTCTCAGTATTTTAGGGTGAGAAACAAAAAGCTTCACGGTCAAACTCAGTGCCTTGCTAATAAGAAAAAAGATTTACAGGTGTTATTACAAATGCACCGACAGCTTTAGTGGTCTTTAGTAATTAGTAGCCAAGTGAGTAAATAAACTAAAGAAAACAATATTAATACACTTTTAGCAATACTGTTTGTTTGTTTTTGAATTTCGCGCAAAGCTACTCGAGGGCTATCTGGG
The DNA here is from genome assembly GCF_004210375.1 of Tachypleus tridentatus. Classification (NCBI taxonomy): domain Eukaryota; kingdom Metazoa; phylum Arthropoda; class Merostomata; order Xiphosura; family Limulidae; genus Tachypleus; species Tachypleus tridentatus. Next base: position 58,792,085 of record NC_134832.1, on the reverse strand, counting down.
CTAGCCGTCCCTAATTTAGCAGTGTAAGACTAGAGGGAAGGCAGCTAGTCATCACCACCCACCGCCAACTCTTGGTCTACTCTTTTACCAACGAATAGTGGGATTGACCGTCACATTATAACGCACCTGGGGCAAGCATTTTATTATGACGGGGACTCGAACCCGCAACCCTCAGATTACGAGTCGAGCACTCCAACCATCTCGCCATGCTGAGCGTTTAGTCGTCGTAACAGCACGTTATTTTTGCTGTTTCTTTCCTGTAGACACGGCATGGCCAGGTGGTTAAGGCGTTCGACTCCTAAGTTGAGGGTCGCGGGTTCGAATCCTGGTCGCACCAAACATGTTTGCCCTATCAGTCGTGGGGCGTTATAATGTGACGGTCAATCCCACTATTCGTTGGTAAAAGAGTAGCCCAAGAGTTGGCGGTGGGTAGTGATGGCTAGCTGCCTTCCCTCTAGTCTTACACTGCTAAATTAGGGACGGCTAGCACAGATAGCCCTCGAGTAGCTTTGTGCGAATTTCCAAAAACCAAACCTTCAAAAAATAAACAAAACAAACAATCCTTTCCTATATTTAAATCCTCTTTTAGTGTACAAAATATATATTTAGGTATATAAAACAAATGTAATAGAAATTAGAACGCATTAGGTTTGTCTGTTAATATTTAAGTATATTAACTAAATATGTAAATAAACCAAAAACTGCTTGTGTTTTTCTAAGCCAGTTAAGTCAATATCAAGTTTTAATTATTTTCTCAGACAAAACAGGTCATACCAGCCCCAGGGATTCGTCTCTACGTATCGTTTCAGTCTGGAAAAGAATTATTAAACGAGTATGCCAAGTGTGTCACCCAGTTTGACAGTGCAATATATTAATTTTAGAATTTCGGTATAAGAAGGAACAGTTGAAATAACTTTTAATAATAGTTGAACATATTAACCAAATTCACTTTTAAATTGAAAGACTTATGAGATTGAAATTAAAATCGAAATCAAATCCAATAAAACGTATCTGCCAGAAAGGTTTTACTGAATGAAATGGTTGATCCAGGAAATTGTACGATCGTGAAATACCTTTGAAAAATTCTGCGCACGTACTTGAAACTCTATTTAATGTAACTCAGTTTATCGCCATGTTATCAGCTCCATTAAGCCTGTGGACAAAACTTAATTTACTCTCTCCTAGAAGCTAAAGATAAAATGAAATAATAGATACTTAACATGGAAAAAGGAAATGCTAAATAGAAATATATTAAATGTAGCAATAAATATACAGAGAATCTGAGAAAGCATTAGCTGAGCGTAAACTTCTTTCAACAACACAATATACACTCGCTTAGAAACAAACACAGAATGCCAAGATAAAAGAGCCAGAAGAAGTAAAATCATATCATTTAATTTATTAATGAAACAAATTCAATATCTGGTTAAATATCCATATATTTAGTTTTTGTTGATATGAAGACAAATTCAGTACCAGTATATCTACTGCTTGCAAGCATGAAGTATTATTTGGATATATATATATATATCTTTCTCATCAGCACTTTTAATTGTTTGTTTTGTTTGTTTTTTGAATTTCGCACAAAGCAATTCGAGAGCTATCTTTGCTAGCCGTCCCTAATTTAGCAGTGTAAGACTGGAGGGAAGGCAGCTAGTTATCACCACCCACCGCTAACTCTTGGGCTACTCTTTACCAACGAATAGTGGGATTGACCGTCACATTATAACACCCCCACAGCTGAAAGGGCGAACGTGTTTGGTGTGTCCGGGATTCGAACCCGCGACCCTCATATTACGAGTTGAACGCCTTAACCCACCTGGCCATGCCGGGGCTCAGCACTTTTAAACAAAACATGTTAATAATAATTTCGTTCAGAGTTTCTTGCTGTTTAAGTATTACGTAATTATAAGCTACAGTTTGTATGGTGAGGAAGGTTATTTCTTATAATATAAGACGTTTCGATCACTAGTGCGATCATTTTCAAGCACACATTAAAATATCTTGTACTCTCCAACTGGACTGTTGATGATTGTAAAAGGGTGTAATGGATGGATGGATGAGTCCAAGTTTGAAATATTTGGTTCAAAGCGTAGGTTGTACATCTGATGGAAGAGAGTTCAAAGACATTTACCTCAGTGCATGTCACCTACCATGAATCGTGAAGAAAGTCAGTTTGATGGTTGGGGAAGTTTTCCTGCTGAGGTAACAGAAGGTATTTGCAAAATAAATGGAATAAAGGACCAGCACAAGTACCATCAGAAACTTGTTCATCATAGTACACCAAGTGGTTTACATATTATTGGGAAAGGATTCTACTATTAAAAAATAATGACCCCAAACACTTACCCAACATATACAGAAATTATTTAGCTAAAAAAAGAACCTGCTGGAGTATTACTATTAAGGATAGAATTAACAAACGTTTTCAAGCACTGAACGTATTAGGCAACAAAATTAGTGTTGTGGTTGAACAGTGCATCGAGCTAATTTGTCCATCTTGGATGTTTATAAGTGAAACTGATCATGTTAGGTGACCTATACTGGGTGCGACTCGTAATCTGAGAGTCGCGGGTTCGAATCCGCGTCGCGCCAAACATGCTCGCTTTCTCAGCCGTGGGGACGTTATAAGTTACGGTCAATCCCACTATTCGTTGGTAAAAGAGTAGACCAAGAGTTGGCGGTGGGTGGTGATGACTAGCTGCCTTCCCTCTAGTCTTACACTGCTAAATTAGGGACGGCTGGCACAGATAGCCCTCGAGTAGCTTTGTGCGAAATTCCAAAAAAACAAACAAACAAAGGTTACCTGTAACAGAAATACGGATGTATTGTCCCTAATTGAAATGTGAACATCTTGTGTACCTACGTAGCTGTGCTTGTAAATCTAGTATCACATGCAAAGGCCGTGCAAAATCGATAACCGAAGAAGGTCGAAACGTTGTTCACTCCTCTACGTAAAAAAATTTTCTCAACCCCAACGAGCCGTTTTTACATATATATTTCTCTACAAGAGGGTTTCTCGACATCACTGAAAATCAACTATAATTCTTTCGTTTATGTAATTTTCAGTCTCGCTGTTGAGTATTTTACAAGTAGATATATTTAATACATTCATTCAAAGCTCATGTTGGTTCTCTTTAGAATTATTTAAGTTTATAGGTTCAGTTGACCTTAGTTCGGAGTAAGCAATCCTATATTAATTCAGTTCACTTGTTTGTGGACTCTTCTGTCCGTAAACTCCTCCTTTAGATTTAGAGCCAGCAGGACTAAACTTAGCAGGCTGGATTCAGGTTCGAGATGGCCTTATCTATACAACGGATCATCCTCCTATCAAGACAGTAACAGGGTGAGCTAAAACACGCCCACAAGGTAGTGCTTAACAATATACCTCGTTGCTTAGCAACAAAACTATTACCTGATTGTTCTTAGACCAACAATGGTGTTTATGTTGAATGCTCAATATTCATGTTCATTTGTTAGAAAGGTTTGATTTTATATTATTTATTTTTTGATAACTTAAGTGATATAACAGCAACATTCAGACGTTTCATGGTATTGAGTTGTAGCCAAAAACAAAATAAAATTTACCAAGTAGTATTTTAGGGAAGTCTTGTGTTACATTTATTTATTAGGCCTAATGCTTAATTAAATTAGGCTACAAATAGGCTGACTGTTACTAACATTACAGAGTCAGTGTATAAAAAGTTTTATGTGGTAAATATATGTTAATGAATAAAGATTATTTTGATATGTTAACACATCTATTAACGACTTGGCCTTAAAACATAAAGCAAAATAAACGTTTATTAGTGACAAATATTTTTTATCTTTTTTACAGTTGAAAGAGTTAAAATTTGTTTCGCAATGTTAGCACTTTTTGTCTAATCTCTGACCAGGAATACAAATGAAAAGATTTCAAGAGTGTTTTTGAGTAGGCCCGGGCATGGCCAGGTGGTTAAAGCACTCGACTCGTAATCTGAGGGTCGCGAGATCGAATCCCCGTCACACCAAACATGCCCGCCCTTTCAGCCGTATGGTAGTTATAATGTTACGATCAATCCCACTATTCGTTGGTAAAAGAGTAGCCCAAGAGTTGGCGACGGGTAGTGATGACTAGTTGCCTTCCCTCTAGTCTTAGACTGCTAAAGTAGGGAGGTTAACGCAAATAGCCCTCGTGTAGCTTTGCGCGAAATTCAAAATATGTTTTTGAGTCTCTTTCACTTGAAATGTGGTGATTGAGAATTACCTCTGGAGTGATAAAATAAGTCAATAGTAGGTGCATATTGAAGGTACAGTTATATTTATTTTAGTTAAATTATATAACGTTCGTCAATTATTCGACAATGGTTTCTCGTCATGTTTGACGGGCTTCTATACCAGTTGTAGTTTATTTAGTAAAGTTTGTGCGTGTTTTTATATCGTAAATTTAATTTACTTATGCATGGAATAATTGTCATAAAGTATAGGCTTGATTTAAACAGCTGTGAAAACCTGTACATATTTGGACTTTGTTAAAAATTATTGTGGTATTCGTATTTTAACAAGAAACAGCGTTTTTCTAAATATCAGTAGGAGGTGCACATCTCCTAGTTACGGTTCGATTGTCTTGTAAGATAGAATGTTTTACATTACTGGGGAGCTAAATGTGTAACTGTCGTAATTTCAGGAATAGCCACGTGATTGTGCTATTTGTCACAGGGCATCATTGTTTTAGTCAAGTCTACCAGTTCTAATGGGTTTGTTAGTTTCTAATGGCTGACTTCAACAGTGAGCTTTACCTAACAAGAAAAACACAAACAAACCGTACGTGAACGACAAATAAATGTGAGAGACCACGTTGTACGTGAGTTTTCAATATATTGATATTTAAATAATTATAATCATAAGGGTATGTTAACCATGAGGTTAACGTTTAAAAAATACGAGGTTTGTTTGTTTGTTTTAGAATATTGCGTAAAGCTACACGAGGGTTATCTGTGCTAGCCGTTCCTAATTTTGCAATGTAAGACTAGAGGGAAGGCAGCTAGTCATCACCACCCACCGCCAACTCTTGGGCTACTCTTTTACCAACGAATAGTGGGATTGACCGTCACATTATAACGCCCGCACGGCTGAAAGGGCGAGAATGTTTGGTGCGACGGGAACGCGAACTCGTGATCTTCGGATTACGAGTCGCACGCCTTAACCCACCTGGCCATGCCGAACCAAAATACGAGGTAAAAATTATAAGAGCTTGTGGAAGATAGTTACACTCACTAGCCTTTATATATGTGTGTGTATATATATATATATATAGCACCACCTGGTGTTTGAAAAGGAAGAAGAATAAAATACATAAAATTTAATGCTTTAAAAAACAACGAGAAAATACAGTGATAAATGATTTAGTAGTTTTCAGTAATTATATATTAAGCTATAATAATTAACTATATGGTTTTAGTATGTTAGGTGTCTCTCTTAATCGAAATCTCGTCTATCCATGACACGTAAACATATATTTATTAGTGTTAAATCATTTACTGTATTTTTTATTTGTAAACGAACGTATTGTAGGATAAGAATATCTTAAGAGGTTGTATATATGTCTCTCTTACTTTCGTACATCATGTCCAACAGTTGAAAATAATAATAACACCACCTCACCAACATATATCTATTTCTGATCTCAATTACACATTTTACGTTACCACATTTTAAGGCCTTTCAGAGTTGCTATAAAAAGGCTGTGCTCACTCTAAGGCCTGCAAGCTGAAAATGCACAGTATACCTGTTAAAAATGAAAAACCAAAAGACACGTTGTTTTTTCAAAGCCACTTGAGATGGTTGGTAATTTTGGGCCTCAAAGTGTTGTAATGAGAAATACCACTGACAAGTTAAAAACATACACATTAACATTGTTTGTTTGTTTTGGAATTTCGCTCAAAGCTACTCGAGGGCTATCTGTGTTTGTTTGTTTGTTTGTTTGTTTTGGAATTTCGCACAAAGCTACTCGAGGGCTATCTGTGCTAGCCGTCCCTAATTTAGCAGTGTAAGACTAGAGGGAAGGCAGCTAGTCATCACCACCCACCGCCAACTCTTGGGCTACTCTTTTACCAACGAAAAGTGGGATTGATCGTCACATTATAACGCCCCCACGGCTGGGAGGGCGAGCATGTTTGGCGCGACTCGGGCGCGAACCCGCGACCCTCAGATTACGAAGCGCACGCCTTAACACGCTAGGCCATGCCAGGCCCCACATTAACATACCAGTACGTTTTTACCAGTTTCACTTGCTTACTTTTGTTACAATTATAATAGACTACTAACTGTCCCCCCGATGGGACAACGACTTATTATGGACATACAACGCTAAAGTTCGCGTTTCGATTCCTGTGGTATACGCATCAAATTACCCAATGTTACTTTGCTCCTAACAAACAAAACTACAAGGAACATTTCATTCGACTGCATAAAACACCAGAAGAGACATATTTATTAGCCAGCATAAGGTATCGAAGTACGCGATAGTTGTGTAATAAGTACATGCAACTGAAGCAACACCGATGGTTGGCTTGCACGCTCTGTTGTGATTTTCTGGAACCGGAAAGACCTTGTGGTGAGGGTTACTAAATGGATTCTTACGATTTCGTCAGAGAAAATTAATTCAAGATTACTATTAATCCACTACCTCCATTCTGGTTGCCAGCTCAAAATTAAGGGATAAGTATGCGCAGTTAGACCTTTATGTAGCTTTGCGCAAAAAGTGCTCAAAAAACAAAATAACAACAACTGGTATATGTTAGTGTGAAAAGCATTACTCAAAAAAAAAAATTATGTGGGTTAAATAAAATATTAGCAACCTGGAAGCAACGTCATTGGTGCGGAGCTTGTAGAGACATCTTGCGGTGTAAACTCGACTAAACCACAATACCAGAAGTCGAAGAGTAAAAAAAAACCACCTAAACTCTACTCAGAAAGAAAAAAAATTAAACATGGGATCTAAACATATGATACAGAAATAAAAATAATACAATTAAACAAGCATATGGAAGGAAGAGGTGGAAAGTGTACCTGACCCTCTCAGGTTCATCAATATCGGACCTAAAAAATCCGATACAGCGGACCACCTGATATATTTTAATATGTTCTTTGAGATTAAATGTCCAGGTTTACTTGTGATGTTGGTTACGTTTGTGAATAAAGAAAGGTTGAAGCACATCAGTTGCCTACAATGGTGTAGCTTGTGCTTTATCAACGGAATATAATATAAACGTTTATAGTGCTTACAGCCTTAATCCGCCAGGAACACATGTTCTGAAAATTATAGCCAATCCATATAGATTTAACGAGTCTTATCTATGAATCTAGCTTATTTTTGATTTTTTAAAAATATACATGTGTATTAACAACCGTCTGTGGTATGTTACGTTAAAATATTGGTAACTGTTTGAAGTTAAGCACAAAGCTGCACAACAGGCTATCTGTGCTCACCACGGGTATCAAAACCCGTTTTTTAGAGTTGTAAGTCTATAGACATACCACTTGACCACTGAGAGAGCAAATATTAGTGAATATAAAACATAAAGAAATTAAAATAATCCGAAAAACTGACTAGAACGCCTCCTAGTGGCACAGGGTATGTCTGCGGACTCATACCGCTAGAAACCGGGTTTCGTTACATGTAGTGGGCAGAGCACATATAGTTCATTGTGTAGCTTTGTGCTTAATTTCAATGAACAAACTAAAACTTCACACAATAGCAACGATTAGTAAAATAATCACATGGTAATGCAGTAATATAATTTACTTTTATTTTCTTAGTTTGTTTTTTATGTAGGTAAGCAAAGCTCTACATTATGGGCTATCTGTGTTGTGCCCATCACAGGTATCGAAGCATGCGTTTTAGTGTTATAAGCATTCAGACTTGCCATTGTGTCCCTGTGGACCATTTAGTTCAAGTAATAATATCGTCGGTGATTTTCAGCAATGTATTTGGACACAACACTAAAAATATGGTTTCGATACTCGTGGTGAGCACAAAGAAACTATTGTCTAGCTTTGCACCCAACAACAAACAAAAATTAATTTTATGGCTTTCTTACTTGAAATCTTCTCATTGTCTTATATATATTTCTTTTGAAGAGAGCTTTTAAGAAGTCCGTTTAATTGAAAAGAGCGCACATCTCATCAAAAAAGTAAAAAAACACCCAAAAAACGGTTTTAATCACTATATTCAGAGGTTTAATTATAAACTTTTTCACATTTCACTTCACTAAATATACAGAAAAAAGCTGTAGAAGTGAAATGTCAGATCAATATACGGTAAAATCAATGATTACTTTGTCTTGTAGGCTTAGCTCTGAGGGAACAGATCGTCTGCGAACCAAGCCTAAATGATTCGCTAAAAGGTCAACACCGAAAGTTCTATAATGACGACAGCAGATGCTGCTAAGTAGTATAACGACCATGTTCCTTCAAGTGTGAATAAAAGAAGATAATTATTGTTCTTTACAACAAGAAGCCATTATTCCTACTTGAACACCGACGACTCATATCTACAAAATCTTATATGTTTCAAGCATAAACATATATTCTTTACTGTCAGGAATACTAAAACCTATCATTATTACACGCGTAGGCGGGATTTATGTGGTCCGGAACTCTTCCACGTGTTGCATATTAAAACTGTGATGTAACATCAGGTGTAGATTATATTCCTTTCGTGTGACTCGCACATTTGAAAACTGCAGTTAGGGCAATAATTAATGTGCGCGAATTGGTAATAAAATAATTTTGTTTTTGTATCATAAATTTTTCAAAGAGTAGCTTCCGAATGTTGTAAAAATAGTGACGAAGTTAATCCATTTTTACTGGACCTCTTCCCCTATTCCTCTTCTTTAGTCCGCCATGGTGGTGGAATCAGAACTGCGTAAAAATAACAGTTCATATCAATCACTCTCCTGCCACAAATCACTGTTGAGAAGGCTTTTCGCTCGATACTAGAATTCATCAACTGGACTAGGCTTATAGCAGAGGTATATCTGGAATGTTACTTATACGCAGTACCAGAAATATATTGCTGTGATATAAGACTAGGCGGGTATTTACGCGTAACAAGGAAATTCAAATCATGCCTGATTGCGTATGTGTCTGAACATTGCTTTTAATGGTTAGCGTATCGAACTAGAAAATCGAAGGTCTCGGATTTCGAGACGTGACGCCATCAGAAATACTTTGCTCTTCAGATCTGAGTACATCATACGAATGACTGTCAATTCCTCTATTCGATTAAATATAGACACTTAAGGCGGATGGTGCTGTCAAATGCTTATCTTTTCTATGATTTGCAGCTCAAAATTAGGGACGGATAAGCCTGGATAATTTCTTTGTTTTGTTTTTGAATTTCGCGCAAAGCTACTCGAGGGCTATCTGCGCTAGCCATCCCTAATTTAGCAGTGTAAGACTAGAGGGAAGGCAGCTAGTCATCACTACGCATCGCCAACTCTTGGGCTACTCTTTTATCAGCGAATTGTGGAATCGATCGTCACATTATAATGCCCTCACGGCTGATAGAGCGAGCATGTTTGATGAGACGGGGATCCGAACCTGCAATCTTCAGATTGCGATTCGAGTGCTTTAACCACCTGGCTATGCCGGATCCATTGTTTATTGTTAATCACACAGCTACACGAGGGCTATCTGTTGTGTGCCTAACATGGGTATCGGAAGGTTCTTTATGGATAAATATCTAAGCATAAAAATTCCCTTGAACACAAGCAGAAGGGGTTAATTATTCTTTATTTAGTGATTTATCGTAAGTGAAGGATGAATATTTACAAGCTTTTAAAAATCTTTCGTTAACGTGACTTAGTGTATGTCTACAAAACATTTATAAGGTTTTTTTTAGAAGAATACCTATACTAGGAAGACGTGAAAAAAAAACAACCCAAAAACGTTAAACCTTCTCACTATGATGTATATATATATCAATATTGTTAAGAATTTTAAGTATTAGAATAGTTAAATATCTCTTTTACAAAAATCAAATTATATGTTCACGTAATTCTTTTTTTTTCTCTTTAATGTGAAAAGAGAAACATTTGTGTTTAATACCAGATTTTTCTCTGCTCAGTACCATTAAGTGTAAATTGCATTCATTAATTATCGAGTTCTCTTACGCCACCGCTGAATTTAAGATTTCTACAACGAATAACCTTTAAACAAAAGCAAGCTTATAATGTGCAATAAATATAAATTGCTTTATATTTCGTCTTAATGGCGGTAATAAATACCGAGATATAAATATTTAGATCAATGTTAGTTTCCAGGGCTTAGTTTAAATACATTTGTCAGTAAAGTTGACATTAACCCTCAAATTACCAACTTGTTTTTATGCCATTCGTTATTGGTGGATTCCGCATATTCCATCACACGGGGTAATTTTATGTCACAATACGAAGATTGAAGAAATTACCAAACATTCTGACGAAATCGCTCATTTTTCTACGTAACCTCTAGCAGTTATTAATTGAATATTGACAAAATGTTTGCTTACATTTCTTTGTGATTCAAGTGTTTTGAGGACCTCGTGGCCAACAAAGTCATGGATCCACGATTAATAGAAACTTGAACAACAACAACAAAAACAAACAACAACATATAAGACTATCTGCCGCCGTCCCTGGTTTTGAGTTGCAACACGAGAAGGCTCACCAGACAGTAGTACAATACCAGTCATTGTTCACGCAATAGGATGGATTTTCACTCTTATAACGCCCTCACAGATTAATGTAGAGGGGGTTGGGGTATTTTGTAGTATCGCACGGATTGGAACCCAGCTCGCCAACTTCGAAGTCAAAAGTTCTACTACATGGTCAATTCGTGCCTAAATAATTTAGAAAAATGTGTCCAATAAACTTATGAGGTCTATGTGCAAACCCCAACCACGTAGATCATTTAAGTGTTACAATAAACCAGAATTAAACCAGATTTATAAAATGAATCGTTCAGCGACTTCTTTGTCTTAGAATTTAAACAAAAAGTGATACAAAGTGCTGTCTGCGCATAACTGCTCTTCATTTTATACTTATATACTAGAGGGAAGGAAGCTACTCAAAAACAGCTACCGCCAACTGTTAGGCTACTCTTGCATCACAGTAGAATTTAACTGTCACTGTTATAGCGCTTCCACAGCCTTAAAGTGGGTAATGCGATTTTACAGTAAGGAGATACGAACCATTAATCATTGGATTTACAGTTGGGGATGCTAAATACCAAACTCTGCTTGCTCGAAATGCAGAACTGTAAAAAGGAATTGTAATTTTATGTGAAAAGATACAAAGGAAGTTCCTTATGTGTTAAATGTGTTTTTTGCTCCACGCACTCTCACGTACAATCAAACTTACATGTGTATTAATTTTATAAATTCAGATGTTGAAGGGTTTCTTTTAAAGCGCTTAAAACAACTGTAGAGCCAGGTTTTCCAGTTGTCTAATAAAGTGTATCTTATGTTTCTCTAGATACAAATATGCTCTATTTACTTGAGATGTTCACAATCGAAAGTCCAGAGAAGTTTACCTGTTTGCTGTGGATTTTGCGCAAAGCTAACCGAAGGTTATCTGCGCTAGTCGTCTCTAATTTAACAGTGCAAGACCAGAGGGAAGGAAGCTGGTCATCACTACCCACCCCAACTCTTGGGCTGCTACTCTTTTACTGACGAATAGTAGGATTGAGTGTCGCATAATAGCGTCTCCACGGTTGTTTGCTTTGATGAGATTCGAATTCTCGGCCCTCGAATTGTGAGTCTAAAGTAAGAAACTCGATTGTATTTTGGTTTGGTTATTCACTCGAATTGTGCCCATGAGTCAATATTTAATTCCAAAATGTAACCATTGCTATGTTTCTTCAGATTTATCTTTTTATATGAGCTAGATTAAAACAAATTATACTGGCCTGTGATTGCTTTCTTGTCTTAACATTTTTACACGTTCTACAGTAATTTCTGTACGTTGAATCCGAAAATGATAACCATTTTTCTCCATCACGTCTAGATTTATTTTTTCACAAAACATCATATGTACTTTTACGCAAGTGAATCATTTTAATTGAAGTAGGGTCATATCGTGTTATGTTTGACAACCACTAGCTATATATTTCTCTAGACCAATCGCGACGTGAGAGTCTTATCGATCGTTCTGGAACCGAAGCGTAATAAATATACTAATAAAAATATTCATTTTGGAAAGCGAAATAGTAATTTGATCTAAGTAAGAGATCTTTTCTTCCCAATTTGTAAAAATTCCTAACGTGATAGATAAAAATAGGAATATTATTTTCGAAATTTGCATAGCTGAATACAACCCGTTATTACAACCCGGAAAACTTTTATGAAGTTTACATTCTCTGACCTTTGTTTCGGGCAACATCAGAACGTTTCGAGCGTACTACGAAATTAAATGAAACACAGACAATGATAAATTATAAATACACACATACAATTGTTAATTATAAAGATTAAGAAATGAGGACTAAAAAAAGAAAATTGAAACTTTTAATATGAACAATATCTTATACGCACGTGGACTAAATTAATGTTAGAACACTGTTTGTTTTTGTATTTTGCACAAAGCTACACGATGGCTACCTGCGCTAGCCGCCCCTAATTTACAACGCTAAACTCAGGGGCTCGATCCTCCTCGGTGGCTTCAACAGATAGCCTGATGTGGCTTTGCTATAAGAAAACACACACACACCGTCCCTAATTTAGCAGTGTAAGACTAGAAGAAAGGCAGCTAGTCATCACCACCCACCGCCAACTCTTGGGCTACTCTTTTACCAACGAATAGTGGAATTGATAGTCGCATTAAAACGCCACTACGGCTAAAAGTGCGCGCATTTTTGATGTGACGGGGATTCGAATCCGCGAGCCTTAGATTACGAGTCGAGTGCCTTAACCACTGAGCCATGCCGGGCCGAAAACGGAAAGATTGATATGTTTGACATTATGTTTTTTAAATAAAAGTATTAGAACTATGTCTCAGATTGTCAAAGCTGGATTTTCGTACTAAGAGCATCAATATTAAAGAGAAATAAATCAGATTTAGTGTTTGTGCTCTATTTATCATTTTAACAATTGTTCACTTTCGACTCTTCTGTTAGAGGCTTAGCACGGCCAGATGTTTGGGGCGTTCGACTCACAATCTGAGGGTCACTGGTTCGAATCCCCGTTCCACAAGACAAGCTCGCTCTATCAATCGAAGGCTGTCTGCCTTCTAATTGTACACTGCTAAATTTGGGACGGCTAGCGCAAATTGCTCTCGTGCAGATTTGCGCAAAATTCAAACCCAACCTCTACTGTTGGGCCAAACACGAAAATGCCTGGTGATTAGGATGCTCGACTAGCAATCTCTGAATCGTGTGTTAAAATCCCATAATCAAACGTACCCTTCCTTTCAGCCTTGGGAGCGTTATAATGTTACGATAAATCCAACTATTTGTTGGTAAAGAATAACGAACGAGCTGGCGATAGGTGGCGCTAGTGTTTGTCTAAGGCTTAGAATCTAAGCTTTCAAAATTAGGGACGGTTAGCGCATAGTCTTCGAGCAGTTTTGAGCGACAAAGAAACCTACTTACGTGAATTTGAAGTTAAGGCAGCTTATACGACTACACATGCACATTTATATATTAACTATAAAACAAATGCTTTACACATTTTCTCTAATCTTCTAGTTTGTCTCCAATGCATCGCTTTCACTTAGACGAACTCGGAATTAGAAGTATCTTGATTTAAAATGTTGAATAATACTTTAATACTCAAAACAAAATCCTGCTTTACTGTTCCTCTCATTCCATCAGGTTTAATTGAAAACTAAATTGTCATGATTGGTTAAAAACATGGAGAAGTGAAAGAAATAGGTCAAGGAAGAGAAAGTGTTTCTTTCTTAGTCAGGCCCCGGCATGGCCAGGTGGGTTAAGGAGTTGGACTCGTAATCTGAGGGTCGCGGGTTCGAATCCCGGTCGCGCCAAACATGCTCGCCCTTTCACCCGTGGGGTCGTTATAATGTGACGGTCAATCCCATTATCATTGGTAAAAGAGTAGCCCAAGAGTTGGCGGTGGGTGGTGATGACTAGCTGCCTTCCTTCTAGTCTTACACTACTAAATTAGGGACGGCTAGCACAGATAGCTCTCGAGTAACTTTGTGCGAAATCCAAAAAACAAACAAACAAACAATCGTAATCCGAGGGTCGCGGGTTCGAAGCTCGGTCGCACCAAACAAGCTCGCCCTTTCACCGGCCAGGGCATTATATAACATACGGTCAATTTCACTATTCGTTGGTAAAAGAGTAGCCCAAGAGTTGGCGGTGGGTGGTGATGACTAGCTGCCTTCCCTCTAGTCTTACACTGCTAAATTAGCGCAGATAGCCCTCGTGTAGTTTTGCTCGAAATTCAAAACAAACAAACTTTCTTAGTTGGTAATTATTTTGGTTTGTTCTTACTTCGCTCTATATCTGTAAAGAATTATGAAATGGAACGCTACTGAGAAAAAACAAAACCCTCAGAGGCTGTGTTAACTTTTGTAACACGCTGCAACTGTTACAACATTACTTCTTGAAATATTGCTACAAATAAATCGAATTCTTCAGTGCAAGCGCCATCACAACTAACATAGACGAAGACATTTGATTTGACGAGTTGCTCGTCAAAAAAAACAAACTTACTTTCAGAAAGAGTAATTCAATTTGACCTTCGCTTTTTTATTTGTTTTTTCTTCAGCTGTGACCGTCTTATTCTGTCTTCTTCTTAGTGATGACCGTAAATACTATAGTTTGTTGGATTGGCTCTCACCACAGTGGCATCAATCCCTGAGGTACAGAAAGAGGTCAAATGACAACGCGAGATGATGTAAAATTTTGACCATATAAGATTTACTAAAATAATATGCTGTGTATCAATATACATCGGAATAAAGAGACATAATACACAAATTACTGCATAGATTGTATCTCAAAACGGCTGGTATGGGTATTAAAACTTTTACTGGAAAGGAGAGAACAAGGTTTCGACCTTCATAGGTCACCTTAACCTGAAGATGACCTAGAAAGGTCGAAACGTTGTTTTCTGCTTTTCAATAAAAGTGTCAATACCCATACCAACCGCTCTGAGATACATTTTTATTTCATGTGGGCTATTCGTCATCAAGAATGACTGCATAGATTGTTATATGGTGGTTCAGTTGTTTACGTTTTCCGTAACTTGAAATTGGAAGTTTCAACCCACATAGGACCTTATGCGTAAGTGGGCGAAATGGGCTGATGAAACTCTTAGTTATAAAGGTCTTTAAACAGGATAAGTGAATTTACGGTCACTTTTACAACACGTCCACAGTCGGTGTCGCATCTTCAACCCTCAATCTCTCGATCTATAGCTCCATCTGTTAACCAGTAGGCTATGTCCCGTAATGCGTTTCTTGTTCTCAAATAAGACCCAATTTTCAGTAATTAAATACTTTATTTCAGTAGTGTCTCTATATTAAGTACTCTAAATAGGTATATTAAGACCGACAATGATAAAATACAAAATCTCTGGAACTTTGCATAAAGTATTTAAAATGAATGTTAAGCAGTCAGTCAAGTTGCGTGTTTTCGTCATTTAAAGTGAACGTTAAACACTCAGTCAAGCTGCGTGTTTCTGAGGGTCACAGGTTCGCATCCCCGTCACATCAAACATGCTCGCCCTTTCAGCCGTGAAGGCGTTATAATGTTACGGTCAATACCACTATTCGTTGGTAAAAGAGTAGCCCAAGAGTTGGCGGTGAGTGGTGATGACTAACTGCCTTTTCTCTTGTCTTACTCTACCAAATTAATGACGGCTAGCGCAGATAGCCCTCGAGTAGCTTTGCGCGAAATTCAAACCACACCAAACCAAGGTGTTTTCGTCATTTACAGAGAACGTTAAACAGTCATTGAAGTCGGTGTTTTCGTCGAGGTTTGTCGCTCTGTGAAAGTAATTATTCAGTAATAAAGAACAGGGGTGTAGATTTTTTACACCCGATGGGGGAGGATGATTTTTGCAACCTCTTATGTGGACTGTTCAATTTGCAAATTGGTAATCTCTGATTACGTGAACTTAAAAGCTGTACACATGCAGTCACAGAGCAATCTTGTTGCCACGATACTTGCACGTATACTTAGGCTTACTGACTGATATCTGAACTATCGCTTAGATCGAAAAGCTTAGAAGCATGTCTATATTAAAGATGTACATTTCGGCTATTGAAAAAGCCTACATTTAGGCCTAATTATGTAATTCGATTGGTAAGAACACGAGAATCACAAGAACAAACACACAATTTGTAGGCCTGTGATGCAATAAAACAGTTTAACAGACCAAACTTTAGGGGGGGATGATTGTATGCACCATACCCCCCACCTAAAATGAAGGGGGCTGTATACCCTCCATCCCCCCAGGATCTACGCTCCCGCTAACGGACTAAATTTATTGGTACATGTTCTTTAATGATAGTTACATATCACGTCGTATCTCGGCAATGCAGTTGTAATTTCATAATCTTTTTACACTCCAGTCACACCTTAATTAAAAATTAATCTTCAACATAAACATCAACAGAGATATTAGTGTATTTGCAACACTCATTCCCGCATTACCTGGTAATTAACAGAACTTTCATTAATGAGAAGAACAAGAGAGGAATTATCATGTACTTCACTGTTTTTAATAATTTCCAGATTTATAAGAATTTTGTGATATTGTCATTTATGTTATGAAAATACTTTTCTACTTTGTCTTGCACAAAAAAAATAGTACTTACCTATAATTAATGATCGCCATTATAAAATCATTAAGCGATAAAAGGATAGAAAAATGAAAGCAATATACATACAGACAATACTAAGTTCAACTAATGTGTAGAGATAGTTTTTAATAAAACAAAAACCGTGATTTTTACTGGGTGTGCTCTTTTAAGAAGTATCAGTTACACCGACTAAATGAAAGCTCTGACAGATTTGTGATTTTGTATGACGAATATTATCTTGTAATAATATAATGCTGCTATTGTGTACTATACTTGTAACACCTTTCAACTTGGAGTATTGTTTGTTTTTGAATTTCGCGGAAAGCTACACGCGAGCTATCTGCGCTAACCGTCCCTAATTTAGCAGTGTAGGACTAGAGGGAAGGCAGCTAGTCATTACCACCCACCGTCAACTCTTGGGCTACTCTTTTACCAACGAATAGTGGGATTGACCGTCACATATAACACCCCCATGGCTGAAAGGGTGAGTATGTTTGATGCGACCGGGATTCAAACCCGCGACCCTCAGCCACTAGCATGAAAGTGTATTCTTTAACTGCGTCATTGTGGTATTCTAATCGAGTGTAATTAAATCGCACACAACATTGACCGAAGATTAATGTAAACTTTTGAGCATTTTCTAGTAGTTTAAAAAGAACAGAATCTTTAAAACATTATTCACGATATGAATAATTTAAGTAAGATCAGATATTAGGTGATTAAGAAGCAAGAATCTTTTTACCCTGACTGATTTCGGAAAATATAATTGTATTTTATTTTTATGATAAAGTGGAATTCACCCCTAAAGAAAAAAAATGTCTGCCTTCCAAAAATTGCTTGGATTATTGGTTTTCTTAGTTCTCTAGAGAGAAGATAATTGTATAGAGTTAGTCACTTGTGTTTAATAATACCACTGCGTTGTAAATTCTTATGGAGGATAATCAGAAGAGACAAACCTGTATTATTAAGATCACAATGGGACGGTGTAGAAATGTATCATAAACCTATGGAACATATCTGTTTATTTTATGGTGTATAAATTCGTCTCTCAGTGGAACGTCGGTAAGTCTTCGGATTTACAACGCCAAAATATAGGGTTCGGTTCCCCTCGGTGGAGATAGCAGATAGCCCAATATGGCTTTGCTATAAAATCACATCCACACACACCCTTGTTTAAACGTATTACTAACTACACCAGGGACTTTCTGTGCTTTCTTCACTTTGGGAAATCGACGACATAGGCAGATTTGGGGCTACCGCAAGTGCATACCAGCATTGGTTTGGTTTTGAATTTTGATTTAATAGTATGAGGCTAGAGGGAAGGCAACTAGTCATCACCACCCACCGCCAACTGTTTGGCTACTCTTTTACCAACGAATAATGGGATTGACTATCACATTATAAGATCTCCACGGCTGAAAAGGCAAGCATGTTTGGTGTGACGGGGATTCGAACCTACGACTCTGAGATTAAGAGTCGAGCTCTCCTGCACGGTTAACCTGGCCATGCAGGGCCACAATCCGACGTAATTAGTTATAGTGTTTCATGTAAAAAGTAAACCTGAATCGTCGCTAGTGGTTTATAATCCTTCACCTGACTCATTAGGATAAAAAGATTTGTTGTGCGACGTCATAAGACAAAGTCTTCATCTGGATAACAGTAAAACTGATAAATGATTTTCGGTTGCCATTAATCATAGCTTTTAAGGTTTGTTTTCTCTATTTTTTATGTTTCTGTGACATCAGTGAGCAATATTTCTATTGAGTTAATACAACTCGTGATACTCTTGGGTGAGTCGTATTAAATTTAGCCATTATTCGTTCACGCATTAAAAAAACAGAAGAAATATAACCGGTTTTAAATCAATATAACCGGTCTTAAATCATTGTCTAGTTACGAACAACTTGTTTGTTTGTGTTTAAACGACTAACTATATGAACATAATCTTTTAAAATATCTTACGAATATGTTTCAATCTTTGTCATCTTCCCCCCTGTGGCTCAGCGGCATGTCTAAGGACTTATAACGCTAGAATCCAGGTTTCGATACCCGTGGTAGGCAGATAGCCTATTGCGTTGTTTCATGCTTAACTTCAGTCTTCGACATATTTACATTCTAGTGTATAAGTAGATATATTTGAACGTTTATAAAGAACGGGCCGCCGAAGTACACATCTCACATTATTATTGGAGCGAAGAACACTTTACATGTTTTCTATCGTAAAGTCCTCTAATAACATCCACTCACTTTTTCTACCAGTTCCAAATACCAACACAGCACGAATCAAGAGATTACATGAAGAACAAGTTTTAAAATTCTATCCCATTGAAGAAAGATGTTCACTAACAACTTGTGTTTTACATATCTAGATATTATCGTTCAAGCAAACAAGGGCTACTGTGCTAGTTGTCCTAAGAGAACTAATCAACAGCATGCCTTGTCAACTGTTTAGTTACCTTAATCCAATAGCGGATTTTAATGTTACTTTTATAATACACTTGTACTACTTTCCGTGATGACGAGAAAACCCACTTGTAGAGAAAAATATATATGTAGAAACAGCTGGTATTAGTTGAGAAATTTTTTTATGTAGACCTTCGGTCATCGTCTGGTTCACAAAGAAAGAAAGAGGTAACTGACCGATAGCTGATCACATGTTTGAAGAGGGTTGTGTAACTGAGTGTAGGAATGTAGAGGGCGTGCTTAGATGTTGGATATATTTATTAATATAGGTATAAAGGTGTTCTTTTGTATTGGTTTATTTTGGGCTTGAGTTGTTGTGTAAGTAAGGTTTCTTGAAGAATCACGAAACCATATACTGCTGCATACCATATATTCCCGACATCAGCAGAAAAATAATCAACATTTGGCAAAACAATAACAAAATATGACATTCCAGTTAATACCAAATTTATTCAGAAACCAGGCACAAAACTGAGGTCTATACTATGTAAAAACTACACTGACAAACACCACACCAACATTATTTATAAAATACAATGTGATAACTGCCACGACTTCTATATTGGAGAAACAAGTAGAAAAATGGAAACCAGATTCAAAGAACACAAAAAGTCACCTTCACACGTTTTCAAACACTGCAAATCAAATAAACACAGCATAACCATAAAAAACACTCAAATACTAAATAGAAAAAAACAAACGCAAAATTAAAGAAGCCTTACTTATACAACAACTCAAGCCCAAAATAAACCAATACAGAGGAACACCTTTATACCTATGTTAATAAATATAACCAGACATCTAAGCTGCTCAAAGCAGGCGAAACGCCTGAATAATGGTGCATGGAATGATGGAATATGACCTCGGTTCTATTTTGTTGGTTTTCGGAACACGAGGTAATGATTAAGAGGGACAGACGAGGGTATTCGTATTGCGACGCTAGAGGTGAAATTCTTGGACCGTCGCAAGACTCGCACGTAGAATTCGAGGGGAACGAGCCTAAATGGAGAGAAAGGTATTGTAACTTATCCTCGCCAATAAACATGGCCTGGCATGGCCACGCGCGTAAGGCGTGCGACTCGTAATCCAACCCAGTAATGGTCATGTCTCGCGTACAAGAATCACTAAACAAAGTCTCGACCTGGAGTAACAAGTGGAGAGTAGTTTTAAATCCAACCAAAACACAAGCAATCACCTTCTACAGGAAATTAAAAAAAACAAAGAAAAAATCTAGAAAAAATAAAATTATCACTTGGAAATACGACCATTAACATGAGCAAAAACATCACATTCCTTGGCATCACTTTCGACACAAAACTAACATGGAAAAAACATGTTAACAATATACACTCATCAATTAGAAAACGTATTTCACACTTAATGACTTTAACCAGCAAACACTGCTCTCCAAACACCATTATCCAAATATACAAGGCTTACATCCGTCCACTAATAGAGTATGGATGTCAAGTAACATATAATATGTCAAATAACACACTCCAGAAAATCGAAGTTCAACAGAATAGAATACTAAGATCTGCATTCAGTCTACCGTCATTCACGTAGGTAAATTATATACATCAAATTAGCAATTTACCAACACTAAGAAATAGACTAACGGAAATATCACACAAATACTATTTAAAAGCAGAACACAGAAAAGAACTAACGGCATCACTCTATAAATTAACTAGTGCACCAACAAAATTTATTTCACCTTACAACATATTTAAAGAATCACAAATCACACAACAAAACACTTAAAGGGCAAAACTCATTCATGTATTTTTCTTTTTCAGGTTCCGGGCGCAGGACAGGTAAAACTTTCGGCGCCTGTCCTGTGAAAGTGGGTTTTTCTCGGGGCACTCCCGTTCCCCCCCACAGCTAAAACTCAGGCATTGGATCTTTAGTTCCCAGCCAAGGTAACTATTGCCATGCCCCGAATCGGGTCGTTTAGATTTATGTCCACATTTACCGTGACATCTGCCTTTCGGGACTGGATTTGGCCGTTTTCTCCAGTGCTACCTGTGCCTCGTTCACGAATATTACTAAACTTTACTCCTTCATCCAAAAAAAACAGTCTATCAAAACAGTCTGTTTTATAATTAAAAGAAGAAATGTTCGCTTTCACGGAAAGTTGTTTAAACTTTGTTAGGCTATGCCAACATGAATTTATATGCAGGGAAGTACAGAAGACGTCATCATATGCCTAAAGCGAGATGGGTGTAGATATTGCTATGCATTACAAAGAGAAATATATTTAGAAAATTAACTTGTCATACCTCAGAGTCATATCTCAGACATCAGTGCTTGTGTGTTATGTTTTTTTTTTGTGTGTAAATTTCTTCTTTTATTTGTAAACACTAAGAGTACCGGTACCTTTACCCTGTAGAGTAGGGACATGAAAGTAATACATAAATGTTGAAAATGGATTTACATTTGATATATTTTACTAAATAAGTCGATTGGTTTGTTATTTTTAATATGTGTTTTGTAATAGAGTTATTTGGTAGGTACCACGTACTGTGGAACAGGTTTTTATACATTGAGGTTAAACCTCGCGGTCGTTGAGAAGCCCGACACGGTCACCAGATTATTTCGGTAGTTGACGTACTTGAACTCAACGTGAGTTGTCTAGACGGGTCAGTTAACAATTTTAATTACTTTAAACACACAACTATACCTTCATATCTTGAAGCTTTGTGTCTTCAAATATAAAATATCACAACTAAAACCGTTTGGTATGAAAAGTACTATTTGCCTGTTGGTAACTGATTGTAATTACGTTTCGCCAATATAAAAAAAAAAAAAAACGTGTTCATCTCATAACATTATTCAAAAATCATGTCTATAGTTGTAACATATGTTTGGTTACAAAATAATTTTAAGGATATATAAGTGAAAGTAAAGTAGAAGAAATTACAATATACCAAGTACACTGTATCTTCTACATGGAGCGCTATATGTCTCTTCACCCAATTGTAGGGTTGCTTGAGGACAAAACACACAGTAATATGTAATATCTACGAAACTTCCTATGAAACAGATTACAGCAAAAGGTAGAATAGCGTGATTTTTACATAGCATATACAAACCTGAGGGCCCAGCATGGCGAGATGGGTTAAGGCGTTCGACTCGTAATCTGAGGATCTCGGGTTCGAATCTCCGTCACACCAAACATGCTCGCTTTTTCAGCCGTGACGGTCACTATTCGTTGGCGTTGGTGTCTAGATGCCTTCCCTCCAGTCTTACAGTGCTAAATTACGGACGGCTAGCGCAGACAGCCCTCGGGTAGTGTTTCGCGAAATTCCAGAAAGAAACAAACCAAATCTTACATAAAATGCAATTAAATGTAATATCATGGAGAGAGAAAAAAAAAAAGAAGAAACAAACAAACAAGTACACGTAGACAGTACAAACATCCAGAACGAGGAATACCTCTCTATACTATATATATTATACATTTTTATAATTAGCAACCATTATGGTGTGAATCTGATTAAACATGTTAATTGTAATTATTATTAACTTTAGTTACGTGATTTGTAAGTCTGATTATTTAGGTAGGAATTAATAATACAACATTGCTTATTTATTCTACTATTATTAACTTTATTTACGTGATTTGTAGGTTGTTGTTGAATTAAGCACAAAGCTACACAATCGGCTATCTGTGCTCTGCCCACCACGGGTATCGAAACCCGGTTTTTAGCGTCGTAAGTCCGCAGACATACCGCTGAGCCACTGCGAGGCATGTGATTTGTAACACTGATTATTTAGGTAGGAATTAATAATAAAACATTACTTATTTTATTCTACTATTGTTAACTTTATTTACGTGATTTGTAAGCCTGATTATTTAGGTAGAAATTAATAATACAACATCACTTATTTTATTCTACTATTGTTAACTTTATTTACGTGATTTGTAAGACTGATTATTTAGGTAGGAATTAATAATACAACATCACTTATTTTATTCTTATGTTGACGCCAATTATCCATTTATCATCAATGCTCTCATGGTTTACTTTCTAACTAAACTATCTTAATGAAGTGGCGAACCAGCAAGCTGGTTTTACTTTCTAACTAAACTACCTTAATGAAGTGGCGAATCAGCAAGCTGGTTTTAATCTCCTTCATTCTTTAAACACAACGACAAAAATCATTCTTACATTAACTGTTTTTTTTTTCTGATCAAGCTATATCATCAACTTAGCGGTTTATAAAACATTTTTGTAAGTACCATATAGGACGTACTGGTTATTAAGTGTCACTTCTATTAATCTTATTAGCACTGTTTTGAGCTTAACAGTTTTGAATGAGCATAATAAAGTGTGCTTAATCAACTGTATTGAGCTTACTTTACTCAAAAATTATTTTGAAAATACTCGATAAAGTTTATTTTGTTATTCTTACTTTAATTGGTTAATTTTATGGACTGGGAATGGACTTGTCTTTAGTGTGCTGAATTGTGAATCCGAATGTCTATGGATTGTGTCGCGTTGTCGAAATATCACGCCTTGCACGTTAGAACAGTTGGAGCGATATATGATTGACTGTCAGATTTGATTAAGGTAACCCAAGAGAGTTACTGAGGTGCTGTTAAGTGTTTATCTTCCCTCTAACATGGAAGTTGAAAATTAGGGACATTTTAAATAGTGTGCCTTCTCTCGTGTGACTCATGGTGAGTCTGGAGGCTTATAACGCTCGAAATCAGGTTTCGATACCCTCATTGGGTAGGGCATAGATAGCTCTTGTCTGAAAGAAACCCAACCTGTTAATTTCACATTAGCTCTGCCAAGGTTAGTATAAATATATGCTTGTTCACTCATTGTAAATGTATTTGAAGATTATAACCCGTGTAATTTGTTAAATGAAGACTACACCGTTCTCGAGTTTTAGAAAAATAATTAGTAATTCATATTAAAAAAAATAGAGAGTTCAATCAGACTTTAACACTTGGACTTAAACAATTCTTCAGTTAGATTTTCTTGCGTAGAGTATTTTTTTAAAAATTAATAAAGCTTTTTACTTTCACTCTGCATACAGAAGACTAAAAACGAACCTTCTTAATACTGGTATTATGATGTGTTAAGAGCCTCGATTTTACGTCAATAGGAAATAGTTAAAAGCGTAAAGGAATGCGAGGAAGAACAATAGGCGCCCAAATCTGAATTTGTTTGTTTTATAAAGAATAAAACAATTAAACAAAAGAATGCACAGCGTTTGTGTGTGTGTGAATACGAGGGAATGTGTAGAAAAAGACACAGAAATACATTAGAGCGCTAATGGCAGGAAAGATGTGACACAGAGAATAATAGATTGCTACGTAAAAACAAGTTACTAGGTTATTACAGCGGAGATTGTTACTTGGTTTACTTATGACAATCATAGCACGTGGCTCTAAGAAAACGGCTTTTCGACTCGAGGGTGGATCTATAGAGAGCTTTCGACAAAATGATGGCGTGATGATTATTCTTTAGAGACGCAGCCCAGTATTTTTAGTTTCAACCACTGTCTGAACGTTTTTATATGTAGCTGACATTCAGTCGAAGACAAAACCGCGTGAGGCGAAAACGACGCGGGTTCGATGTAGAAATTACAAGCAGGAAATCTTTCCATGGACATGATTGATGCTTTTCTATGGCCAAGTCACTTGCAGAGACGGATTAGTGGTTACAGCGGTGGGTACTGGCCTCTAAACTAGCCAAATGAAGGCTGTTAAGTACATCACACAGATACAGAACATATCTAATACAGACTGGCTTCACGTATCCGTTCAATCTATAGTTTTAAATTGTCCAGAAAATGATACAGAAAAATTACAGACTGGAGAAATGATCTTTGGCCACATTTAAAGATGTATTTGTTGAACTGTATTCTTTTCACATAAGAACATAATAGCACAAAATAACACGAAAAATAGTTCTATTTGAAATCAAAATTTGTCGCATGTATCGCACAAGGGTAGAGGTTTGTAAAATAATAATAATAAAATAAACAGTTTCAGTCAAAATAAATCAATAAGATGTATCTTTCCGCATTTCAATAGATTCGCTTTAAAAAAGGTATAGAACTGATAACTGACAGTGGCTCATAAGTTAGCTTGAGAGACCTAGATTTTGATATCTGTTTGGCAAAGCGTTGCGCTTAAACACGAACAACTTATATTAAAAATAAAGATGATAATTTTGAAACTTACAAAGTTAGTAGATACAACCATATTCAACAGAAGAGGCTGTAATCCGGGTTTAACTTAGGCTTCTTGTCAAGTGTGATTGTTCTTCAGTAACAGGCCCGACATGGCCAAGTGGTTAAAGCGTTCGACTCGTAATCCGAGGATAGCGGGTTCGAATCCCGGTCGCACTAAACATGCTTTCCCTTCAGCCGTGGGGTCGTTATAATGTGGCGGTCAATCCCACTATGAGTTGGCATATGAGTAGCCCAAGAGTTGGCGGTGGGTGGTAGTGGCTAACTGTCTTCCCTCTAGTCTTACACTGCTAAATTTGGGACGGCTAGCGCAGATAATCTTCGCGTAGCTTTGCGCGAAATTCAAAACAAACAAATAATTCTTCAGCGATGTAAAAGAAGCACGTGACTTGAATATAAGATCAATAATATGTGCTCAAAAGCGATTGATTTAACCTGGAAGTTTCACCCGAATGCTACTAAACAATATTATTAAAATATAAAATAGAAGTGTTGGACTTCACATTTAAATTATCCTCCCGTCCTTTTTATTTGTCAAATTTCATATAGAGCTAACGTCTCTGGATTCTTTTGTGTCAAAAATTGTTATAGAGAGAACACGTCTGTAGATTCTTTTATGTGTCAAAATTTTTCATGCAGAATGTAAATTTTCGGATTCTTTTGTGTGTCAAGATTTCTCTTCGAGAATTCTTTTATATGTCAAATATTTTCAAGGTGAAGTTGTTGTTGTTTTGAATTAAGCACAAAGCTACACAATATGCTCTTTCTGCTCTGCTCACCACGGGTATCGAAACCCGGTTTTTAGCATTGTAAGTCCTCAGACATACCGCTGGGCCAGTAGGGGGCTTCATGAAGAATGTAAATTTCCGGATTCTTTTGTGTGTCAATATTTTTCATGGAGAATATAAAATTCCGGATTCTTTTATGTGTCAAAATTTTTTATGGAGAATATAAAATTCCGGATTCTTTCATGTGTCAAAATTTTTCATGGAGAATATAAAATTCCGGATTCTTTTATGTGTCAAACTTTCTCATAAAGAGTGCACGTTTCAGGATTCTTTTATATGCTACGATCTCATAAAGAGCGCACTCGTATGGATTTATTGCTTATACAACAGTCCAGTCTACACACACCTCACACATAGCACTGACTTATAAATAAACCTATGCATCGCTGTTGCTAGAACGTTATTGTCTGACTATATATTGTTGTTCAGGAGATCGATAGCGTAAGTCTCCAACAGAAGCTATAAGCTGATAACGGAAAAACAACAGCATGAACATCAATACATCTGTTTTAACGCTAACTAAAATAACGCCACAGTTATGCATGTATTCAGTAAAGAACTATTTGTATTTAAATGATGTATTACAACACATTTTTAAGTGACAGATTACCTGCTAGGTAGGTAGGTATCTAGCAACGAACACAAACTTCCTTAAAAACGATTACATGTTTATGGAAGGTGGGGGTAGTGGATTTTATCATGGTTTTCTGATTTGGTCTGGCCTAAAGTTAATGTCTTCCCAAATAATTCGTACTCAGAAGAACTTTTAAACATATATATTCGTGTAAATTAAAATAGCAAAATTAAATTCGGTGCTAGCCGTTCTTAACTTTGAGCTGATAAGAATGAAGAGAAGGCAGCTGGTCAACAGCACCCACCGCCAACTTTTGAGTTAGTTTTATATGAGTAAATTGTGAGATTTGAATATCATACACAGCTTCAAAGTGCGAAACGAAATACTGAGACAACAAGAAATGATCCAGGAATCAGAAATACTGAGACAACAAGAAATGATCCAGGAATCAGAAATACTGAGACAACAAGAAATGATCCAGGGATCAATAGATTCCCAGTTTAGAACGCTAACCAATAGATCACACCTGGCTCTTCTGAATAATGGGCTGAATAAAAATATAGGCTTAGCTTTTTTTTTAAAAAAAACATATTTTTACCTACTAGTACTGGTTGTTCAGCGGTAAGACTGACGAATTATAACACTAAAATCGAGTTTCGTTACCCGCGATGAGTAGAGTAGTGATAGCTCTTTGTGTAGTTTCCACGCTTAACAACAAGACAAAACAAACAAGGTTTTCATAATAAAGGTTATTCATGAAGATGGGGTGCCTAAGTCAGTGCAAAATTAACTGGTTTGAACTATTTTTGATCTGTGAACGTATTAAAGATAGTGAAAGGAACCTTACTTAACACGTTTTAAATCACTTTAAAAACAACTTACAAAAGAATTTTCATTACCTGAAAACGATCATCTTTTCCTCTGTTTTTCTTTTTTTTAAAAAGTAGTTTCCCAATGTATCAGAACTAAGTTTATGAAGTTAAACGCTAAACTCCGAGGTTTGAACCTTTCTGTAATGAATTAAGTGCAGAGAGCCTATTATGTAACTTTGAGCTAAAGTTACAGCAAACAATAAATGATTTAGGAGGTATTTGAACACGATCAGTCTTTTATGTGCTCATGGCAGGAATCAAATACCGAATTTTAGCGATATAAGCTCTGGATCTTACTGCTGAGCCACGAGGAGAGTTACAACCAAAAGAAAATGTAAAACGGAAGCTTATTCTTAAAATTGAATTAAATATATCTCCCAATTATGCTTTTCGGAACCTGCAACCATATCTGATTGCAAAACTCGAAATAATCTCACAAATCAGTTTTTATAAAATATTTGAAACTTAAACGAAAGGTGAACCGAAGAGTTAAAAATATGATTTAATGATTTTTTTTTCAGCTGGAAAAACGTTGATGTCTTTATTTTGATGAGTAAAACATTAAGTTTCCTTTTTATGTTTCTCATCCTGATTGGCCAAGTTCTCTCCCATTTTATTCCAAATATTATTTGACTCAAGGCTCTTTCCAGTTGGTGGACTTTTCTAAACGAAAATCTAATTTTTAAATGAGTCCACGTTCCTCTTATTTAAATATTTGGTCTGAAAATGGAGCTGTATATTCACTTGTTATCTCTAAAGGATCGCATTATATGAAAAAGAGTACATTTTACATTGTAGATGGTTTCGTATTATTACTTTTTATGTAATGCAAATGTTTAAAGATGTTTTAATAAAGTAGAGTTATTTGGACACAAAATGAGACTTGTTTCGGATAAGTAAATGTTTTGTCTAGAACACACAAACCATCAGAACTCCATCTCTACTGACCCAATAAGTAATTTTGCACAATCTTAGTATTTTTAACCTCACAAACACTTTACACGTTAGAGGCCCTTAAGATGCAAGCAGTTGTAAGTCGAACAGTTCTATCGGTTATAACAGTTATAACCTCTTGCCCCATTACTGAAGGTGTTATTTGTTATTAAGCACAATGTTAAAAAAATGGATATCTGTGCATTGACCACCACGGGTATTGAAGCCCGGTTTCTAACACAGACGTACCACTGGGCCACTGAGGGGCGTATATGTTTATACTGAACTGATGGTTTTAATAGAGTAAATTTTAAAACAAAAATTATGCTGTATTTGAGAATAATAATTATAATGTGACACTTCCGGCATGGCCAGATGGTTAAGGCACTCGACTTCCGGCATGGCCAGATGGTTAAGGTACTCGACTTCCGGCATGGCCAGATGGTTAAGGTACTCGACTTTCGGCATGGCCAGATGGTTAAGGCACTCGACTTCCGGCATGGCCAGATGGTTAAGGCACTCGACTCGTAATCCGAAGGTCGCGAGTTCTAGTCTACGTCACACCTAACATGCTCACCCTTTCAGCCATGGGAGCATTATAATGTAACAGTCAATCCCACTATTCGTTGGTAAAAGAGTAGCCCAAGAGTTTGCAGAGGGTGTTGATGACTAGCTGCCTTCCCTATTGTCTTACATTGCTAAATTACGGACGGCTAGCGCAGATAGTCCTCGTGTAGCTTTGCGCTAAATTTAAATCAAACCAAACAAATAAATCTACAGAATTTGTAAGAAAGGTGAATTATTCTTCTTCATTATAAGTTTATTCCTAAGTAGAACATGCATGACAATAGATATAATATGTGAAAATAGAATTTATTTCCCAAAAACCGCACTTGATAATAAACAAGTTTGCTATTTGTACGGGAAATATCTATGCAATAATCGTGATTATTATGTAACTTTGCGCGAAAACACGTGTCGTTATTTTTTCTTACAAACAAATTGTGCAATTTCAACACTTTTGGTAGGTTTATGATTTTATTTCTTAGTAATTGTAATTTCGAAACTAAACACAAGTAATTATCTAGACTCCTGTTGTAGTAATTTCTCCGTTTTGTTTGACTTATGATGGAGAAGATTGGCTGACAGTCTGTCGGAGTTAATAAGTTCTGATTTCAGTCCACTTGTGTTAAAAATTATTTAATTAATTAAAGTAAGGAAGTATTGTATTTTTAATTAGTTTATTCATTCTTGAAAGTCACTAGGTTTGTTGGTACTTTAGATCTGGTAAGCTATGGAAGCGCTCATATGAAAAGTTTCGTAACTTCTTAGATTAAATTATTTATTTCGTATTAAAGGAAATACAGGAGTTATGTTTATAAAAGGCTGTGTATAACACTTTGTTTCATGTTTGGTCGCATTTGAATATCTTCCATTTTTCAGTTGTCTTCGCTAATTATGATGTTTACACTTCAATTAAATACTCTTGACTCGATGTTTCTTTGTCTTTTAGAAGATATGATTGTTAGATTATCTTAATTTGAATGAACAAATCCTTTGTATTGTGACTGCTTTGTTTGTTTTGAATTTCACGCAAAGCTACACCAAGGCTATCTGCGCTAGCTGTCCTTAATTTAGCAGTGAAAGAATAGAGGGAAAACAGCTAGTCATCACCACCCACCGCCAATTCTTGAGCTACTCTTTTACCAACGAATAGTGGTATTGATCGTCACATTATAACGCCCTCACGGCTGTTTGGTATGACGGGGATTCCAACCCACGACTCTCAGCTTACAAGCTGAGCTCCTTAATCACCTGGTCATGCCAGGCTTGCATTCTGACTGTGTCGTTTTTGGGGGAGGCCCGTCATGGCCAAGTGGGTAAAGGCGTTCGACTCGTAATCTGGGGGTCGCGGGTTCGAATCCCCGTCGCACCAAACATGCTCACCCTTTCAACCGTGGGGGCGTTATAAAGTTACGGCGAATCCCACTATTCGTTGGTAAAAGAGTAGCCCAAGAGCTGGCGGTGGGTGGTGAAGATTAGCTGTCTTCCCTCTAGTCCTACACTGCTAAATTAGGGACGGCTAGCGCAGATAGCCCTCGTGTAGCTTTGCGCGAAATTCAAAAACAAACGAACGCTTTGAGGAGTAAAATTCAAAACAATCGTCAAACATGAAAGGATAATAATGAAACTAAAATTTCGTTTTTATTAAAACGTGTCTTCGTAAGGTTTAAGACATTATTTATACAGGTGTGGTTCATTTCTATAATTGAAGATAATAAACATAAAATTGGCTGGTTTCTGAATTTCGTGCAAAGCTATGTAAGGATATTTGCACATAGCTGCTCTGAATTTTGATATGACAGTATTTAGGGAAAACATCAAGCCAGCTGCATCTACTGCCAGCTATTGTGCAATTCAGCACCCATTACCAGCTATTTTGCGATCCAGTAGTGTGTTTATTAAAGCTCGCGCATGGTCCTGAATCGTTAAGGCGTTTCTGGAAAAACGAGTCGCGAGTCATGTATTCCCTAATTCACTGTCCGGGCACGCCAACCACTAGGCCATGCCCAGCTCAATAGACATAAAAACAGTATGACAGTAATAATTAAAGTTATGATAAATCAAAATCATTATTTTACAATTTTGACACAAAGGTATACAAAGGTCAAAGTTTGAGCTTTGAAGTGGTAGCCATTTGTGTGGAAATTCTGAAACTTATTTATTTAATATTAAATGGATAGACTAGAGAGAAGGTAACTAGCCAACAACACCCACCGTCAATTCTTGACATAACTTCTGATCGCATAGCTGGATTTGACAGTCACTCTTATAGTACGCCAAAGAACCCCTGAGTGCCAAACGCATTTTTTTAAGTAATGTATTGTTGGTTTCGTGTAACATGTATGCTTCTTGGTAAATCACGCCCGACTGATAATTACAACAGTCACCAGCAGGGGGCTCACACTTCATGTTTTGTAGTGAAATAGAGTACTAACCATAAAAGCATCTGTGTGGTGTGATTTCTTATAGCAAAGCCACATCGGGCTATCTGCGGAGCCCACCGAGGGGAATCGAACCTCTGATTATAGCGTTGTAAATCCGTAACTTACCGCTGTACTAGCGGGGAGGCGCCATCTTTGTTGTATCGCATAATGTTAATGAAAAATGTCATATTTGAATAGTTTTTTTTTTTTATGAATTTTGATATTATCGTTAAAAGAATTGTAAACAAAAGCGGCAGTATTTCGCAACTTTAATTTTTATAAACGTTTGTATAACCAGTGAGATTCGTACGAAATATATTAGTGGAGTTAAAATACTAATTTTTTTTATCTATTTAATTTTTAGCTTAATTAATTTTCAGTAACTCTTTCAGTATAACAGTTCCTTGTTTAATTCTGGTAGAACAGTTGATATATATATACTTTGGGTTCTCGACTTTATATATATATATTTTCCATTTTTACCTTATATGTTAAACTTACATAGAGAAAGATGGATATTTGAACAGATAGATAAAGAAAAATTTTGAAAACATTGAACAAAGAAAGAATAGCATTAGTTTTGATGTTAATAATTATATTTTATTTAATTTAATTTTTACATTTTTTTGAAGAAGCGAAAACTGAAAGAGATTGGAATACAAACTTATGTCTCAGCTAACTTTTCAGTTTTTGATTTATTCAAAGCAGTACTGTGTTGCTTGGTACTGTTTCTTGTTAAAAATCAGGTCTTTTAACCTTGTTACAAATATAATCTCGTCACAATTTCACCAAATTATGATGAAATGATTCTAAAATACTGTCGAACTTGGTATAATGAAACACGTGGTACAAAATACATCAGATATTGTTTATTACCTGACTAATTAACAAAGAGGCAGTTTGCACTCAGCTTTGAAGTCTATCTTATCCATAACATCAAACGAATATGGTTTGTTTGTTTTGTTTTTGAATTTCACCAAAAGCTACACGAGGGCTATCTGCGCTAGCCGTCCCTAATTTAGTAGTGTAAGGCTAGAGGGAAGGCAGCTAGTTATCACCACCCACCGCCAATTATTGGGCTACTCTTTTACCAACGAATAGTGGGTTTGACCGTCACATTATAACGCCCCCATGGCTGAAGAGGCGAGCATGTTTGGTGCGACGGGGATTCGAACCCGCGACCCCCAGTTTACGAGTCGAACGCCTTGACCCACCTAGCCATGCTGGGACCACTAAACGAATAATAACAACAGAAGCAGTGAGTTAGAGATAATTACACGTGCTGAAGAGACTATAAACTAAACAGATATGACAAAATATGTAACAGACAAGGATGGTTAAGAATACTTACCAGCAGGCTTTAGTTAAATGACATTATAAATTGAAAACATATAATTTTAGTCTGTTCGGGTGTTGGATAGAAAAGTTATATATTTTTCTGGCAAAATAAATGTCACATATATATCAGAATCAGTACAGAAAACAAATGTGAACCTTATTTGTCT
This sequence comes from Tachypleus tridentatus, assembly GCF_004210375.1. Classification (NCBI taxonomy): domain Eukaryota; kingdom Metazoa; phylum Arthropoda; class Merostomata; order Xiphosura; family Limulidae; genus Tachypleus; species Tachypleus tridentatus. Next base: position 58,758,957 of record NC_134832.1, on the reverse strand, counting down.
AAAATACAGCGACAATTAGATACATATATATTGTATATATTTTGAGAAAACAAGAAATCTAAAAGTTGGCGTAACATGAACAATATAAATATATAATTGTGCTATTGAAACATGGATGAAAACAATTCTCTCTCCACATCCATTCTCCTGGTAGACAGTGTGAAAAAAAAGGTTAAAAGCCCCCGCAATGGCGCAACGCTATGTTTGCGGACTTACAATATTAGAAACCAGGTTTCGATAACTATGGTGGGCGGAGTACCCACAATCCATTATGTGTTTTTTGCTTAATTACAAAAAATGTAAACTCAAACCATAAAGTTAATAAGCTCTAAATTGTCATATGTTTCTAATTAATCGTAATTATTTTGTAGACAGTGTTCATGTTTCTAATTAATCGTAATTATTTTGTAGACAATGTCCCCTAACCCCTCTCTCAAATGGAGGGATGTAATTTTCTATTTTTCTGAAACACAAGTTGGCTGAGAGATGTTTTAGTTTCTGCTCAAAACCCACTAGGTGGACAGCTCCCACGTTCTTATATTCCTGTAAAATGTGATACGCAGTGTACATAATGGAAGGTTTTGCTATTTTCATTAATTTACATTTCTTTTAAGGACGAAAAGCTTCGGTAAGTTCAGTTCTATTTATGGTCTATCTTTAGAGTGTAATAATAAATTATTTATGGTCTATCTTTAGAGTGTAATAATAAATTATTTATGGTCTATCTTTAGAGTGTAATAATAAATTATTTATGGTCTATCTTTAGAGTGTAATAATAAATTATTTATGGTCTATCTTTAGAGTGTAATAATAAATTATTTATGGTCTATCTTTAGAGTGTAATAATAAATTATTTATGGTCTATCTTTAGAGTGTAATAATAAATTATTTATGGTCTATCTTTAGAGTGTAATAATAAATTATTTATGGTCTATCTTTAGAGTGTAATAATAAATTTAATGTACTGAAAAGAGCATGAGTTTTAAACTCACCCCTTAGTTTATATCTTTTAAATTTTGGGTGAAGAGAAAAGCAGTCTGTGAATCAGAAGGTTCGTGGTTCGCGTTTCGTTGTTGTAAAATGTTTGGGATTGCGAGTGCGCCATGGGGTAGCGTCGAAATTCCATCATCTGTTAACATGAGTTGACACTGGGTGTTGTTGACTAACTATCTTCTCTAGTATATCAGTTCAAAATTGAATAGATAAATACACGACCATTAATGCTATCCTTGAAGCGCAATCCATGTGTAGAATCACTTGTCAGTTTATTAAAGGCTATAGAGACAGCCTGTAAAATAACTTGAAAAATGAAACTAAAAAATTCTCAACCCACACCAGCCGTTTTTACATACATATGAAACTAAAACTTGCACATATTAGGCCTAGTATCACTGACAAAACAACACTAGATTTCTTCGCCAGATTTTGTTTTCTATATTTAACAACACAGATTTTCAAAGCACAGTTAAAACAGAAAAAATTAACAAGATAAGAATTTCGTTTGTGGGACTTGTCAGTTCGTCACTCAAAATGAATTGTTTAAGATATGATAATTGCAACCTCAGATACTCAAACATAGCTAACTAACTCAGTGCTAAGAATAAGCTGTAAAAACCTAAGATATTCGAACGTAAGTGAATCAGTGTTCGGAGTAAGCTGTAAAAACCGAAGATATTCGAACGTAAGAGAATCAATGCTAAGAATAAGCTGCGAAAACCTAATATATTCGAACGTAAGAGAATCAATGCTAAGAATAAGCTGCGAAAATCTAATATATTCGAACGTAAGAGAATCAATGCTAAGAATAAGCTGCGAAAATCTAATATATTCAAACGTAAGTGAATCAGTGCTAAGAATAAGCTGTGAAAACCTAATATATTCGAACGTAAGAGAATCAATGCTAAGAATAAGCTGCGAAAATCTAATATATTCAAACGTAAGTGAATCAGTGCTAAGAATAAGCTGTGAAAACCTAATATATTCGAACGTAAGTGAATCAGTTCTAAGAATAAGCTGTGAAAACCTAATATATTCGAACGTAAGTGAATCAGTTCTAAGAATAAGCTGTTAAAACCTAATATATTCGAACGTAAGAGAATCAATGCCAAGAATAAGCTGCGAAAATCTAATATATTCAAACGTAAGAGAATCAATGCTAAGAATAAGCTGCGAAAACCTAATATATTCGAACGTAAGAGAATCAATGCTAAGAATAAGCTGCGAAAATCTAATATATTCGAACGTAAGAGAATCAATGCTAAGAATAAGCTGCGAAAATCTAATATATTCAAACGTAAGAGAATCAATGCTAAGAATAAGCTGCGAAAACCTAATATATTCGAACGTAAGAGAATCAATGCCAAGAATAAGCTGCGAAAATCTAATATATTCAAACGTAAGTGAATCAGTGCTAAGAATAAGCTGTGAAAACCTAATATATTCGAACGTAAGAGAATCAATGCTAAGAATAAGCTGCGAAAATCTAATATATTCGAACGTAAGAGAATCAATGCTAAGAATAAGCTGCGAAAACCTAATATATTCGAACGTAAGAGAATCAATGCTAAGAATAAGCTGCGAAAATCTAATATATTCGAACGTAAGAGAATCAATGCTAAGAATAAGCTGCGAAAATCTAATATATTCGAACGTAAGTGAATCAGTTCTAAGAATAAGCTGTGAAAACCTAATATATTCGAACGTAAGTGAATTAGTGCTAAGAATAAGCTGCGAAAACCTAATATATTCGAACATAAGTGAATCAGTGCTAAGAATAAGCTGTTAAAACCTAATATATTCGAACGTAAGTGAATCAGCGCTAAGAATAAGCTGTTAAAACCTAATATATTCGAACGTAAGAGAATCAGCGCTAAGAATAAGCTGTAAAAAACTAATATATTCGAACGTAAGTGAATCAGCGCTAAGAATAAGCTGTAAAAAACTAATATATTCGAACGTAAGTGAATCAATGCTAAGAATAAGCTGTATCTAGTTTTTATGATTCATGGTTAATTAATCAATTACTTTATGTTCATGTATATAAATGTTTTGTAATAATGTTTTCAATCTGGATTTGTGAAAAAAAAATGATATTTCGCATTCAAGAAACACGAGAATTGAAGGAAACTACAAAATACGTTTTATCTTTCGTTTTATTTTCGGCATGGCATGGCCTAGCGCGTTAAGGCGTGCGCTTCGTAATCTGAGGGTCGCGGGTTCGCGCCAAACATGCTCGCCCTCCCAGCCGTGGGGGCGTTATAATGTGACGGTCAATCCCACTATTCGTTGGTAAAAGAGTAGCCCAAGAGTTGGTGGTGGGTGGTGATGACTAGCTGCCTTTCCTCTAGTCTTACACTGCTAAATTAGGGACGGCTAGCACAGATAGCCCTCGAGTAGCTTTGTGCGAAATTCCAATAATCAATCGTTTTATTTTTTATTTAATAATTTCTTTACGAGTGTTTTCACTGATACTTGAGAATCAAGTAGTTAAATTCATTGAAGTTTGATTCGTGTAAAACGAATAGTTTCTTGTTTGTTTGTTCCTTACGTATTTCGCGATTATCTAGCTGCACGAAGGCTATCTGCGCTAGCCCTTAATTTAGCAGTGAAAGATTAGAAACAAGACAGCTAGTCATCACTACCAACCGCAAACTCTTGGGATACTCTCAACGAATAGTGGGATTGATCGACACTTTTTAACATCTGTACGGCTGAAAGGGCGAGCATGTTTGGTGAGATGGGGATTCGAATCTGCGAACCCCATATTGCGAATCGAACGCCCGAACCATGTGGCCATCTAGGCCCAAGGTAAACATAACTTACAATGAAATTCTTATAGTCTCATAAGATTGAAATAAAAATTGATTTTGAGAGAAGAAAATTGTTACACATATTTGTTTTTTTATGAAATTAACTGATTCATTTAAACAGTTATAAACATGTATACAGTTTACCATTTAATTGTGCGATACACTATTGGTTTTAATGGTTATTAGGCAAAAAATGCAGTTAAGCTAACCAACTGTTAAGGAAACGTATTTTAAAGAAACGTATTTTAAAGTCAATTCGTGTGTTTTCTTATAGTAAAGTCACATCGAGCTATCTGCCGAGTCCATAAAGTAAACATACAAACCGTGTTTAAAGGTTTTATTTTCGTGAATGTTTTAAAAAATAATAATTCATTGAAGTATTCAGATTTTAATAAAAAAATTAAAAGCTATGGTATGAAATATTAAAGAAAGAAGACAAAGCTATGAGGGCTAGCTACACCGATCAAGAGTGATCTGCCAGAGCTTGTGATGAAGTTAAAACTACCTTCTGTATCATCTGATTGGTAAGATCGTACATTAATGCTCGACGTCACAGCATCCATTGCTATGATGGTAAGGCTATTTTCAAACCACATATTCCAACAAACTTTCCATATGTGGGCATCGGTTTTTAAGACCAGATTTAAGTAAAGCAAGGACACCTCTTTCTTTGTGAACCTGACGATGACCGAAGAAGGTCGAAACGCTGTTCGCTCTTCTATGTAAAATATTTTCTCAACCCAAACGAGCCGTTTTTGCATATAAATTTCTCAACAAGTGGGTTTCTCGACATCACTGATTAAAGCAAGGATACCAAAGACCCTTAAAGCTGCATTGGACATGTGACCGAATGATATTTCTGTAATCCCAGATCGTATAGTCCTATTTCAAAAGAATACAACCGTTGATTTGGATGTTTGTTTGCAGTACGTTTGTGGGATTTCACAAATCGGAATAAATCTTTATTTTTTTATTACCAGCAATATTAGCAAAATATACCCACCTTCACTGTAATGAACTGTTGGGTCAGATATTCTATTTCCTAACCATAGCTTTCATCTTGAGGTTGATGGCTTTAGTCAGAAATGACTTGGCTTCAGGTTAGTTTCGAAGCAATGAAACGTTAGGTCAGAGATTCTATTGCCTAACAGTACTTTCCTCTTGCGGATGAGGGCCTTAGAATTGACTTGGTTTGAGGTTAGTTTTGAAGCTAGTGGTCTAAACGCTTTGCTGTGCGAGTCAGTAAAGATTCTGTATAAAACATTCAAGGATCTTTTGTTTTAAATGTTATTATTTTAATTTTACTTCGTTTTCACAAGATTCTTATGCTGCTATCTTCGTTCAGCAGGGCAGAATATATTCCTTCAACCTTAAGTGATGAAGATTCTTCTCATGACATTCTATCTCACATCTACAAAACGACGTCATTGTATCACTATATTCAATTTGGTTTTATAAGCTCCAATTAATCCCTTATCGTTATAGTCTTTGGTTACCGTGGTTGTTACCATATGTTTAACAAATACCATTAAGAACGAGGTATGTAGCAAAAGCATTTGTTACACGTTACACGTATATAAAACTAAGGTTTGATTTTGTAACAAGTTATAGAAAAGCGACAGCATAAAAAACACGTTTGTCTGCTCTACTTGAAGGAATTAGTATGAAACTTCTTGGTGAGTAAAGCTACAGCTAAGGCAGAAGTAAATGTGTCACAATGTTCATTATTTTACCTAGAAAGTTCAAAGTCAATCGAACGTGCCTTATAGCTTTTATTTCTTTCCTTCCACTTCTGAAACCAAAACAAAAGGAAAATAACAACTACAAGACAAAAATCTAAACAGGAAGATACGTGAACTATTGTGAAACAAATATTTATATGTCTTTATAATAAATACACACACAGAGACTTCTATTTCTTTCAAGTGAATCTGGGTACATTAAGCAAAATATTGTTCTGACAGAATGTTGATTTTAACAAATGTGATATTGTAACTTGTAATATATTTATGAAATCAATCATTCATTTACAGCTCTCGCCTTTCTTTATCAGATAAACAACTTATGTGTAGAATTTAAACGATAGTACGAGAATGCCGAACATAACGAAACGTGTGTGAAAGGATATGAATAGCTCGTGCGATTGACTGTGGAACACTGAACATAGACTGAAATAAAAACACAAGTGAACGTTGTAAAAGATGCTCTGTTCATAGCACAGTATCAGTAATATAGTCTTACAGGATAGGTGCAAGGAAAATTGTAGTAAAAACAGATTTGTATAAGAAACATCGGAATCATATAAAATTCAATGGAAATTTTCTGTCTTAAACGTACTTGTTTTTATATATAGACATTAAACTAACTTCAGCCTGATAACTTGTTATTATTAACACACTAAACCTTTGGAACAACTCAGTAAACTGCTTATTAAATTTAACTTATATAAACTATTTACAAAACTGTACTACGAAAAAAGATTAGGAAGAATTTTGGACGAACTACCATCAAGAGAAGAAGCAGGCTTTATGATAAAATTCTCTACAACAGATAATTCACATGTAACTAACCAAATAATAAAAAAATAAAATATATACAGATTACGTTTATGTGTGGCATTTATAGACTATGAAAAAAACATTTGATTATACAGAACACAGCGCAATATTAGATGCTTTAGCTACAATAGCTGTCACTCTAACGTACATCGAAATAGTAACAACAAAAATACATCTTCATAAAAAGGTATCATCAGTGATAAAGATAGAGTTTGGGGTGACGCAGATTGAACCAATATCTCCGAAACTGTTTGCAGCAACTTTGAAAGACGTTTTGAGACAACCTGGGTTAGAGAATGAAGGTACAGAAATAGATGGTGAGACGTCAACAGATCTAAGATGATTTAGCTATCTTTATAAGATCAACAGAAAAAGATGGAGGTCCTATTAAACAGTTTGAATGGCAGTAGTAAGAAAACAGGGCTAAAAGAATCATAGATTTGAAGACTACCTTACATAAACAATTGATAGTTTTTAAGATAGCTATCACAGGCAGATAACTCATACTTTTGAGGACTTCCCTTACAAACACAATAACCTATAGTTTTGAAGAGTGTATTACACAGATAATTGATAAGTTTTAAAATAACTATCAAGGTAGATAACTCATAATTTTAAGGACTGTCTTCTCTAACATAGGACTGATAATGTTTGAGGGTTTTTATTCTACACAAACAACCGTTGGTATCACAAACATGTAACTAGTAATGTGGACTCAATTGTCACTGGAAGATCCAACTTAAAGATAAAACAAGAGCGACCAAATTAAAGATATACAGCTTATAAACTTAAATAAAAGAACAAAAATCTCCCACTGACGAGGATATTAATATCATTTTAACATGGCCGAAATGAAAAAAATAATTTTGATAAAAATATCTTCCTTCTGATGATTGTAGTCACAATACAGAATTATGATGGAACAGGTGTTATTGATAAATATTCACCACTATTGTAATAATAAATATTTTGTTTTAATATCTGCTTGTATTTTGAATTCCGCACAAAGCTACTCGAGGGCTATCTGTACTAGCCGTCCCTAATTTAGCAGTGTAAGACTAGAGGGAAGGCAGCTAGTCATCACCACCCACCGCCAACTCTTTGCTACTCTTTTACCAACGAATAGTGGGATTGACCGTCACATTATAACGCCCCCACCACTGGAAGGGCGAGCATGTTTGCTGCGACCAGGATACGAACCCGCGACCCTCAGATTACGAGTCGCATGCCTTAACCCACCTGGCTATGCCGGGCCATATTCTTTCTGCAAACTATGTGGTCGCATTTTGAATTAAATTTACCACACAACGAGAACAACGCACTTTCGAACACTGACCAATAATATTTAGCACAATATTTTGAATGTTATGGTATGTAGCACCTCTTACGAGCTGGAAAAGAATGATTATTTAATTATACGTGTCTTGAAAATCTAAAACCTTGTTTCTAGCATTTTAAGCTTTCAGACTTCAGCGCTGAGTCTCAGAGAGAATTTCAACTTGTAAAGAAATTGAACATGGTTCTGTTACTTGTATCTTAGATCATCTTAACGTGCATGAAGTTGTCTCCAATTTTGCATTGGTAGACCAGAGGAATAATAGCTATTCAACAGCACCATCTGAAGAGCTGGATTTTATTTTCAACCTTAAAACACACACATAACCTTAAAGAGAGTTTTTTGGGGTTCAGTATTGGCTTGCGAATGAGGGATCCGCAAGCCATAGTCAGAGACGCAATCCACTAGGCTACAGTAGTCGGTTCTAGTTCAGCTGTTTCGTTTGTTTGTTTTTTTGAATTTCGCGCAAAGCTACACAAGGGCTATCTGCGCTAGACGTTTCTAATTTTGCGGTGTAAGACTAGATGGAAGGCACCGCCAACTCTTGGGCTACTCTTTTACCAATGAATAGTGGGATTGACCATCACATTATAAACGCCCCCACAGCTGAAAGAGCGAGCATGTTTGATGTGATGGGGATTCGAACCCGCGACCCTCAGATTACGAGTCGAACGCCTTAACCCACCTGGCAATGTCGGGCCTCAACTGTTTCATTCTCGTAAATACGTTTATATATGTTTCCTTTGCTGCATCACTTGTTATATTAGCGCAAATTTGCAAGGCCTGTTTTCAAAAATATATTCATTTCACACCTTGTTAAGACACAAAATTAAAATATTAAGGGCTATATTTTTTATTACAAAATGAGTTTTATTTTATCACGTCAATAATAACGATAAGAAATTATATTTTTAAATGTCTTGTAGTTCAGAGTTACAGTTCAGAAAAAAAAATTCTGTCAGCATGTCGTATATTTTCATTCCACCAGAATTATTTAGCTGGGATAGGCACACGAGTTTTAATAAAATAGAGAACAAAATTCACTGAGGAAAGGAAACAGGTCTCGTATGAACTTTTTTTTCTACTTCAAAATTTTGAGATGTTTTAATATATAGTTTTGTTTACAAATCTTTGAAGCGTCTTGTACACAACTTGAAATTGCTTTCACTGCACTGAATGGTTTTTATCAATGAAGTTACGTCTGAAGAAAATGAAGACAAAAGAATGTGGTTTGTTGCTGTTGAAATATTTTTTCGTTTTAAATTATAGTTATGTGATATATATATATATGTGTGTGTGTGTGTGTGTGTGTGTGTACATTTTTTCCCTTTGATCTTGGCTTTCTTATAAAACAGATAATGTAAACGTAATTTAGAAAGTAATTGATTTTTTTTCTAATCGCAAAGTTACTAATGCTATCTGCCGCCATCTTTAATTCTGAAATGATTATAACAAGGAAGGAAAACGGACGGCAGCGTCTACCGCCAACTATTGAGCTACTCTCTATTAATGAGTAGCCGACACGTTATAACGCTCCCTACAGTTGAAAGTACCAAAGTTTTTGTTGCCGGGTTTCGACCCCGAGACCCATAGATTGCGTGTTTATTGATGCTAGGGATAGTAATAGAAATAAGTTACCTTTAATCAAAATCGTCAGTATTTGTTTTTATTTATTTTTTCTTGTTTGAGACCTTCGAATTGAAACAACAATGTTCTGAGAAGGTACGTTTTCCGATTAACATTTATTTTTGTACATTTGATATATCTGTACCGTCCAAAAAACATCAAGCAATTAAACCTTATATTTGTAGTAAATCTTTGTTGCTCGATAATAGTTTAAATTATCGAGTTGTTCTTGTATAAGCGAGCTTTGTAAATTGACCGTTACTATTCCGCTGGTATAGCGGTAAGTCTATGGATTTAAACCACTACATCAGGGGTTCGAGTCTCTCGCTGGACTCAGCAAATAGTCCCATGTGACTTTACCATAAGAAAACAAACTGTTACTATCACAACGCATAAATAGCTACAAAATGCGGACTGCGTTTTTGTGGCAACGGGACACAAATCACAAACCCTTCGACTCCGAGGTCTAGTATACTAATCATTAGGTTACCCCGATCTATAATTTAAAGAGATTGTAACCTTACATTTTTAACTCTTCGCATTTCTTTATTACTTTGGAAATGTAACCTGTCTCTTAATTATCATAGATATTTGTTTTGAAAAGTAACATCTAGAAGAAATTAATTACCTTCTCTATTCGAATTTTATTTTTATTTTTAACCTTTGCCATTACTCAGTTTTTCAAATTAAATGATCAGTTATTTGTAGCCTTAGAGCTACAAAGTTCCAAGAGTTCTTCTTTCTTTTCTCAAGAATTTAATTCCGAAAAGAAAAAACAAAAGCATTTTGAGAAAGAAATTCTGACAGCTTTTATGCTCTTTGGATTATTTACCTGGGAAACATTTCAAACTTTGTGACACGCCTTAATCAGAATTCAAAACTTGAATTAATAATATTTCTGTATGCCATTTGTTATAACACTGCAGCGTTTTAAGTCAAGTTTCCAAGAAAACTGAAATTTAAAATATCAACACAAACGTAAAGCTCCATCTATCAATATTATTTGTAAATACTTTCTAAACTTAAAAAAACGTGAATTGTACGTGTACAGTTTATTTATACTCTTTAAATATCAACTGAACCCCTTCTGTCTGACTTATTAGCGGTCGAGAGTGACGATACTTTTCCTCTGGGGACGAGACTATATACGCGCTACCGACGAGAGGTGTTAAAGCCGAGATGTCGTGAGCTTGCGGACGCAACGCCGAACCACTGGAGGGAAGTCTTGCTTAAGGACACAACAGTGTTGTCGCGAGGGGGTTTCGAACTCGCAGTCAGCTCTTCAAAGAATGAAAATTTAATTTCTGGACTATATTGTTTATCGTATTTTCAAAGCAGTTATTTACTTTTCCATCAAAAATATTTTCTGTTAAAATACATAAAAGTCCGTTCTCATACAATAAAATGGCCTGGCATGGCCAAGCGTGCGACTCGTAATCTGAGGGTCGCGGGTTCGCATCCGCGTCGCGCCAAACATGCTCCCCCTTTCAGCCGTGGGGGCGTTATAATGTGACGGTCAATCCCACTATTCGTTGGTAAAAGAGTAGCCCAAGAGTTGGCGGTAGGGGGTGATGACTAGCTGCCTTCCCTCTAGTCCTACACTGCTAAATTAGGGACGGCTAGCACAGATAGCTCTCGAGTAGCTTTGTGCGAAGTTCAAAAACAAACATACAATAAAACTGTTACCTATTCATTTACGAATATTACATTTGTTTATACTTGTGAGGTATTTGGAAAGTAAACGCAAATAAAAAAGAATGAAAATGAAAGACCGTAGAGAGATGGCAGGACGCAACTTGTTTTGGAATGTGTGTGTTTTCTTATAGCAAAGTTACGTCGGGCTATCTGTTAAGTTCACCGAGGGGAATCGAACTCCTGATTTTATGTTTGTTTTTGAATTTCGTGCAAAGCTATACGAGGGCTATCTGTGCTAGCTGTTTCTAATTTAGTAGCATAAGACTAGAGGGAAGGCATCTAGTCACCACCACCCACCGCCAATTCTTGGGCTACTCTTTTACCAACGAATACTAGGACTGACGACAATATATATATATGTGTATATATAGATATATTATCACCATAATTTTTAAAAGCCAAAACAAAACACATTAAAACTAAACAAAATTAAATAAAATGCGCCGCATTTAAAAAAAAAAAAGCTCCTAGGATACAGGCTACAATGTGGGATTATAAAATGTATCCTATGTTTTGGAGGTGACTTCGGAAGTAGGACCCACAGTAGGTTGTAATTTGTTGTTTTTAACGCAGTTCTTTCTCATGACTTTACTTACTTATTTAATTTAAATGTATTTATTTAGTCATTTCCACGCTAGTACAGTGGTAAGTCGGGGGTTTGATTCCCGCAGTGGGCTCAGCAGATAGCTCGATGTGGCTTTGCTACAAGAAAAACACACACAAACACACATTTATTTAATTTCACTATATATATATATATATATATTAACTTTTAAGCTTAAATACTGATTGTGAAATCTCTCTTTTCTTTTACAAATAATTAAGTTTATAATTTTCATGCGTTTGTTTGAGAATGCGCTTTTCATTCAAATACTCAAAGTGAAATTTGAAGTACACTAGACTCCTTTTAAACGTCGCCCGTTAGTACAGCGGTAAGTTTATGGATTTACAACGCCAAAATCATGGGTTTAATTCCCCTCGGTGGACTCAGCATATAGCCCGACGTGGCTTTGCTATGAGGAAACACGCACACACCTTTTAAATATTTTCATAAACAAATAGACATGCTTAGTTCGTAATTCTTTTACATTCATTTCATTTGTCTTTTGCTCATTATGTGACTCACGAAGTTCGTTACATTACTACTGTTTCTCTCTTGTTTGTTGTATGCGTTTCATTAATATTGCAGACAGGAAACGCAAGCAGCGTTGGAAACGTGTCGTAAGAAACGGAGTGCTTGTGTGAGCTGTTTTAGAACCGTGAAAAATAGAGCGGTTAAACATTAGTGAAGAAATGTTACACAGTTCAGGATAATCTGTTAGCTCTTTTGCAAGTGTTTTCCAACGTTATTTTACTTGAAAAGATGTTGCTACTGTCCTTCCTTGGATTACATAGTTAAACGAGGATTTCTAGACAACGTTTCACGCAAAGTCATGTAGACAATGTTTCGCGTTTTGACATCATAATGGCTGTAATATTAGTTTAGCGGTTCAGTTATTGATAATTTATGACGTCAGAAGAAAGATGTAACCGAGAACCACACTTCTAACTAAAACACTCTGCTGGATTACAGCCACATTAAAGCAATGTCAGTGATAATTGTTGATTAAGTGTTTACCTAATGGTATTTTATCATAGCAAAAATAAAATCGAAAGTCCGTCAAACTTCAATTCTCCAAAGAGTCAACTGGTTCTGAAGAAGTTAATTTGGGTTTAATTGAACACTTTACTTGGTAGGGTACGATCGTCCTAGGGAGCTAGATGGTTTTATGAGAATGTTTAATTGTTTATGAAAGGCTTAATTTAGATTTGATATAATTATTTCTACAATGAAGACTTTAGTCTAGCAAAGTATCTAAAAAGTAAAAATATATCCCACAAGTGTGACTCATTCGACCTATCTTCTGATTATACTCATATGTACTGAGTAAGGTCATCTTTTGGTATTTCTGGAACATCAAATTAATTTGTGACCAACTTTAAAATGTTCTGCGCATGTCTAGTGATTCCAATGAAGGCAGAATGAATATGTCAAGTAAAATTATATTTCAGCAAGTCCACTGTGCTGTTAATAATTGTGAACTATATAAGTTATGATAATATAATTATTTTAAAGGTAATTTTTCAATATGATTTTTTCAAGAAAAGCTATGGAAGGAACTTAAGCCTTTGAACTACAATGCCTAGCAAACAATGATACGTTAAATGTTGTATCTGTTTTATGCAATTAGAATGTAACACGTCATTATCTGATCCGAGTTCTTTGGCTCATAGGGTTTCACTCACTGAAGCAGATATCAGCTCTGTACTCACCCACTGAAGCAGATATCACCTCTGTACTCACCTACTGAAGCAGATATTAGCTCTGTACTTACTCACTGAAGCAGATATTAGCTCTGTACTCACTCACTGAAGCAGATATTAGCTCTGTACTCACCTACTGAAGCAGATATTAGCTCTGTACTTACTCACTGAAGCAGATATTAGCTTTGTACTGACTTAAAGCAGATATCAGCTCTGTACTCACCCACTGAAGCAGATATCAGCTCTTTACTCACCTACTGAAGCAGATATCAGCTCTGTACTTACTCACTGAAGCAGATATTAGCTCTGTACTGACTTAAAGCAGATATCAGCTCTGTACTCACCTACTGAAGCAGATATCAGCTCTGTACTTACTCACTGAAGCAGATATTAGCTCTGTACTGACTCAAAGCAGATATCAGCTCTGTACTCAAAAAATATGTTTAAAATGAAAATATCTTGATTAAAGAAGGTGATACTTCTCACAAAGTCTCGATGTTTTCTCTGCTTTGCACTCAGTTTTGGAAAGTAAAGGTGACAAACTTCATGATCATGTTATTGACCTGGCAGTGAAGTAGGGTTGACATTGTTAGCAACGACCTGTTTAAGCGCATGCGCCGCCGCGCAATAATCTGGCACACCGAAAATTGGTCATGAACTTGATGATGAAGCTTTGACTGGATTATGAAGGACCCGGCATGGCCAGGTGGTTAAGGCACTTTACTCGTAATCCGAGGGTCGCGGGTTTGAATTCCCGTCACACCAAATTTGTCGCCCTTTCAGCCGTGGGGGCGATATTATGTGATGGTAAATCCCACTATTCGTTGGTAAAAGAGTAGCCCAAGAGTTGGCGGTGGGTGGTGATGACTAGCTGTCTTCTCTCTAGTCTTATACTGCTAAATTAGGGACAACTAGCGCAGATAGCCCTCGTATAGCTTGGGGCGAAATTCAAATCAAACCAAGCTAGATGATGAAGAAATTTTATTACGTGTTTGATCCAGTAACAAATACGAAACGTTTCGAAGAGATTTTGTCATTCTCTCATATCTAACGTAAAAGAAATCTGATGATAAAATTTTGTTGAAACGCTGCGCATTTGTTACTGTCTTAAAGACCTAATGAAGCTCCCTCCATTATCCATCAGGTCGTATTCAAACTTCACAGGCTGCTCATAGGTTAAAATTAATGGTTTTTTAAATAATTTCACGTGGAAGACATAGGCCTACAAGTTGAAAAATATCGTCCAAACGTAAGGCAGGAGTACATGCTTCAAAATACGCTCAAAATAAGTGCTAGACAAAATATAGTGCTCAGAGGAGTATATAGTCCAATCAGTGAGTGCTAGACAAAATATAGTGCTGAGAAGAGTATATAGTTCAATCAGTGAGTGGGAAAATTAGTCATCAACATGGTTTGATTTTCTATTATTTGTAAAGAAAGATATGAAAATGATCTCTTGTCCCTTTTGATCTTCAAGTACTCCATTCGTTTCTTCGCCGTTCGACAGGTTATTTGTGTTTTGCCCACCACTGGTATCGAAACCCGGTTTTTAGCTCTGTAAGTCCGCAGACACACCGTTGTGCCACTGCTAGTTACAACACTCAATCTTAAGAATTGACCAAAAATAGCGAGTGAGACACTCATTGTTACTTATATTTCAGTCCAATAGGATTTCGGATTCGATTCCTCTCGGTGGACTCAGCAGATAGCCCAATGTGGCTTTACAATAAGAAAAGAAACAAACCAATAGTATTCAGTAGAATGAAATGTAATATTAAGATTATTTCTTATTTTTTCAGTGACTTGTATGCCTAAGGGATTCTTTAACTAAGTCAGTAATAGATTCATGAGCATTGTTTTGTTTGTTTGTTTTGAATTTCGCGCAAAGCTACTCGAGGACTATCTGTGCTAGCCGTCCCTAATTTAGCAGTATAAGACTAGAGGGAAGGCAGCTAGTCATCACTACCCACCGCCAACTCTTGGGCTACTTAATGAGATTGACCGTAACATTATAACGCCCCCACGGCTGAAAGGGCGAGCTTGTTTGGCGCGACGGGGATGCGAACCCTTGACCCTCAGATTACGAGTCGCACTCCTTAACACGCTTGGCCATGCCGGGCCGACTCATGAGCAGTCTCTTCCAAAAAATAGTTTAGAAAAAAAAACGTGGTTATAAACTGATGGGTTATATGTAGCTGGATTTAGAGTTCAAAGGTTGATAATTTTAAGCTGTTTTCTCAAACTCTCTTTCGAGATTAAATTAAAAAACTGCTTAGAACTTGTAGACGTTGACAATAGACTGTTACGTAATAAAATAACAACGCTTTCAAACTCCGGAAGACGTAACTAGCGAGTTTCAGACTTTCTTACACAATGAAGGCACGTTCTATTTAACTAAAAAAAAAATGCATATTTAATATACGTATCGCAAACTTTGTAATTTTGGAACTATAGTGTACTTTTCCGCTTGAAAATTGTGTTCCTCAATAGCTCTGACTCTATCAAACTGATTTTTGTGTGTGAGACAATTGCTTTTGTGACAAATAAACGTGTCTCAATGGAGAATTTCAAAAAGGCTTATTGCAGACAGTATGAGGCGCATATAGTTCTTGAGAATCAGTTCGACAACCTCTTAATATGCTCAATAGAACGTCGCCATCTTTAGAGTTATCACTTTCATTGAGTATTTTCTAAGTTACTGACTAAATAATAGTCCTAACGATTTAATGATGATTTAGGGAAATATGACATTTTCGCTATCTACGCTCGTAAGGCATCATGGGTAACTACACTTACTTCAAAGCTAGTAGAACACACTAGTTTAATGTATTTAATATTATCAAGAAAATAAAGACTTTCATTTATTCATTTTATCACATATCATGTTTATATAATAGATCACCATTTTCTAGCAGTTGGAACAGTTTTCTTCTGAATTTTTCCAAAAGTCTCATAGAGGAAAAAAAGATACACAGAATGTAAAAAAATTGAAATGAATTAGAAAACATGGATGGACTTTGTCTTCTTGAAGGTGAATCGCGCATTTACAACGGATATTAACGTTTTTTCTTTGATCCCTTTTAGGCGTTTCGAAATATCACATAAAATGTAAAATGGATTCAGAGCCATAAAAACTACTTGGTAAAGAATAAAATAATGTCTTAAAATTGTCTTCTCAATAAATTGCTCGAGCTTGTGATGTGTGTATGTAAGTTGATCGTATTTAACATCGATTTATGTATTTTAAAAAGAAGATCACAGTGAGATGAAACAGTGAACTTGTTTCAGGAAGTAGTTTCTGTAAGCTGCTTTGGTTATACAGTTGTAGAAAGTATTTCTTGATGACGAGAAACCCGCTTGAAATAAAAATGTATCTCGGAACGGCTGGTATGGGTATTAACACGTTGTTCTCTGCTTATCAATAAACGTGTTAATACGCATACCAGCCGCTCTGATATACATGTAGAAGGTGGTGTTCCGGTTCAATATAACTTTATGTATCTCAAAATACGGCCCGGCATGGCCAAGCGTGTTAAGGCGTGCGACTCGTAATCTGAGGGTCGCGGGTTCGCATCTAGGTCGCGCCAAACATGCTCGCCCTTTCAGCCGTGGGGGCGTTATAATGTTTCGATCAATCCCTCTATTTGTTGATTAAAGAGTAGCTCAAGAATTGGCGGTGGGTGGTGATGACTAGCTGCTTTCCCTCTGGTCTTACATTGCTAAATTAGGGACGGATAGCACAGATAGCCCTCGAGTAGGTTTGTGCGAAATTACAAAACAAACAAACAAACATCTCAAAATATTTACAAGTGGATGAAACAGAGAGCTGATGTAAGATATGTAAAGCAACATCATTGTACTTTTAAAAAATATTTGTAACACGCGTTCTGATCAATGTAGGATACCAGAGGTCCGAACAGCAAACACGAAATGGATTCTAGATGCTGTAATCTGTAGGTTTAGAGCGACGTCAGTTATTCCCGTTGTTTAAAACACAGACAAGTTTTGATGTTTTCTTGCTGAAAATATCAGGAAAAATAGAATTCAACCAGAAACATAGAAATTGATTGCTCGAGGGCACCTGGGGTAAAAATGGACGCTTGTTTGTTTGTTTTGAATTTCGCGCAAAGCAACTCGAGAGCTATTTGCCCTAGCCGTCCCTAATTTAGCAGTGTAAGACTAGAGGGAAGGCAGCTAGTCATCATTACTCACCTCCAACTCTTGGGCTACTCTTTAATCAACAAATAGTGGGATTGATGGTGACATTATAACGCCCCCACGGCTGAAATGGAGAGCATGTTTGGTGCGACCTAGATGCGAACCCGCGACTCTCAGATTACGAGTCGAACGCCTTAACCCACCTGGCCATGCCGGGCCAAAAATGGACGCCACTAACGAATCAGTTTGAATAGCTTGTCGTGTACAAACTTAAATAAAGAGGAAACTACTTTAAATATTCAGTAACATATTTGTGTCAGATTTGAAAAATGGTAGAGCAAAATACCTACCTAGAAGGGTTTTCTTCACTAGCCGTCCCTAATATAGCAGTGTGAGACTAGATGGAAGGAAGCTAGCTAGTCATCACCACTTACACTGCTAAATTAGGGACGGCTAGCGCAGATAGCCCTCTAGCAGCTTTGCGCGAAATTCAAAAACAAACAAACAAGAAATTTTCTATTAAATTTCAAACAATTTCATTAATTAATTTTATTTTCAGAATGAAATTTGACAAAAGTTAATCCTCAGGTTCTTTAAAGTGCAAAATGAAACGAAGTTAAAGAGAAAGTGGTATTCATATTTTGTTTTTGTTTGTCGTTGCACCAGTATTTAAGTCTAACGAAAGAGAAAATTGATTAGTTAAGGTAGATGTGGAAAAAAGTGTCACACAAGCTTCTGGGAAGACAGACTGCACCAAACAATAAGTCTAAATAGTTGTACACAGACTGAAAACAAATAATTAAGGCGCTTTTACAGCTGTGGGTCGTACTACTTACACGAGTAATATTTCTGTATTTTTCTACTGAACTTAATCCTAGCAGCAGTCTGTATCTTTAAGTAAAAGGAGAACAAAATCCGATACCATCATACTAAAACCTGCACAGAAAACATCTCATTTCACTTCGAAACAGTTAGAGGAGGTGATTTGATGTTTTTTTTTTCTTTTAAAGTTTAGGCTTAGCTTGAATCTGAGCTTAAGCTTGGTTATTTTTGGACAGTGGTAACCAGGAACGAATACAAATTCATACGTAGTGTATCTTTTCAAGAGTATACCGTGTTTCATATTATAAAAAAGTATCTTAAGATATTTACAAAGAGGGTATTTTTAGACTTTTCGTGTCCCGGAGACAATGCACTTGTAACTCTTATACATAATAAAGATTAGAAATCTGACATCGGATTATATTATACACAAAACAACAACAAAGTATATTATAAGGAATAACATACAGTAGTGTTGGTGTAGACCTAATCTACCTATATAGTTGCTCACGGGTATATTAAAATGATCATTAGGGGCGACATATAGTTTCACTGACACTGGACGGAATTGCGATTTCTCTTTGTGTAGGTATAAAGGACTCAGATAGTGTGATTTGAAATAAATTCTTATTGTATAACGTAATTTAAATTATAATCAGGTATATATTCTAGATGTATATGACTGGTTGTTGTAACGATTTGTTTTCCCATTTTGATTTATCTAATGGTCAAATTTCATATAGGATCACACAAACATACACATATCCGTATATATGTACAAGGTATTGGAAGCATTAATAGCATTGATGAAAAAACAGAAGGATATAAAAAGTTACACGAATGTCATTTCTTTATCGTTTGAAAAAGAGTTGTGTCAGATTACAGTCACGTGTTGATAGTTTCTATCGTGATTATTGTCATCCAACCAATCAAAAAGTACCTTGTAGAATAAAGCCAATAAAAATTCAGGCAGTCACATTATGGTCAATTTCAGAAGTGTATTCAATAATGTGTATGTGTGTTTTTCTTATAGCAAAGTCACATCAGGTTATTTGCTGAATTCACCGAGGGGAATCGAACCTTGATTTTAGCGTTGTAAATCCGAAGACTTACCGCCGTCCAAGCGAAGGATTATTCAATAATAACTTGAAGGGTTGAATTACTACATAAGAACAGCGAAAAAAATCCACGTTTTAAAGTAGTCAAAGATACTCCTTGTGAAAAATTGCAGCGACAATCCAAGTTTCAGTAGGTACTTACGTAAGTCCATGAAAAGTGTAGAAGAAACAGATCCCGTTAATAACCTGCGATGGTTTTATTGTCTTAACATGTTCTACAGTAACTCCTCACGCCGAATCCGAAAATGGCGTCCATCACAAACAGATTTTTCACAAAATATCATACGTACTTTTGCATAAGTGAAACATTTTCATTGAAACCGGGTCATATTTTATTTCTAAATGTTGACATCTACTGGTTATAAATTTCTATAGACTAACTGTGACGGGAGAGTCTTATCATTTGTTCTATAACTCATGAGAAACACAACGCTAGTATTTACATGGTTAACAAGCTGTATGACGTATCATTTCTGAATAGTATTTGTTTGTGTGTGTATTTTGACATTCATTCTTTCTTTTTAATATTACTGATTCGTCGTTATGGGAACAAAAGGTTGTGTAAATGACCCAAACATATTTTAGTTGAGGTAAAGTTGTTGTAAATTTGATCTAAGAAAGAGTGTTTTTTTCTTCCCGATTTTTAAAAAAAAATCCTTATGCGACTGAAAAACACGAACATCATTTTCGAAACCTGCACAACTGAATTATGAAAATATCCGCAATTAAAGCCAAAACAACTTTTATCAAGTTTAAATTCACAAACCTGTGTGATAGAAGTAAACGGTGAAGGAAACCGGAACTCTCCATAGGTGACGTTAAACAATCTAGAAGGACGAAGGCAAAGTACAGATCTTTATAAGTAAAGCTATTAATGCTGTAGAATAACATGTAAATTAGCAGGAAACGGTTTCAATAAAAGTTACGTTACACAAAAAATGGTCAAACGAACAAAGCTGGTGACTAATGTTCTTTACAAATAAACCTAATTTCGAATTTTTGGCAGTAACCAATCTGGTGAACGAGGGAGAGTAGATTTAAACCTGCAAGGAAACATAGTGGGTATCAGAATAAGCTTGAGGCTATATCTCAGCAAACGGTATCGGAGATCTACACCAAAGTGATGGCACCTTAACTGCTGACAGGATCTGATCCGTCATATCTTTCCCTCAGGAACACAACTGATTGGGCGGAAAATTCTCCAGCATAGTTTTTAGTGAAATAAGAGTTTGACGTAAAGAGGCCAATGGAACACTTACCAGCATATCTTGTTCTGTTCAAAATATCGATGAGAAAGTTCTTAAAGCTAGATAGGCCTGTATAAAACAAGTAATCTGGCTTTTATGGAGAACAGTACAGGGTGGTTGGAAAAATGTTCAATAGTCGTACATTGATATACTGTGTGATATCACGAAAACAAGGAGTATTACTAACGTAATAAAGTTACATCTTCTTGTCTTTTGTTCGGTATTACTCTGTGACAACGTTTTCACCACTGCTCGTTGTTTTTGACTCGTATGTATGTATTACTTGTTTTTCCATAGTTATTTTTATTACTGTATATGTATGTGCGAATAAAGATATATAGAAGTAAACTAAAAAATACAATTCTCATTTCGTATCTTAGAACTAGTAGAAAAGAAAAATTATTCAGAATATATGTTCCTCTTGAAAATGTTGAGTCTCAATTTCTTTATAAGTTTGGATGCGACTGTTTACGTTTATAAAACAAATTACTGTAAATACGTGCCTTGTATTTTACCCAAAAGTAGTTTCATGATTTGTTATTCACCTTTTTTGGTATAAACAGTTTACAACGTCACCAAAATTTTGCGAAACAATACTGTAATGTGAAGCAAATACACGAGTGTTTTTACTTTAATAACTCATACGAATTAGTAATTGTTCTATTAAGTATATTTGCTCCTTTTTCTTATGGTATCATTTTTATGTAAATACTGAAACTAAATATATAAAACAGGAATAAGTGGGAAGCGTTTGTTTGTTTTCGAATTTCGCGCAAAGCTGCACGAGGACTGTTTGCGCTAGCTGTCCCTAATTTAGCAGTGTAAGACTAGAGGGAAGGCAGCTAGTCATCACCACTCCCTGCTAACTCTTGGACTACTCTTTTACTAACGAATAGTGGGATTAAACGTCACATTATAACGCCCGCACGCCTGAAAGGATGTGCATGTTTTGTATGACGAGGACTTGAACCCACGATTCTCAGACTGCGATTCGAGGGTTCTAGCCATCTGGCCATACTGGGCACCCTACTTCTGAAATACCGACCAGAGGGAAGACAATGCACTAACATATATAACTGACAGTAAGTGTGTGTATGTTTTCTTATATTAAAGCCACATCGGCTTATCTGCTGAGTCCACCGAGGGGATTCGAGCCCCCTTGACAGTAAGAATCTGATTGTCAGTCTTACGAAGCATTTACAGCTTCAGGTGCGGTTCCACCGAGGGGATCCGAGCCCCCTTGACAGTAAGAATCTGATTGTCAGTCTTACGAAACATCTACAGCTTCAGGTGCGGGATAAATTTTGTGAGATTGCACGGACTCAGACCTGGATCGCGAGCTCCAAAAAATCCCCAGTTCTACTACAAGATTACGTAGATATGCTTCGAAATGTGCAATATATCAACTATCTTCTAGTGGAAGCCGTTGACGGTTTTAACACACTTTTAATTGTGTTAATCTCAAACGTTGAATTTTACTTATCCGGTTTTACACATTACACAAGTGCCAATCATTTACACCTTGTTTTACCATGGTATCGAGAGGTTCATATATGAGTCTGTGTAGAAACAGCTAATGTTGTGACATATATAAATATATTAAGTATGTAACTGGATCATTAAGTTATGAACTGCAAATAATTCCGGTATGTTACCATATCCATCTTGCTTGAAAATCTAATTCTAATTAGAGCCAGGCCTATCACCGTTCTTTCTAACTGTAAAGTCAAATTGAACTAATCTATTGTCTTGGTTAATTGATCTGAAGGAAACAGAAGGACAAATTACAGACTTCGTTAAGTTGCTTGTAAGTCTATTCTTTTAGGGTATCCAATGTCTAGTCTGGCTGACGTCACAAGCATACGCGTTCAGGTCAAAGAGATAGGATTTTAATAAAGCGGGTATTTGTGTTTATACCAAGGCTATCTGCGACTGTCCGCCATTTGTAACTAATGACCAGAAAGAAGTAATCAACCACTATTGCAAAGGATTTACTATAACTTCTATAACGCATCCGCACCAAGGATGATTTTGTGTTATGGTATTCGAACCTCGTGTGCCAGCTCGGAAATATAAAGATCTACTTATTTGTCAGTGTAATCCTGCGTCCAGACAGGACTGAATTTGTTAGCATAAATTTTGAATGGAAATTCTATAAAACAAAATTTTTTGAATTAAAAATCCCCTCAAAAAATGTTGGCTTGAAGACATCAATTTTGTATTTTTCAGGTTAACTGCGATATACCTCACCGAAAGTTGGAATAATTCTTTAAAATGTCGAAATGTGTCAGGACAGCCAAAAGTTTTTATAATGTCTTTCCTGTAGGAATTTCTTTTGACTTGAGTAATGCTGTTTGACTAGGTAACCGTCTTCAAAGTTTCAGTAGCGTCAATGTGTTTACTTTCATCTTCGACATAAGAATGGGGGGGGGATACTATATGCAATTACCGGCAGTGAAAATGATTCTTCAAAAAGGATTATTCCGGAATGAAAAACAATAACAATAGTAACAACAATAACAAATATAAACGCACGCATGTACAAGGAATATTTCATTTTTTTTTTTAACGACAAGAATTGTCACGGAACACATTTAATGACCACTTTAAAGCGATCTCGATAATAAGGTCTTGAAGCAATGTATCCCATATCCATTAAGTAATCTCTGCACAACCTTATCTCAGCGAACACAGCCGCTCCTCAGGGCCATGAATTTTTCATCTTTCAGCAAAGGTTTGGCAATTCTAAAGAAGTGTGTAAGCTTGACAGGCGGGCTCGATGATCCATGAACACTCTCTTAGGAATGTTTTGTTCCGGATGTGTCAAAGATGGAAAGTTCCATCACACAGATGTCGCAGGAAGACCTGGACGTATCACGGAACGGTCCCAGTAAAATGGTGCCCGAGGAAGAAGTGAAGTGTTTGATTTGAAATGATTTGTGGGTTTACCGTCCGTTAGAATCAAGTTTGTTATTACCATGGCAATTTAAAAGCGTTCCGTATTTAAAAGTGTTCCGTAATCGATTATTTGAGAGAAAAAGATACTTTTAAATGATAGCCAAGAGGAATTCCAAGGTAGTTCAGTTCTAAGCATTATTAGAGAAAGAAAAATAGAAACATATGAGCTTGTAGCCATGTAGATTTCTTTCTCTTGTTTATTTACTTTTGAATTTCGAGCAAAGCTACACGAGGGCTATCTGCGCTAGCCGCCTCTAACTTAGCAGTATACGACTAGAGGGAAGGCAGCTAGTTATCACCACCCACCGCCAACTCTTGGGCTACTCTTTTATCAATGAATAGTGGGATTGGCCCTTACAATATAACGTCCCCACGGCTGAAAATGCGAGTATGTTTGGTGTGACGGGGATTCGAACTTGGTCATGCTGGGCCGATGACAGTGTTGTGAACTACTAAACTGTATTCTTTGAAATCAATAATAGTTCATTATTGATAAACGTGTAAGGAAGGGAATTAAAAACTTTACATTTATCCGAATTACAAATTACATTATTTAGGATAATACATTTTACAGTTGATTTTGTTCAGTTTCACTCTAGCTATAAATTGTTTATAAATACGGTTTGTTTTGTTCTGAATTTCGCGCAAAGCAACAAGAGGGTTATCTGAGCTAACCATCTCTAATTTATCAGTACAAGACTAGAGGGAAGGCAGCTAGTTATCACCACCCTCCGCCAACTTTTGGGCTACTCTTTTATAAACAAATAGTGGGATTGACCCTTACTAGTTATCACCACCCTCCGCCAACTTTTGGGCTACTCTTTTATAAACAAATACTGGGATTGACCCTTACATTATAACGTCCCCATGATTGAAAGAACGGGTATGTTTGGTGACGGGGCTTGAACTCGTGATCTGCCGAGTCAAGCGACCTAATCACCAGGCCATGCCTCTCTAAAGAGCCAGTTTGTATTTGGTATTTAGAGCAAAGCTATCTATCGCCATCCATAATTTTGTTCTACTGACCAGAGGGAAAGTTCCAGTCACACCAAAACATGCTCGCCCTTTCAGCCGTGGATGCGTTATAATGTGACGGTCAATCCCACTATTTGTTGGTAAAAGAGTAGCACAAGAGTTGGCGGTGGGTGGTGATGACTAGCTGCCTTCCCTCTATTCTTACACTGTTAAATTAGGGACGGCTAGCGCAGATAGCTCTCGTGTAGCTTTGCGTGAAATTCAAAACACGCGAAACCAGAGGAAAAGTTGCCAGTCAGCAGCACCGTACTGTTCACCCAAAGGGTCAAATATATCACCTTATAACTCTTTCACAGTTTAAAGCGTAGATAATAGTTTGAAACATCACATAGAGTCCAACATGGCTCGCTTGGCTTCAAAATTTGTGGTTTACTAAAAGCAAACTGAAAGTCAATTATTTTTCATTTGAAATCCTGTTAATGAACGATACGTGTGAGTGATGACGAGAAATCCCACTTGTAGAGAAAAATATATATTTAAAAACGGCTGGTATGGGTAGATAAAGCACTATGTAGAGGAGCGAACAACGTTTCGACCTTTTTTTTTTGTGAACCTGACGATGACCGAAGAAGGTCAAAACGTTGTTCGCTCCTCCAAATAAAATTTTTCTCAATCCAAACGAGCGATACGTGTGTTAAATGACAGAAACAATTAGGGTTAGTGGATCCTTCTTGACGACGAGAAACCCACTTGAAATAAAAATGTATCTCAGAACGACTGGTATGGGTACTAACACTTTTATTAATAAGGAGAGGACTACGTTTCGACCTTCCGAGTTCATCTTCAGGTTTTAGTAATGGTAACGGTATAACACTGTAGCGTAAGTAACGGCGAATTTCTAGATTCCATTACTAAAACTTTCGATATTTGATACACATCGAACAAAACGATTTAACCTGTTCAGTGCCGTAGACGAGATAACTCGTCCAAGCCCATCGGTAACACAGTGCCACGGACGAGTTATTTCATTCTCAATAATACCTAACTTCAACGCTAGATGTCAGCACCATACATACATTTGACCTACTTACAAATTGTTTCACTTTCGATCCAAAATGGCGTCACGAAAAAGTTGCAAAATGAAGAATCATTAGAATTGTATTGTAGCAGCTGAAATACTTGACAGTCAACGGGTTAAAGAATAATTTAACTTTATTCTATTTTAACTGAAATAAAGTAAAACCACTTTGTGAAATGACGCCAGTGTTTCTTCTGCAGCTAATATGTTATGATAAATTAAGTATCTGACGATTTGTCACGCAATCTGATACATAAACGATTTGAAATTCAGCTCACAATAATGCAGAGCTTTTAGTAGAAGCGGCTTCATATTTTTACAGTTCTTGACGTTTTACTTCACTATGAGCAGAAAAATCATTGTGGCATTGATACAACATACTTAAAATTAGAGTATGGAAAAGGTTCTAAGGTATACTTGACCGCTCCTCTGAAATAACGCTTTAAGACATCCTTGAATTCTGGAGTCGCTTTAAGGGAACATCAACCCTTTGAGTCTTATTGAGAGTCTGGTCACTTCATTCTGTCAGTCTTCTCTTGTTTAAGTAACGGGGAATGGAAGAAGGGGTGAAGTCACCAACCGGACAAAATAGGAACTTACAGTGTCTCTATATGACAGTAGAGTGACTCTAGTGCGTGTTTCATATGATGTGTGGTAGTAAAGTTAGTGTACATCCACCAGTGTTTATGCCTGACCACACCTCTACCACCACATGTATTACGTTTTTGTATATAAACTGAACTGATCTCGTTCCAAACTCTCTTCAGGTGATCACATCTTTTCTTACTGCCGTTAACCCATTAGATGCGTTCTTGGTAAACTCTGATGCGTCTTGCTGTGAATGGAAGGCTTCTTATTAGACACTTAGTACACAATGTAGTCTTGTGAAGTGCGTCTCTAACCTTTCGTACATTGACATCAGTTGCGACTCCTAACGTATGATTTAGTCTCCGAAGAGTTGTCTCACAATTGCAGCGAGCCAGATGGTGCAGATAACTTTTGTAATAGACGCTGGACTGCTTGTCCAGATGTCCAAACAGCTATATCATTAACTTAGATGGGACTCCGTATTCTGTTGACGATATTTTAGGATATTGTCAGTCGTTATTAGTCATTTAGTCATTCGATCCGATAATTCTCCAGTTAAATAAAAAATCCTATTTGAGGTCTAACTATCATTCATGAGCAACTTACAACGTTTTAAGTTCTACGATTCCCTTCAAGTTGTCAACTGAAGTAAAAGTGTTTCTATACCATAGGCTAAATAACTGATATCTAAGATCACGTGACAGATATAGAGATATGTGAATTGTATAATAATAAACTAGAGGGGTGGCCTTGATGACCTTTAATTTATTGTAGTAGCTTCGTCTTGTCTTATGCATAATATTAGAAATTTCAGTATAATTATGTTCATGGTTAGCTTCCTTGTGATTCAGCGGCAAGTCTGACGGATTGTAACGTTAAAAACCGGATTTCGATATCCCTTGTTCGACTTTATACTTAACAACAAATAAACCAAAAAGATAACGTCATACTGATAACATCCAGAAATTTGTGTATCGTTTACAAGATGATCAAGACGCGGGCTTTTAACCACGTGATGCAGGAAATAATATTCACGGTGTAGCATTTTCAACAAATTAAATAATTTTCTTGTGAATTTATCCAAAAAGTTTTAACAAAGTAGAAAGAAATGAGAAATACAGTAAGACTTAAACATGAAAATCTTGAATATAATAAAAAAATAATAAATTTATAAGTTGGAGTCTAGCGAATTAAGGCCCGGCATGGTCAAGTGATTAAGGCCCTCGGATTACTAGTCGAATATACGTCACACCAAACATACTCACCCTTTCAGCTGTGGGAGCGTTATAATGTTACGGTCATTCTCACTATTCGTTAGTAAAAGAGTAGCCCAAGAGTTGGCGGTGGGTGGTGATGACTAGCTGCCTTCCCTCTAGTCTTACGCTGCTAAGTTAGGGACGGCTAGCGCAGATTGTTCTCGTGTAGAAAAAACAAATAAACAAATCTAATGAATTTAAGAATTGTTTTGACGAAAAGTAAAATTCGTAACTGAATGTAGTTTAATTTTAAAAAAGGACCAGAATGATGACTTCTTATGTTATGCTTTTTTACGCAAGTTCACAGAAAGAAAAATCTGTGATCAAACACATAGTTTTATTCAAAAGAATATTTTCAAAGCCTCTAGTTAGCTGCATATGTCCTAAGTGTCCAGCATTGTTCATATGTATATATATAAATATATTAGAGAAAAGTAATACTGATAAATGCTTTAGAGTGTTTTATCTTATAGCAAAGCCACATCGGGCTATCTGCTGAGGCCACCGAGGACAATTGAACCTCTGATTAACATTAACGCGTTGTAAATCCGGAGACATACCGCTGTACTAGCGGGGGGCAATTGCTTTAGAAACAAGGGTACAAGTTATAATGTGGGATATAAAATGTATCCTACGTTTTGGAGGTGACTACAGAGGTAGGGCCCATATTGTTGTGGGGATACACCGTCTATCACTCTTAATCTCCATTCGCCAGTCTTACATTAAGAAATAAAATAAAATAAAGAAGTAGCAATAGATATAGAAATTAGGAGAGAGAGATGTGGGTGCACAAGCTCACAACGTCCCACATTTATATCACCCTTCACTGCGTGCAGCCACACTCAACAGATTTATCATTAAGGCAGTTAGTTATTCGACTATAAAACCACAAGGCCGTATAATTCTTTCTTTGTTGCTATGTGTTCACAGAATGTTACGTCTTTTGTCGTATCAATGCGACCATTGGAAAGACCTCTGTTTAGGCTAATTGTATAACAGTGAGACAGAGCTGCACAAGGAAAGGCTCAATCTGGGGCTTTTAAGTGGTAAACCCTTGCTTTACAGTACAAGAAACCTTGCTTCCTGAACACTTTTATTGATCCGCAGCAGCTCTGATGGATACTGTATAATCCAGGTCTTCTCAAGTTACGATACACATGCTAATCAACTCAAAGGACGGTTGCTAAAGAGACCACATATATTTGTTAAATGATCATTGAAAGCAGTGTTCAAACTTTGACTGACCTAACAAGAGAAACCCCATAAAACTGATGAAACAAGAGAACAACATAAATATATATGCAGAAACGGCTCGTTTGGGTTGAGAAAATATTTTACATAGAAGGTCGAAACGTTGTTCGCTCTATATATTTATCTACAAGTGGGTTTTTCTCGACATCACGGAAGAGAACGAAATACTTCGATTTTCAAATGTATATAATTATACCCTAAATCTAGTCATTATATTAATAATCTCTTTGTAGTTGAATCAGAAGCTGCATAATGAGCTATCTGTGCCGTGTCCATTACGAGTATCGAAACCCAATTGTCAACATTATAAGTTCGCAGGATTACTGCTGTGTCGTTGAGAAGGCTCATTCTATTAACCAGCCCCTAATTATCCCCGATTTAAGATTAACAGTAACTTTGCGTAGAGCGGACATTTACTGGAAACAAAACCAAAACCAACAAATTTACCAATGGCTGACGGACAGAAAGAACCAGTTTGTAGAACTACAGCTGTAGCAACATGTCTGTGTTGAGGCTAACTAAGCCTTAAACACTACAGTGCTCCTGATTTTCTCTAACCAAAGGAAACGACGATCTAAATTAGATACAGATATAACGATAAAGGAGTCTGTTTTGTTGGATGTTTCTTACGTATTTTTTATAAAATTACGAGCGAAGTTCTGATTGCATAACTTTATTCATTTATTCGTGTGGTAAAGTACCTTCAGTTGTCTAAACATATTCTCTGCTGAAGAATTTATAACACGAACTAGTGACACAAATGTTTCTGACCCTCCAAGTAACCAGATGGTGAAGGCACTCGACTCGTAATCCGAGGGTCAGGGGTTCGAATCCCTGTCATACCAAACATGCTCGCCCTTTCAGCTGTGGGGGTATTATAAAGTGACGGTCATCCAACTATTCATTGGTAAAAGAGTAGCCCAAGGCTTGGCGGTGGGTGGTGATAACTAGCTGCCTTCCCTCTAGTCTTATGCTGCTAAATTAGGAATCGCTAGCGCAGATAGCCCTCGTGTAACTTTGTGCGAAATTCAAACCAAACCCTCCAGATACCTGTATTAGTGTAGTTAGGTTACATGAGGTTGGTAAACAACATATTAATTATTATACAAATAAATTACACTTCACCACTGCAAGAGCCCTGACATTATGCCTTGATTTAACACTCCTACGAAAAGACGTTTCTAGTCCTGATTTCTCCAAGCCCGTTCCCCTGCCTGTGGTTTCGCTAGATAGTAGATAGGGACAGTGGGAATCTCGTTAATCCATTCATTAATGGATTTAAATGGCAATTTCGTTTAAATACAAAATTATTAGCCTAATATTAATAACCTTTCAAGTTGCTCTGGGGCCTATTAGGCCCCACTTTTCGTAGGAGTGTTAACATTGTATAGGGTTACTGTTGGTGGGATGGAATCTACAAAACTTGTCCGTTTCAGTGAAAATGGCGAAATCGTGAATAGGCTACGTTTCACGTTTTTTATGGTGACATTTGCATATGCTTGAAATTCTTGAACATGTCCAGTTTTATTATATTTCAGCTTTTTCTAAAAATACACAATTTTCTGATTGTATAAGTTAATTTTCCAAAATATTATAAACAAGATGAAATTCACAATAGCTGCGGCACTTGAAATTTTTTTACGCAGAAAACTAACTAGCTAGTCAACATCGCTTCTCGCAAGAGCGTCCCTAATTTTGAACAAATAAACAAAATTATGGACAACTTTGCTCAGGTAGTCTTTGTAGCTTTTCAGTAAAGGCTGAAATTTTTGTCTCCCGCTTGTGAAGCGATAAGTCTTCGGATTTACAACCCTAAAATGAGGGTTTCGATTCCTCTCGGTGAACTCGGCAGATAGCCCAATGTGGCTTTACTAAAAAAAAACACACACACTGAAATTTTTAATGAAAACACCCTTTGAAGGAAAGACGTAGCTGTAAGTACTTATAAAAATACACGTTTGTATTGTTTGAATTTCGCGCAAAGCTACACGAAGGCTATCTGCGCCAGTCGTCTCTAATTTAGGAGTGTAAGACTAGAGGGAAGGCAGCTAGTCATTACCACCCATCGCCAACTCTTGGGCTATTCTTTTGCCAACGAATAGTAGAATTGACCGTCACATTATAACGCCCCACGGCTGAAAAGGCGAGCATGTTTGGTGTGACGGGGATGCGAATTCGCTACTCTCAGATTACGAGTAGCACATCTTAACCCACCTAGCTATGCTGGGCCGCATGTTCTTGAAGTTAATTCTTACAAACAAATTTTTTCGTCTGCTGTCCTAGTTTCATATTTTCAAATTATCAAGTTATTTTATTGTTCTCTTAAAAATAAACATTAACATTTCAAATAAATGTTAATTTATTTTCAAACAAACTACGTATTGTGGTGTAAAATTGCGCATGCTTGAAAAACATTCCAAACTAACACTTGTTTTCATATATGATTTATATGAGATATAAAACAGCGGATAAAAACATAATATATGCTTTCGGATTTGTTGATTATTTGAAGCGTTGTTAAGCAACATTTCATTCTAATTAACGCTCTATCAATATTGACTTTCAATTAGTTTTGTGGTTTAATTTTGAATAGAGCAACATGTATTACGACAACGCAATTTTGTAAAAGAAATCGGCAAAAAAAAACATTAATCGTATTTCTTTCCGGTATGTTACAGTTTCAATTTTATCTCAGAAATAGAGATCATGAGCAATACATTCCAATATATAAACAAAAGTATTATATAACACATAATAATATACAAAAGCGGCATTTCTTCGGATTTCCAACTCTACGAAGAGAGGTTCGATTTCCCTCGGTGGGAACGCAGCAGATAGCTACATATGGCTTTGTTATAACTGAACACACGTAGTCAGTTTTTATAAATTCGCAACGGTATACCATACTACAGAAACTAACATTAGCTAAACGTAACAATACTTACATTTTAACTTTATTTTTTACAATATACATGGTGTTCGGAAAGTCACTGTGCAGTTATGTTGTCATATGTCTGTCTATTCAGTCTATTTCAAGCCAGTAACTGATAGCGGTGTTTACAATCCAAGCCTGTATTGATGCCAACAGGGGTCGCTTTGAACATTGTTTATAATTGTTATTCATATCTAACTCCTGTATTCTATATTGAAACATGTCTGTTAATAAATATATAAGTTTGATCTCGTTAGTAGAATTTTATTCAACCGAAAAATATAATTGGAAAAACAAAGGGGAGACATTTCCAGAAACTTTTCAGTAAACAGATGTTATTTTATTTTTTAAAATATTTACGTGACTTATAATACATAGTATGGACCTTAGAATTTCTTATTAGTTATTTAGTTTGTTGCAGTGCATGCCTATCTTTCTAGTTTGACAACATCAAGATGTGATGAAATATTACCTTAGCTCAAAGTGTATTTTCGAAAATTTGTCACAGACCATCGTCTGGTGACATATAGACGTATGTATATACACTCAAAATAGATGCTTAACTAATACGTTTATTCTTTTTCGGTCCGAGACTCGAAAATCGATAACGATTATCTTGTAGTCAAAATAGGATAGTTTAAGCGGATATGCCATAGTATGTGTGTGTTTTTCTCATAACAAAGCTGCATTGGGCTATCTGATGAGTTCACCGAGGGGAATCGAACCCCTTATTTTAGCATTGTAAATTCGTAGACTTGCCGCTGTACTAGCGGGGGGGGATAATATGTCATAGAACCGTATAAGATTTATAGAGTAATTCTTAAAAAATTACTATTATACTTAATATGATTATTATACACAATTTATATATTTCTAATCTCAGTTCTTTTGTTTAAAATCCCATGTTGTTAACTTAAATATATAAACTTTGTTAACGGTTCAAAATGGCGTCCCGCTCACTCCTAAATAGAAGTTTCCTGTGAATGTGAGTTTCTATTAATGTTTTCAGTGTTAACAGTGAAGCTGCTAAAAGGTATATATTTTTGTAAATCTTATTATTGTGCATCTTATAAGTTTTGATTCTATAAAGCGCTAATTAGTGGCATTTCATATAAATTCCATTAAGACACAGATATATCCTTCAAGTATCATAGAATGTCATAGAGGTAGAAACAGCAAAATGCATCAACCTTAGATATTGATATCTTTAAAAATATGAACAGGATAGCGACAAGAAATTTTTCAAGACAATTTTGATTTGTTTTTAATTAAGCACAAAACTGCACAATTGGTTATCTATTATGCCCCCTGCTGATACAGCGGTATGTCTACGGATTTACAACGCTAAAAATCAGGGGTTCGATTCCCCTCGGTGGGCTCAGTAGATAGCCCAACGTGGCTTTGCTATAAGAAAACACACACACACACACACACATGGTTATCTGTGCTCTGCCCACCACGGGTATCAAAACCCAGATTCTAGAGTTGCAAGTCTGCAGATATACCGCTGTGCTATTTTAAAGACAAAACTTACTACCATTATCTAGAAACTTCAGATTTTATTTCAGTTAGTTGAAACTGACACATAAACAAACTATAATGCAAGCTGATGACTATACCAAATTATTTTGACACATGTTTGCAAAATTAATAAATACGTTTAAATAGAAACTATGTCCGCATTTTCTTTTCTGTGCCACAAGACCTCGAAAGATCCGTATTGCCACAATGTTGTTCTTATGCAAAATAACACGCAAGATTGCAGTTATATTAATTATAAAAGTTTATTCGTTGAAATTCGTGCAAAAGCGTACGAGGGTTACCTGCAATAGCCGACCATAATTTTGAAGCGGTAAATTAGGAGGA
Source organism: Tachypleus tridentatus (assembly GCF_004210375.1). Taxonomy (NCBI): domain Eukaryota; kingdom Metazoa; phylum Arthropoda; class Merostomata; order Xiphosura; family Limulidae; genus Tachypleus; species Tachypleus tridentatus. Next base: position 58,725,380 of record NC_134832.1, on the reverse strand, counting down.
AGACAGATGTTTGAATACACCCACCCTTGGGGTTACTCTTTACCAACGAATAGTGGGAATGACAGTCACACCTAGAATAAAAAGACGACTATGCTCAATGACGGGATTTAAACTTTCGACCCGAGAAGCTAAAAGTTCATATCAGTTTTTCAAAAACAACATTTTGTCTAAATTATTTGTGTGCTTGTGACTTCATGAATTTTCTGGTCAGGTTCCCTAATAACATCTCAGTCACACAAAAATGGAAACAAAACACCACTTAAGTTACAGTTAACCCCACTGTTTTCTTCCGAAATATATTACTTATAAAATAAGCGATTTAAGCCTTTTTAATTTTTGGTCAATGTAAAATTTAAATGCGCCTTAACTATTTCTCGAACTGACTTCGCTTTGATATTTCAAACTAATGCAAGTTCGAAAGTCGAACGAGTTAACAAGTCACACGTAAATTTTGTTTTCCAAGCTTGCAATTATTGACTATTTTTTCCAAAACAAGCTCCACGGTAACCCATGATAAAGGTTCACCCAATATTTCTATTTTTTTTCTCTGCTTTTCCTTCTTTATTCCTGCTTAACGAACAGCAGTTGAAAGACAGCTACGCGTTACACAATCATGTGTAAGTAATTGTATAAACGGACACCGCGAGGCGGCGTGAGCGAATAGAAGGTAAGAAAACAAGCCACGCGAGACAGGCTCTAGTATCAGCCTTGTATCCGTTCTGTCAACAGCACGATCTCCTCAACTGCTCAGACCCGAAGCATCAGCAGGACCAGGTTTCCCTGATGATGAAGATTTTAAAGACCTTATAAGGTAACAACCAATCAGAAACTTTATATGAAGCGTTACAAATCACATGAACATGTAGTTGAAACTTTGTTCGAATTCGTTCTTCCTACTAGTTTGTAAGTCTATAACATAACCATTTATCACATTAAAGGTTTATCGTACACTTAGTTTATTTTTTCTACTCACTTTGGATTATCTTAAAGTTGATTTGACTTTATCCACGTGACTGACTAAAATTAAGCATGTTTTTTTGTAAGTTTAGTTAATATCTTAATATATGTAATAATAACTCTACTTACTGGACATCATTTACCTTTCGCAATGTGAACGTAGTTTGAAGGTTCAAAGTATAGCTACGAACTACTTTGTGCGAAGTTAGTATTACTACTTTTAGTTTTTTACCTGTTACTGTGTATAGCATAGGTAGCTTTGTGTTCTATAAGGTTTGATTTTTACGTTATCTTCTGCAATATTTACTTATTCCAACCTATTTTCTACACAACGCAGTAAAAGCCTACTCTTTAAGAAGGTCTACTCTAAAACATATACATGCATGTTTTATGAAGCAAGCCTATGAGCGTTATTAGAGCAGTAATCTACCTAATTATTATATAATTTATTTGTATGTTGTTTCAAATATTGTGGGTCAATGAACTTCTATAAAAGTTTCTTTGTCTTCGTAAGCGTAAAACTTAATAGAACCATAGGTATACAAAAATAGAAATTATATAATATGTGATTAAAAACAACAAATTCTCAATTCTTAAAAGTTCGATACTGAATGCTTAGTACGGTTGTAGGCCGTACTCGGATGTTGTTACTGGTGCACAATCGATATTTAGTAAACAGGTTTCAAATAATTCTCAAGCCTTACAATGTGGTATGGAATAATTCAATCAATATATATTTCAGTAAACATTTTTTGCCACTTTCCGTATTTTACAAGCATTCCACTCCAGTACTCAGAGTCTTTGACCGTTCTATTTCTTGAAGCAACAAACAAAACAGTAAACTCATACAAGTATAATAAAAGAGAGATAATTCAGTGCAAAAGACATATTTTATCGTAGATGGTAGGTGTTTTTTTTTGTTAATATATTTCCTTAACATTTGGAATTCATATTTGGTCATCACTTGAACACTCAGGGTTTGCTAATGAGGTGGAGTGCGATCTTCGAAAGGAGTGGCCTGGACTATATACAATAGGAGTGGCCTGGACTGTATACAATAGGAGTGGCCTGGACTATATACAATAGGAGTGGCCTGGACTGTATACAATAGGAGTGGCCTGGACTGTATACAATAGGAGTGGCCTGGACTGTATACAATAGGAGTGGCCTGGACTATATACAATACTACTTTTTCACGGTAAAAATATGTAAAAAAGTTATATGGTACATTCATACTTGTCATTCATTATGTAGCTGTGATGATTATATGGTAACAAGTACTTATTGTTGTTATTTGTGGTTTAACAAACCGTGTTGAGAAACAAGGACACGAAAAATTAGCTTCCCAAACCATGCTACGTTGCTCAGAAAATAATTTATACTGTTACAACCAGAAAGGTAAATTTCAATTTTCTCCCACTAACTAATTTAACGTTTTTTTTAAATAAAATAAATAATACAAACACGAAATTAAGAAAAAAAATTTACAATAATCGGTCAGAGTAAAAACAAGGTTTAGTACTGGGCATAAAACATGTTACTGTAGAATAGCCGTCTAACAAGTTTGTATGATGTTTCAAAAAAGAATGTTTTTCTTATAGCAATGACCCCCCCGCTAGTACAGCGGTATGTTTACGGATATGCAACGCTAAAATCAGGGGTTCGATTCCTCTCGTGTTGGCTTTACAGCAATAAAAAACAAGAAAACAAACTTCGTATAGCAAAGGCATATCGAGGTATCTACTATGCCCACCGAGGGGAATCGAGCCCCTGAATGTAGCGTTGTAAATCCGTAGACATACCGCTGTACTAGGGGGGGGTTTAAAAAATGTTTTGCAATATTATTATAATAATACCAACATAAACTCGATGGCATGATTTAAAATATTGTTGTAAGTATCAATACAAATTTTACATTTGATATTTTCAGACAAATTTATTAAAATCAATTATTATAATGCCAAATAAAATCAATAATTATAATTGTTTTTTGTTTGTTTTTTGAATTTCGTACAAAGCTACTCGAGGGCTATCTGTGCTAGCCGTCCCTAATTTAGCAGTGTAAAACTAGAGGGAAGACAGCTAGTCATCACCACCCACTGCCGACTCTTGGGCTACTCTTTTACCAACGAATAGTGGGATTGATCGTAACATTATAACGCCTCCACGGCTGAAAGGGCGAGCATGTTTGGCGCGTCGGGGATGCGAACCCGCGACCCTCAGATTACGAGTCGCACGCCTTAACACGCTTGGCCATGCTGGGCCGTATAATTATAATACCAAGGCTAATTTTTTGGAGCATTTAAAATTCAGCGAAATTACGTAAAAGGAACGTTTATTTTTTTTATATGTTTGAGTCTTTTATAATAGGAAAAATAATATATGTATATATATATATTCGAATTTCGATGATTCAGTTAGGTTTGGCGAACACAATTCAGTTGTATAAGACAAAATAAGTTCTATTGAGTCAATTTTCTAACTGTTCAATAACCTGGATCCTTTCAACCGACAAACCAAATTGTACGAAAATTCTATCGCCGTCTTTTAAAAAGGACGCACAAAAGACCTAAATGTGAACTTTCTGGTTCTGGTACATGTGAGACAGAGCTTACGTCGATTGAAGTTGAACACTTGTCGATTGGAGTAAATTTGAAAAGTTCCTCATTTGTGAGAGATGCTCACACTTTGACACCTTTGAAAATAGCCCACGATCTACTATTATAAACGAAATTAATGACGAAACGTCTTTGGATTATGAGCCGAGTGCATCATGTGTAAAGTTTGTCACTTACGAGTCCCTCGGGAGACCTTTCCATCTTTCCTTAGAAAAAAAAAAGAAAATATATGCAAACTCTTCGAGACGAACAAGATAAAACATATTAAATTATTCAGACTAATGACTTAAAAGTAACAAGACCAGTGCGAAACTAGTAGGAGTTTTTACATCTGGCTTGATGGAATGTTTAGTTAATCTTACCAATTTGATTATTTAATAACTACTGTTCAGTCATTATCAAGGTTTGTTTTAACAAGATAATATTCAGGTCACAGTTTGGAATCCTATTCAGGCAGCTTTTAAGAAGTAGTTCTGATGGGGAAAGAGTAAGAAACGTTTTAAGACAATATTATGCTCAGGGCTGAGACGAAAGATGTTATTCTGCAAAAGTTCTAAGTTTTGAGACAAGAATATAAGAGCATGCAACTAAACTAGTTCTCTGATGCTTAGCAGGCGAGATGTCAGTATACAACTAATACTTTAAGATGTACATCTAACGAGGAAGCACTTGAGACCAAAGAGTACTTACATATTAAATCACTTCAGCCATGTTTAAGCATGAATCAGTATGTTTCCACGTTATGAAATTAGTGTTTTGTTTTCATGTTTTTGGTTAAATTCTAATGGACTCAACATAACCAAGTGGTTGGGACGTTTGACTCACAATTTGAAGGTCGCGGGTTCGAATCCCTGTCACACCAAACATGCTCGCCCTGCAGCTGTGGAGTCGTTATAATGTGACGATCAGTTTTACAATTTGTTGGTAAAAGAGTAGTTCAAAAATTGGCAGTGGGTGGTGATGACTAGCTGCCTTCCCTCTAGGCCCCTACTGCTAAATTAGGGACGGCTAGTGCAGATAGCTCTCGTGTAGCTTCAAAAACAAACATAAAAGAGTTAGCGGTGGATGGTGATGTCTAACTGCCTTTTCTTTCGTCTTGCCGCAGATATCCTAGTTGCTTTGCGCCATTAAACGCCAAACTAATCAATCAATCCTTTAGTTTTACACTGCTAAATTAGGAACAGCCAACGCAGATAGCTCTAGTAGCCTTGCGGGAAATTAAAAACAAACAAATATATTAAACTGTTAGAAAGAACATTAACGCAAGTCAATGAACACATAAATTACATTTACAAATGTGAAAATTATAATTTTGTGTGAACATAAGGGCTTAATTAATATATATGGTGAATACTTATGCATTTTTGGCAAATTAAGAAACGAGTTATCAGGTACTAAACATTTAAATGTGTTGAATTAAACAACTTTCCAGACAAAGTGATTATTAGTAGGTTATTCTTCAATATTTTGATGAATTGTGGAGATGACAACATTTGATAAAGGAATATTTCAGATAAAATTGACTTAGTGACAAGGATAACATTTCGATGTCTCAACTAAACCTGTTAAACTTTTCCTTCGATTTTTTAAATTTCACGAAGACATATGGCCACCTACTTCTCTAGGTTCAGGCCCGGCATGGCCAGGTGGTTAAGGCGCTCGACTCGTAATCTGTGGGTCGCGGGTTTAATCTCCGCCGCACCAAACATGCTCGCCTTTTCAGCCGTGGGGACGTTATAATGTGACGATCAATCCCACTATTCGTAGGTAAAAAGTAGCCCAAGAGTTGGCGGTGGATGGTGATGACTAGCTGCCTTCCCTCTAGTCTTGCGCTGCTAAATTAGGGAGGGCTAGCGCAGATAGCCATCGTGTAGCTTTGCGCATAATCCAAAATGAATTAAAGTTGAAAAGTTTGGACTTATAGTCACGCATTAACATGTTGTTTTGTAGGAGTACATTGATAATGAAGAACAATTGTATTTTGAAATTCGAAATATAAATTTTGATAGCAATGTTTATTACTGTAGTTTTGTTGTTGAGTTGCTTTTTTTCACATAATAATATTTCTTCAGATTGCTTTGTTTTGAATTTCGCACAAAGCTACACGAGAGCTATCTGCGCTAGCCGTACCTAATTTCGCAGTGTAACATTAGAGGGAAGGCAGCTAGTCATAACCACCCACCGCCAACTCTTGGGCTACTTTTTGCCAACGAATAGTGGAATTGACCGTACATTATAACTCGCCAACGGGTAAAAGGGCAAGCATTTTGGGTGTAAAGAGGATTCGAATCCGCCAATCTTAGAATACGAGTCGAGTGCCTTAACCACCTGACCTTTCCTTCAGAAGGATTAAATTAGTTAAGACCTGAAGATGTTTTTGAAATTTTTTTCAGTAAATAATGCACTTTTTTTTGTCAATCTCGCATGAAATAGTTATAGTCTTTGTTTGGTTGCCTCTTTGGTTACTCTTTTATTAGCCCCCCGCTAGTACAACGGTAAGTCTACGTATTTACAACGCTAAAATCAGGGGTTTGATTTCCCTCAGTGGGCTCAGCAGATAGCGCAATGTGGCTATAAGAAAACACACACTCTTTTATTAAACGGTTACAGGCTCTGTATTTATTGCCTCTTTGGACAATATTTCATGAAATGGCCATGGGTTGTGGTCTGGCTCCCTCTTCTGTTAATATTTTGTAAAGCGGCTATGGACTCTGGATTAGCGCCCTCTTTGGAATTTTTTTTCGTTTCCAAGAAAACAATGGTAAAGGCAATGTTTACGTTCTATTAAATCATTGTATAAAAGATGGCATATGCAAGAAACTTTTACCTTCTTCAAAGATACTCAGCAAGTTTACTTGGCATATCTGAGTAACAAGTATAAACAGTCTTCAGTTCACTATTGAATCGTAAGCAAGATCATTAGTGTACTTTCTTTCATAGACTGGCTCATAATTGCAATGGTGAAAGCACAATCGTTGGTTTGTACTAACTTTTAGAAGCTGTATATCAAAAAATGACCTTAGTTCATAATCTGTATACAACATGAAGCACTTTTGAGATTTTTGCATGAAGGATTTATTCATACCAATAAATCTATATGTAAAAATGATTTGTTTTTTTTTTAAACAGATTTAATGATTTGTGACTGTTTGAATAACAACAGTGTAAACTTGTTTTGTAACTTTGCCAAATAATGGTATTTTGTTTGGGTTTAAGCGAATAGTCACACAATAGGCTATTTATGCTGTATACCGCTGGCATCGAACCATGAATTTTAGCATTATAATTTTTGAAGTTGTCACTGAGCCACGGTAAGGTGCGTATTGGTGAAAGTGTTTTGTATGTTAAAACACACACACGTATCTTCCTTATTAGAGTGTATACTCACGAACAATTAAGTAAGAATTTAACGTACACACACGAACAGTTACTATATACATTAAGCTCGGTTGTCTACAGAGTTTTTTTGTACTACATGCAATTACAGGTTGTGCTGAAAAAATCAAATATGGTATATTAATTCACTTATCTCTGTTGTGGAGAGAAGTTACATTGGATCCGTCACGAGATGGATGTAAAAATGTGTAAATGAACACGCGGACTTCTCAAAACAGATAGATCGTGTTTATTGAAGCAAGTCTTAAGCGAAAATGACGTAGTCGACTATTCAAATTAATTTCAGGTGTGAACTAATGCCAATGACGAACTCCAAATAAAAGCGAGCTTACGTTTTCATAAACAAATACAGCAAATTTACCGAGCCATTTCAGCGTGTAATTTGCTGTTTAAAGGAAATACTTGTGTAATTATATTATACCAAATCATCGTCCCTAAAACATTATACATTTTTATGTGCGTTTAAACATGCAGAGTGAGATATAAACTAATTTATATCCGAAAAGAAACCAAAGAGAATGATTGTTTTGTTTTTTTAATTTCGCGCAAAACTACTCGAGGGCTATTTGCGCTAGCCGTCCCTAATTTAGCAGTGTAAGACTAGAAGGAAAACAGCTAGTCATCACCACCCACCGCCAACTCTTGGGCTACTCTTTTACCAACGAATAGTGAGATTGACCGTCACATTATAACGCTCCCACGGCTGAAAGGGCGAACATCTTTGGTGCGATGGGAATTCGAACCCGCGACTCTCGGATTATAAGTTGAACGCCTTAACCCACCTGGCCATGTCCGGACCCCAAACAGAGTGAAGAGAAATGAATACGTTTCGTTTTTTAATCTACAATACACGTACCTATGTGAAAATGAGATTCACTTACATATTTTTCATCAGAACAAATATAGCACGGCCTGGTAGTTGCTGGACTCGTATCCCGCCATTAAACATGATCGCACTTTTTCTCTTTAGACGTTATAATGTGACTGTCAATTCCACTATTTGTTGGTAAAGAGTTGACCGAGGGCGGTGTTGACTAGCTGTCTTTGCTCTAGCTTGTCAGTGCTTAATTAGGGCTGGCTATAGCAGATTGTCCTCGCGTATCTCTGCGCGAATTTAAACAAAAGAAACAAATTGGTTGAAAGTAGTTAACTATTAATATACGAAAAATAGTTTTAGTTATTTGTTGTCGATATATTCGAGATTTTAGAAGTGGTTTCGAATATCACAGTTTAATGATTGTCTGCTCTAACCGTCCATAATGTTTACCTGATATCAAAATATAAATTGCGATTTTTAAGGGTGGAAGAGAGAAGTACTTTGGTAATGAGACACAAACCCTAGCACTGCATAATTTGGTATATAACCACAGGGTCTTGCTCGGTTACCATAGGCAACAATACTGGCAATAGAGAGAATAGTACGAAATAGGCTGTAGTAGTCTAGTGATTAGTATTCCAAGTTGCAGGGCCAGAAAGCTCAATATTTAAGATCGCGACATGCGGATGAATACGTCTCGAACTTTCACGTGAGATGACGTTATTGTCGTGGCACTCCATACCAGTACTCGTTTAAAAATGTCTAATATGTGGTTAGTGCTGTTGAGTGATTGTTTGTCTGTTTTGAGTTTCGCGCAAAGCTGCACGAGAATTATCTGCGCTAGCCGTCCCTAATTTAGCAGTGTAAGACTAGAAGGAAGGCAGCCAGTCATCCCCACCTACCGCCAACTCTTGGGCTACTCTTCTACTAACAAATACTGGGATTGACCGTAATGTTATAGCGTTCCATGGCTGAAAGGGCGAGTATCTGTGGTGTGAAGGTGATTCGAACCCGCGATTCTCAGATTGCGATTCGAGCGCCCTAACCATCTGGCCATGTCGGGCCTAAGTAACTGCCCCTCTTCAATCAACAGTATGAAAGACCTATGTCTGGGCCTTGATGCTTAATGTTAATATATGTGGAACTAGACCTTAGTGTCTCTCATTTTACTTTTTAGCTCGTGTGTCAAATTGAAAATTATAAAATTAAAGAGTCTTTCTAATGAAAATAATTTTACAGTTTTAAGTGTATCATTATTGCTCACCTGTCTCAACATTTAAATTGAAGTCCAGCTAGTTTATAATATTCAAATTTAGCATTGTGTTTGGTATGGTTTGCATTTCGCGCAAAGTTACTTGAGGGCTATCTGCGCTAGCCGTCCCTAATTTAGTGGTGTAAGACTAGAGGGAAGGCAGCTAGTCATAACCACCCACCGCTACTCTTGGGCTACTCTTTTACCAACGAATAGTGAGATTGACCGTAACATTATAACGCCCCCACGGCTGAAAGGAGAGCATGTTTGATGTGACGGGGATTCGAATCCGCGACCCTCACATTAAACATTGTCTTCATAACCCTTATTATTATTATTGAATTTACGTCATCAAAGCTGTAAATAAATATGAATGAATATATTTTAAATATATAATAAATTTGAATAAATAACATTGCACCGATATCCAACATAAGCTTCCGCATAATAAAAAATGACGCAATACAAAATGGGAAGGTTTGAGAGGGTGGGGGTGTGAGCAGGATATCACTCGTAGGAGGGAAACTCGTTATAATTTTCTAAGTAGCGCTGATTTATTTTTGATACCAGTTTGTGTACGAAACAGATAATGTTTAATTCTTGTACTACTGGTAATGTATTACCAATCTTTGTACATCCTCCTTTGTTGGCCACGTGGTTAAGACACTCGACTCGTAATCCAAGGTTTCGAATCCACGTCAAACCAAACAAGCTCAACCTTTCAGCCGTGGGGGCGTTATAACGTGACGATCAATCCTACTATTCGTTTGTAAAATAGTAGCCCAAGAGTTGGACTAGAGGGAAGGCAGCTAGTCGTCGCTGCAAAATTTGGGACGGCTAGCGCAGATAGCCCTCGTGCAGCTTTGCGCGAGATTCAAATCAAACCAATCCTCTGCTGTTACAGCGGTAAGTCTACGGATTTACAACGCTAAAATTAGGGGTTCGATTCCCCTCGGTGGACTCAGCAGATAACCCAATGTGGCTTGAGTGTAAGAAAACACGCACATCTTTGTACGACATGGAAAATGTTCCATTTCTCTACTAACGATAATGTTTTGTTGTGTGTCGTTAACCCATTACAGACGTTGTTTAAAGCTATGGCCTGGTTATTCGGGTGTTCGACTCAGATTATGCGGGTTGAATCCCCATTACACCAAACATCCTCTATCTTCTAGCCATATAAGTGTGTGGGGTTTATAAAGTGACGGCCAATCCCACTGTTCTTTGGTAAAAGCAAAGCCAAAGCGTTGGCGACGGGTGGTGTTGCCTAGCTGCATTCCTTCTTGAATATCACTGCTAAATTAGGGAACAGCTAGAGGAAATAGACCTCGTGCAATTTTGCGCAAAATTTAGAAAGAAATCAAACGTTTATGTCGCAGAAGTATTCATTCACTTTTCAGGGTTTTTGTGCTAAAAATATGTTATAGTTTTGTTTATAATGATACGGTTCTGCTGGTCAGTTTTAAAGTGGCGAAACAGTTCGTTTATTATTGTTACAATAAAATCCTCTTTTCGTGACGTCATTTTAATTCATTTTTTTAACATTTAAAAATCGCTTACAAGACTTTTGTAGGTCTACCAATTTCTATCACGCAACTTACACGTTCCACGCACACTCTACACGTATTCTATTTTGAAAAGTTATTTCGCTTAGAGCTTTATTGATAGACATTGATTTGAATTTTTCGGGTTGAATGAAAGGATATTTTCCGCACGTGGTTGAACACAGTCGATTCTGTTCTCTACTTTTGTTTTTAAGTTTATCGTGGCAAAGTATCGGTATATAGTCTCAGAAGTAAAACAATGAATATTGAAGAAACCTTGGGATTTATTCGAAACTGGTGAAAGTGCTTTGTCAGAAGACATGCGATATTCACATGACTTTGTCGTATGAGCTACACATCACCTAACCACTAGGGAACATGTGGATCTCTCCTTCAATTCCTACCCGAAGAGAATGCTTCTGTCTCGGTAGGTAGAGAGCTAAAGTCAGTAACCTTTAATTCTGCGGCACGATGCGCATCTACGCGCAGTCAACGTGTCCTAGGTCTTACGGCATAACGCAGCGAAAGGGGTTAACATTCCCGCAAGGTAGGTCAGGAGGTGCTGAACTCATTTGTCTCAATTAATTAGATTATGAGATATTTCTCGTATAGCAGTTATAAGCCAGTTAGAGCACCATAAACGATGTGCTAATACAAGTCCCTGATATGTCTTTTCTGTTTAATGTTTCAACAACATTTATACACGAACTTACAGTTAAAGCAATCATTTAATTAGCGCCAAATAAACTTTCTGTTCACTTGCTGTTCCACGTCATGAGATAAAGCACTTTAATTACGTTTATGGCATTTTGATTAATGAAATAACATGATATTGACTGCTTGCTATAAATGCCTGGTTTCAGATATACAAATTTCATATTCATTCCTATAATAAATAACAGCCTTTAAAACGTGTTCGTATTATAATAATATGGATGTTATTCAGGCTCTATTCCAGTGGTTCCCAACCTTTTTTATGCCCCGCACCCCTAAAAGATTGTAATATGTTCTCGCACCCCTCAAAGTAATTTTTTTGAACATATAGTGTTCACCCTTAATATAAACAAAAAAACTGAAATGTTATCTCGCATCCACTGGATCGCTATCTCGCACCCCTGGTTGGGAACCACTGCTCTATTCCTACCGGCAGAGTCTTTAAGACACAGACGTACATAGTCAAAACGAGCTTCTGACTATTTCTTTCTTTTTTTTTTTTATTGGTGTTCTTAAGAACAGAGCTACACACTAGACTATCTGTGCTCTGTCCGCCTAGGGTATTCAAACCACATTTTTAGCGTCGTAAGCATTTTGATTTACCGCTCAGCTACTGGAAACTATTTTTTTGAAAGCGTGCGGTTTGATGTTTGATTTGTTTAAGTGCAAACTCGCATAACAGGCTAATTGCATTGTACCCACCACGGGAATCCAACCCCGAATTTTAGCGTTATAAATCCTGATGTCATCGATGGACAAGAAGTGTACAAGGACCACTAATGTTACATATTTTATGTGAAACAAAGAAATCTTACAGAACCTTAACGTGTTAGAGAACTCTACAGATTTGTAGCAAATTACAATACTTCTATGCCATTAGATTTCTCACACATTTCATTTGTTTTACGACGATGCACTTATTTCTATTTGTACCATTTTGATTTGAAATTTGATTTAGAAAACCCTGAAACATCTGTACTCATCTAGGGCAGAGATCCAAATGCAAAACTCAAACGCTGATTACAAAGACCTTGAACACGTCTTTTATATTTGCAAAATAAAAACTAAAATAATTTATAATGCGAATTTACCATTATCTACCCCATATCTTCAATCTGATTGGACAACTTTTGTTCACGACCTTTCTCATAACCTATGAGGCCTAAGCAATTACTTAGTGCGATACCCTTTTAAAATTGTCAAGGGGCTCGTCATGGCCAGGTGGGTTAAGGCATTCGACTCGTCATCCGAGGGTCGCAAACATGCTGGCCCTTTTAGCCGTGGGGGTTTTATAATGTTATGAACAATCCCACTATTCGTTGGTAAAAGAGTAGCCCGAGAGTTGGCAATGAGTGATGATGACTAGCTGCCTTCCCTCTAGTTTCACACTGCTAAATTAGAGACGGCTAGCGCAGATGTAGCTTTGCGCGAAATAAAAAAAAAAATTGTTAAGGAACACGTCGCAGTAGATATAAGAATCTACCTTGACGCATGCTAATTTCATTAGAAAAAAATTGTATGTCTTATCAATTCAAAATAAAGCTAAAAAGAATAATTTCATCATAAATTAAAATATTTCAACAGTTCAATTAATGGAAACAAATCTACAGTAAACGGATTTATTAGTGAGTGATTTACTATATTACAGTTTTAGATTGTTTATCTGTGTGTTTGTTGTTAAGTACAAAGCCACACAGTGCGCTATCTGTGGCGAAGCGCGGGTATCGAAACCCAGTTTTTAGGGATATAAGCCCTCATACTTACCGCTGAGACACTTTTAACGATAGACCTCTGTGGCAAGAAGGAATAATTTCTTTTCAGAAACCTTTCTCCAATCTCATACAATTATAGTGTTCGTAGACAATGTTCCATCGTACTTTGTAATGTATCAATTACATTCTTTTTAGGTCCAGAGTTTGCAAGCTTTTAGTTTAAATGCATCTAAATGTTTCTCTTTCACTCTCTTGTCGTCTGCAACTACAGAACACATTTTGTCATTTAGTTTGAAAACGTTGAGTGAGAGAAACATAACGGTCAAAAAATATTAAGCAGGAAACACTTCTATTCTAACAAATTCATTGAAAGGGTAGATGAGTGAGCCGAGCACGAAATCTTTAGATTAAAGACTTGTGAATTAATAGTCCATTTAATCGTGAACCATGTTAAAGGAGTAACACTTTCTGATATTATGGAGAGAATCAGAACTTTAAATTGTATTAGTTTTGTAACAAATAAGCATGCCTTATTAATCTCATTAATTATGGTTTCTTTTAAGTCCCCTACACAAAGAACTTTCTACAAGGTTTCAACAGCGAAAAGAAAGGTTATTCCTTACAGTAAATGATAAACAAATTGGCTTCACAAGTAATCATACAATATTTCTTGTGAAGATATTTGATATTTGAAATTCTGTAAAAATAACAAATATAATTGCAATTATTGTTACATTTTCTTGTGAAGCTAATTAGTTGTTTGTTTACATGGTTAACGTTAAATATTGTTTACGCATGTGAAAGAAGACATTCTCGATAATTAGATGTATCTCTACATAGATCCACTCCTTGTTTAGAAGTTTTGAACAGCATTTAAAAAATATCTTCTTCAAAGTTAAACATTTGTTTTTTTTACGAGACTTACAGCGCAACTTATGTGACATGAACGTTTTGAAAGAATTATATCGATGAACTTTTGTCTCTCTGGCTAAGCGGTATGTCTGTGGACTTACAACGCTAAAAACCGGGTTTCAATACTCGTGGTGGGCAGAGCACAGATAGCCCATTGTGTAGCTTTGTGCTTGATTCAAAACAACAACAACCGTGAACATTTTTTCCCTTTTCATTTTAGTTGCCCCCCGCTAGTACAGCGGTAAGTCTACGGATTTACAACGCTAAAATCAGGGGTTCGATTACCCTCGGTGGGCTCAGCAGATAGCCCGATGTGGCTTTGCTATAAGAAAAACACACACACATTCATTTTAGTTCCAAATTTTTACATCAATGACTTTTGTTTATTTTCATGGAAGATTTTTCGTAATTTAATTATTATTTAATTAAGTAATTATGTTTGTTTGTATAACACAAATTATGATAGTTTTTGTGGTGCAAAGCTGCACAAGGAGCTAGCTATCTGCACTTTGCCAGTCATGAGAAAACTGACCCCTATTTTTGTGTTTGTTTGTTTTTGAATTTCGCGCAAAACTACACGAGGGCTATCTGCGCTAGCCGTCTCTAATTTAGCAATGTAAAACTAGAGGGAAGGCAGCTAGTCATAACCACCCACCGCCAACTCTTGGGCTACTTTTTTAACAACAAATAGTGGGATTGACCGTAACATTATAATTTTTGTGTTTGTTCGTTTTTGAATTTCGCGCAAAACTACACGAGGGCTATCTGCGCTAGCCGTCTCTAATTTAGCAATGTAAAACTAGAGGGAAGGCAGCTAGTCATAACCACCCACCGCCAACTCTTGGGCTACTCTTTTAACAACAAATAGTGGGATTGACCGTAACTTTATAACGCCCCCACGGCTGAAATGGCGAACTTATTTTAGCAAAATAAATCTATTGCCAACCCATTGGGAGACGGTACTACAATGAGGAAAAAACTATTTGATTTCATTCATTATTTGAAAAGAAATATAAAGACACTCTTACTAGAAATACTGCCTTTTTTATATATTCATCTTGATGAAAAGAGTTTTATAACTATATGCAACACAACATTTTTCTAGTTTCCAATATGTTTTTCATTAACAGAATCTTTCAGTATTTAAGAGTCATTGTATGTACCCATAATGGATAAAAACTGGACTCATTAATTATTTACAATGCATTAAATTACTTATGGGATACCTGACTTTCACGAAAACGCGGCACGGCATGGCCAGATGGTTAAGACACTCGGCTTGTAATCCGAGGTTCGAGGATTCGAATCCCCATCACACCAAACATGTTCGCCCTTTCAGCCGTGGGGGCGTTATAATGTTACGGTCAATCCCACTATTCGTTAGTAAAAGAGTAGCCCAACAGTTGGCAGTGGGTGGTTATGACTAGTCGCCTTCCTCCCAGTCTTCGAATCCCCATCACACCAAACATGTTCGCCCTTTCAGCCGTGGGGGCGTTATAATGTTACGGTCAATCCCACTATTCGTTAGTAAAAGAGTAACCCAACAGTTGGCAGTGGGTGGTTATGACTAGTCGCCTTCCTCCCAGTCTTACACTGCTAAATTAGGGACGGCTAGCGCAGATGACCCTCGTATAGCTTTGCGCGAAATTCCAAAAACCAAAACAAACGTGAAAACACCGTGTTTTAGAGCTGTGTTAACTGAGGAAGTTGGGAAAGTAAAACGTCTGATTTATTGATTTTTTCGTAAATTCTCGCAAAACAAAACAAGAACTATCCGTGTTAGTCGTCTCTAACTTTTAATTGATGCACACTCGGCTTGTAATCCGAGGTTCGAGGATTCGAATCCCCATCACACCAAACATGTTCGCCCTTTCATAACCTTCTCTATGAGAAGGTAGCCAATTAGCACCACTCACCGCCAACTCTTGGGCTACTTAAATTTAATAGCTAGACTTACGTTCTCATAGTTTGTAAACAGTAAAATAATTACAAACTATGAGAAATATTCATCTCATTATTCCTAATTGTATTTTTATTTTGATAGATTCTTAAGTGTGGCCATTGTACGTATCTTTGTATGTTTATAAACTATATATTTTAGTCTATATAGTTTTGGACCATGTTTCTTTCGGTTTATACATATTTTGGTGCTGCCTGAATTGTGTTTATTTTACTGTATTTATTTGTATATCTTATGACGGTTTGTTAAACATGCTTATTCGATCAGGAATAGGTAACGTTACAGTTATCTACTGATTTATTTAAGTTTTAATGTTTGTATTATTTGTAGTTGAGTATCCCATAGGCAAATCTTAAGTAGATCTTTCTTCTTTGATCTGTTTTCATTTATTCAAAATGTTGTGACAGAAAATTTTTATCAGTAAACCGAGTATTATATTTTGTAAGCACTTTGAATACAACTCACTCTTACACGAGGCTCCCCCTAGTGACACAGCAGTATTTCTGCGCACTTGTGATGCTAGAAACCGGATTTCGATGCATATGGTGAGCAGAGCACAGATCTTTGTTTGTTTTTGAATTTTACGCAAAGCTACACGAGGGCTACCTGCGCTAGCCGTCCCTAATTTAACAGTGTAAGATTAGAAGGAAGGCATCTAGTCATCACCACCAACAGCCAAATCTTGGGCTTTTCTTTTACCAACGAATCTTTCCAATAAAGTTCTGTACCACAATGTTACGATATCCCGTGAGGCTTTTGTGGTCTTTTCCTGGCTTTGGCAAAGCACTTGTTAAAGCATCTGTCCAGGCTTCTGGGATGAGTCCTGAATTCCAGCTCTGTTCATAAGCCTTTGCTAAGCTCTGGATCATCTCTGTTGGCAGGCCTTTAACATTCTTGATAGCGATGCCATCTGGTCCGGGTGCTCCTTCTTTGCTGGTCCTGATGGCATCCATCACACTTTCCATGCTGAAGCACTGTATGGACTCACTCACACTAATCATCTCTTCATTTTGATACCTGACCACTGTCCTATGATCCTGGTCACTGTGACTACTTTGATTGATGAATCTAGCAAGAAAGGCTTTTCCTTGGTCCTCATCTGTGAGTAGTACTTGTCAAAACTTAACTAAACACGGTAGTTTATATTTAGTAGTAATTTAAAGCAAGCTATTACGGAGATATTTCAAAACAAAGTTATTTCGTGAATTTAGCGTATTTTATTATTATTTCATTCAATTGTGAACAGACGGATCTTAAGTCTGAGAATTTAACCTCCATGATGCTTGAGCAGTACCAGTTGTACGGTATTTGGAAGTCTATGTGTTTTATGTCACATTTATCAATATTACGTCATAATGGACTACAAAAACTTGTAGTATTATAAGGAGATTTACGATTTATGTGTATTATTTTCTCAGCTATGTTTAACATTTTATCGGGAATAATTCTGTAAGAAACATGAAATATTTTTTATGTGTAAGAATAAGGTCATAGTTTTAAAATTCATTCTTCTGGAAGATCATTTGTTTTGAATTTCGCGCAAAGCTGCTCGAGGGCTATCTGCGCTAGCCGTCCCTAACTTAGCAGTGTAAGACTAGAAAGAAGGCAGTTAGTCATCACCACCCACTGCCAACTCTTGGGCTACTTTTTTATCAACTAATAGTAGGATTAATCGTCACTTATAACACTTCCACGGCTGAAAAGGCGAGTATGTTTGGTGTGACGAGAATTTGAACTCGCGACCCTCAGACTACGAGTCGAATGCCTTAATCACCTGGCCATGACAGGCCGACAATAAGAATATCTTTATCGCTAAATAAAAAAGTCATCTAAGGCTAGCTACTGAACTTGAAAAAAGAAATCAAACCAAACAAAATAAGGATAGTAGCGGACATATCAGTTGATTGGCTAACGATCAGAGAGCAGACGAATCTATCTCAACTTTACGTGGAAATAAAATCCCTATATTAATTCATTTTCATTCTTCCGAGACAGCGTAATCGTTATTTTGTATGACATATCAAAGGGCAAATATAATATATAAAATTTAATAAGTTTAACATTTTGTGTGAGCTTCGCTGTTTTCATGTTTTTGGAGATTAGAATAATTTTTGACGTTTCCAAGTGCGACAAGTGACATCTATATGTAAAGAAAAACTAATATATTTTACCGACATGTGATAAATATAAGAACTTTGAGAATGGTTTGTTTGTCTTTTAGCGCAAGGCTACACAATAGGCTAACTGCAAAAAGTATACCCCCAGGCATGGCTAGGTGGTTAAGGCACTCGACTCATAATCCGAGGGTCGCGAGTTCGAATCCTCGTCACCCCAAATACGTTCGTCATTTCAAACGTGAAGGCGTTATAAGGTGACAGTCAATCCCACTAGTCGCTGGAAAAGAGTAACCCAAGAATTTGCGGTGGGTGGTGATGACTAGCTGCCTTCCTTCTAGTCTAACACTGCAAAATTAGGGACGGCTAGCGCAGATAGCCCTCCTGTAGTTTTGCGCGAAATTCAAACCTAACAAACCCGAAATGCACGTACACAGACATACTTCGGGTTTATAAGCATCAGTAAGGAGACCCCAGAACTCAGCCTTACAACACAAAATCCTTGCTTTTATATATTACAGAATATTTGAGGAGTTAAAGAAAACTTAAGTAATAAAGCAATTTTACAGATTGTGCCAAACTAAAACTTAACTTTATATTTTATGATTATCTAAATCTTTGTTGCACCTGCTTCTATCCACCTCAAGCCACGGACAGTAAAATTACAGACCATCATTAAGTCGAATAATCAGTTGAAAGTAAAGATATTTTTATTAATTGTGACACGCTATCAAGTTCAACCTCTTCATGAAGACTCTTCACTCCCTATTCTTTCATCAGAGAAGTTCATTCCATCCGTGTTATCAGCTTGGGCTTCACTTCAAACAGCGTCGGAGGATTCGTTCCACAGAGCATCATTTGCTCTGGTCACTACTTGAACCAGTATAAAACAAACAAGTTGCACAGTGTAGCTGTTTTAACGAGCTTAATGGTACCTTCGAAAGTTTTCAGGTTTTGTTTGTGGTATCCACGTATAGCAGAAACTTACTGAAACAAAAGGGAAATAATTGGTCCAATAGGAGACGTACCATACAGAAATATGCGGTTGATCTTATTAAATTAAAGCAAAACGACGGTCAAAAAGATTTTTTATGAACTCCAGCAATACGTGATTTAATTAAGTTATATACTAGAAAGTGGATATTTTTATGATGTTAGAACATCGTAAGAAAAGAAAGAGTGAATTGTTTTTTGCCAAGAAACCTGCTAATGAAACCTACTAATGAGGATAAAATTCATGCTATTAGTGGAAAGTGTTTGGGCCTCTTAACAAAATACTTAGAGGTAATTTAAACTTGATTGTGTTTGTGAAGGGTGAGCCGAGTTTATCTATAGTTATTAGAAATTGTCTGTGTGTTTGTTACGTCACGCGGTGATGCTTAGTTGGTGTTTAAATATGAAACCTTTCTAAGCTAACAAATCAGCAGTGATTAGGACATTATAATAGTGTCAGTGAACTTAATTTTCTTAGCTGCATTTTCCCGAGATACCCTACTGTTTTAATGGTTTTAAGGCCCAGCCCCTCGTCTCGTTAGATGTGGTAAATCGATCCGTTGACAAGGCTCCAATTTCAATGATTGACTTCTTCCTCGGACTCAGTGCAGCCGTTGAATGGATCCCAATAAATAAAGTGTAAAATGTGGCCATTAGTTTGGAGTTTGTCGACATGGTTTAGTCTAAGTGTCGTATAATACGATGGGAGAACATAGAAGAAAGATAAAACAAAAAGAAAATAGACCTCCATTATCAAGCTGGTGGACGAGCTTGCGGGTAAAGTGGTAGA
Source organism: Tachypleus tridentatus (assembly GCF_004210375.1). Taxonomy (NCBI): domain Eukaryota; kingdom Metazoa; phylum Arthropoda; class Merostomata; order Xiphosura; family Limulidae; genus Tachypleus; species Tachypleus tridentatus. The sequence goes on along the minus strand of NC_134832.1, from coordinate 58,705,601 downwards.
GAGACTAATATATATATTAAATATTACCATGGTTGAAACATGAGATATTTACTCACTATATTTTAGGTTTAACAAGAATAACCATTACAAATCTGTAGTGAACTATTATTGACATTGTTCAGCTCCGTATTATTCTAGCATTCATCTTCACTGTTCAATTTGGTGTTACAATAACATTTATTCATATTGTTTACCTTAGTGCTACCTTAACATTTATTCATATTGTTTGTCTTACTGCTACCCTAACATTTATTCATATTGTTTGCCTTACTGCTACCCTAACATTTATTCATATCCTTCAGCTTGTTGTTATCCTAACATTTATCCATGTTGTTTGTCTTGTTGGCATCCTAACGTTCATCCATATTGTTCATTTTGTTGGATTCTAACATCTATCCATACTGTTTAGCTTGATGACATATTAGCATTTATCCATATTGTTCAGATTTTGTAGTTATAAGCACCCTAGCTTAATTTCTGACTACCAGGTGACAATAATAATAACAATTGACTAAAAATACAATAATAACTTCTTAGTTTTAAAAATACACAAATCTCAATCTGATGAGGACTTGATGCTGTGGATCAGAACGTTGTAGCCATTTAAACCAGAACCTGATACTATGGATCAGAACGTTGTAACTATTAAAACCAGAATCTGATACTGTGGATCAGAAAGTTGTAACTATTAAAACCAAAACTTGATACTGTGGATCAGAACGTTGTAACTATTAAAACCAGAACCTGATACTGTGGATCAGAACGTTGTAACTATTACAACCAGAACCTGATACTGTGGATTAGAACGTTGTAACTATTAAAACCAGAACCTGATACTGTGGATCAGAACGTTGTAACTATTAAAACCAGAACCTGATACTGTGGATCAGAACGTTGTAACTATTAAAACCAGAACCTGATACTGTGGATCAGAACGTTGTAACTATTAAAACCAGAACCTGATACTGTGGATCAGAACGTTGTAACCATTAAAACCAGAATCAGATACTGTGGATCAGAAAGTTGTAACTATTAAAACCAGAATCTGATACTGTGGATCAGAAAGTTGTAACTATTAAAACCAAACCCTGATACTGTGGATCAGAACGTTGTAACCATTAAAACCAGAATCTGATACTGTGGATCAGAACGTTGTAACTATTAAAACCAGAATCTGATACTGTGGATCAGAAAGTTGTAACTATTAAAACCAAAACCTGATACTGTGGATCAGATCGTTGTAACTATAAAAACCAGAATCTGATACTGTGGATCAGAAAGTTGTAACTATTAAAACCAAAACTTGATACTGTGGATCAGAACGTTGTAACTATTAAAACCAGAACCTGACACTGTGGATCAAAACGTTGTAACTATTAAAACCAGAACCTGATACTGTGGATCAGAACGTTGTAACTATTAAAACCAGAACCTGATACTGTGGATCAGAACGTTGTAACTATTACAACCAGAACCTGATACTGTGGATTAGAACGTTGTAACTATTAAAACCAGAATATGATACTGTGGATCAGAACGTTGTAACCATTAAAACCAGAACCTGATACTGTGGATCAGAACGTTGTAACTATTAAAACCAGAATCTGATACTGTGGATCAGAACGTTGTAACTATTAAAACCAGAACCTGATACTGTGGATCAGAACGTTGTAACCATTAAAACCAGAATCAGATACTGTGGATCAGAAAGTTGTAACTATTAAAACCAGAATCTTATACTGTGGATCAGAAAGTTGTAACTATTAAAACCAGAACCTGATACCGTGGATCAGAACGTTGTAACTATTAAAACCAGAATCTGATACTGTGGATCAGAACGTTGTAACTATTAAAACCAGAATCTGATACTGAGGATCAGAAAGTTGTAACTATTAAAACCAAAACCTGATACTGTGGATCAGAACGTTGTAACCATTAAAACCAGAATCTGATACTGTGGATCAGAACGTTGTAACCATTAAAACCAGAATCTGATACTGTGGATCAGAACGTTGTAACTATTAAAACCAGAACCTGATACTGTGGATCAGAACGTTGTAACTATTAAAACCAGAACCTGATACTGTGGATCAGAACGTTGTAACTATTAAAACCAGAATCTGATACCGTGGATCAGAAAGTTGTAACCATTAAAACCAGAATCTGATACCGTGGATCAGAAAGTTGTAACTATTAAAACCAGAACCTGATACTGTGGATCAGAACGTTGTAAATATTAAAACCAGAATCTGATACTGTGGATCAGAAAGTTGTAACTATTAAAACCAAAACCTGATACCGTGGATCAGAACGTTGTAACCATTAAAACCAGAATCTGATACTGTGAATCAGAACGTTGTAACTATTAAAACCAAAACCTGATACTGTGGATCAGAACGTTGTAACCATTAAAACCAGAATCTGATACTGTGAATCAGAACGTTGTAACTATTAAAACCAGAACCTGATACTGTGGATCAGAACGTTGTAACCATTAAAACCAGAACCTGATACTGTGGATCAGAACGTTGTAACCATTAAAACCAGAATCTGATACTGTGGATCAGAAAGTTGTAACTATTAAAACCAGAACCTGATACTGTGGATCAGAAAGTTGTAACTATTAAAACCAGAACCTGATACTGTGGATCAGAACGTTGTAACCATTAAAACCAGAACCTGATACTGTGGATCAGAACGTTTTAACTAGTAATACCAGAACCTGATACTGTGGATCAGAACGTTGTAACTATTAAAACCATTACTTGCCTGCTGTGAAATTTCTGTTTGTATTTTTAAATTAACTATATAATTATTAAATTAGTTGTTTACTAAACAGTGATAACTTTGAGAATTTTTAAACTACAATAAATTAAAATTTATGCAGTTTTTGACATTCCTGGTTAGAAATAAATAAAATTCCCAAACCTTTGAAATTCAAGTCACAGTGCGATAGGTAAGCTTATTTGTTTGTTTTAGGCACAAAATCATACAATGGACTGTCTGTACTCTGCCCACTATGGGTATCGAAACCCAGTTTCTAGAGTCATAAGCCTCTAGGTGGCGTGACAGATATGAGGACATGAAATTAAACTTCCATTATATTGTATAGTTTGGAAATTTTACCGATATGTAGCTAGCAAATATATTTATAATTTTAATTTTCTGAAACAGAAACTTCGGAAACTTATAATTTATAAGTTAATGTTTAATATAATGTTTATTATAAAACTCCCAGCAAAGTATTGGACAACTGAAATAATTTCACTCCATCTGTAAATGTTTATATTCGTATGAAGTTAAATAAAAGTCGTCTGCATCTTTGATTAAAAAGCAGCGTAAAAAGGCCTAGTAATCATTTTCAGCTTTGCCGTGAAGATCAAAAACTCCATTCTGTTTCAAAGTGTGAAGGTGTGTCCCTAATCACAGCAGTTGCTGGGATGTCCGTGATAAAAAAACACCACAAACACTTTCTGAACGTCGAAACCCAAGAGTGGCTTAATAAACTCCTCGCTTTACTAATCTGACAGTGTTGTGAAATCTAGCTAGCGAAATTATCTACCTCGATTATTGAAGTGTTCGAAACTTTTTATCTCGCTCACATATATCTAGAATTCCAAAGACAGCAGTGATTTTTTAATAATATTTTTATAACACGGAAACTTCAATATTGAAAATATCCGATGCATTCCTATCCGAAACTACTTAATCTGGAACATCGTACATGTTTTATAACAATTGTTTGTAATTTTGCTAATCAATTTTACTGTAACTTTTTAACCGGTTTTACCTCACTTATTTGATAAAAATATATCGAAAACTTTTATTATAACCTTGTTTCTAAATACAGTTATATACTATTTGCCAATTTGTGTTCGAAAGGGCTGTTATGTTTGTTTGTTTGTTTGTTTTTGAAATGCGCACAAAGCTACTCGAGGGCTATCTGTGCTAGCCGTCCCTAATTTAGCAGTGTAAGACTAGAGGGAAGGCAGCTAGTCATCACCACCCACCGCCAAATCTTGGGCTACTCTTTTACCAACGAATAGTTGGATTGACTGTTACATTATAACTCCCTGACGGCTGAAAGGGCGAGCATGTTTGGTGCGACGGGGATGAGAACCCGCGACCCTCAGATTACGAGTCGCACGCCTCAACACGCTTGGCCATGCCGGGCCAGGGGCTGTTATGAATCACGCTTATAGCAATAATAGACGGTGGCCTCCAAGTGTTCGTTAATGAGCATTTTTTGAATGTAATCAAAAACTTCGATTTAAATGTAGAACAAAATAATAATTATAAAGCCGTTCATATCTTCCTCAATTGCAAAACCGCTGCATGAAACGTCAAGTGTTTTTAATCAAATAGAAATAAATTATACTTGTAGAAATGTAAATAATTTACTGAATTACCACGTAAGTGTTCGAAATATTGAACGTGCTCTCGTGACTTTCCTTGAATGGTAATTATTTTTTATAGATTGTATAGCAACAAGAATACGTATTCCAACTGCATATGTATTAGGAGTGTATGATTGATGCGTTTGGCTGTCAATAAGTTATATCGTACACAGAAGAATAAAACATAGCATATCTACCGTGTTTCTCCGATAATAAGACCTACCCAGAAAATAAGACCTAGTGTGATTTTTGGGGATAGTTTTAATATAAGCCCTACCCTTAAAATAAGCCCTAGTCAAGAGTGGCAGGAAGAGGAAAGAAATAAAAAAAATTAATTTATTAATTAGTTTAATAGTTAGTTAATTAGTTTGTTTAAGTATTAATCAGTTAGTTTAATAGTTTAATAATAGTTTATTTTAAATGGTTAATTTAATAGTTTTACTTTGTAACTTTATTTTTTTAATATATCAAAATAAGACATCCCCCGAAAATAAGCCCTAGTGTCATATTTTGGAGTGAAAATTAATTTAAGCCCTGTCTTATTTTCGGAGAAACACGGTATGTGCATCTATATCTTTATCTCTAAAAAGGCTATGATTTATATACATATTTTTATTGAGAATATCCTATAAGTCTTTCATTCATATCGTACAGTTTCTTAGTCGTTTAGTGTGTATATAAAAATAAAACATAGAACACGAGAATCCTCTTATAAGCGATCGACTAAGGAAACTGATTGCAAGTATAGTATTTTAAAAGTAATGGCTCGTTTACTAATGTTCTTCTCAAGGCAAAAGGCCAAGTAAATCGTATTTTTTCTGAAGAAAATGAAACGGATTGCTTTTCCAGCACATAAGTTACATACACAACTGGACCATTATCCGTATATATATGTATGTAATTTGTTATAAACGAAAACAAGCCCAAATAAAAATAAAAAAAAACGCTGCACTAATCAAAAGGAGACCCTGAGTACAGGCTACAATGCGGGATATGAAATGAATCCTAGGTTTTGGAGGTGACTGTGGAAGTAGGACCCATGTTACAGTGGGGATACACCTCCTATCAGTCTAACCTCCGTTCTCCAGTCTCACATGAAGAATAATTAAATAATAAAATAATCAAAGAAATATAAATTATAAGAGCAAGATGTGGGTACTCAAGCCCACAACATCTCACATCTATATCACCTTTCTCTGTCTGTAGACAGTTGTGGGAAGGTGACTGCTCCCCAAAGTAAAGAAGAGAATAACATAAGTAATAAAAAATAAATAAGGTGTTGCCACTTGCGGGTAAAATGAGTTAAATAAACTTACCTCTGGAAGTTGGCATTCCAGCTTCTGTTATGATGGCAAGGCATTAACTTGTAGCTCAGTAGACAAATTACACTAGTATAAAGGGTTTCTTTGTTTTTTGAATTTCGCACAAAGCTCCTCGAGGGCTATCTGTGCTAGCCGTCCCTAATTTAGCAGTGTAAGACTAGAGGGAAGTCAGCTAGTCATCACCACCCACTGCCAACTCTTGGGCTACTCTTTTACTAACGAGTAGTGGGATTAACAGTCACATTATAACGCCCCCACGGCTGAAATGGCGAGCATGTTTAGCGCGACAGGGATGCGAACCCGCGACTTTCGGATTACGAGTCGAGTGCCTTAACACGTTTGGTCATGCCGGGCCTAGTATAAAGGGTCCCAACCAGTTATTTAAACTAACTATTTTAACTCCCAACCATCACCAATAGGTATATATGTAAGTACATATGTCTACATGGATCGTTCATGTAAAGAATTACTTATGATTTATATAATTAGTAGAAACACTGTATAAAATTCGCAGATGACCTCACTTTAACTTTTTCAGTTTCTGTTCGTGTAACGTTTTAGCTCTGATGGTGTTTATGCATATAGATGTAAACCTATAAATGCACATCTATTACCATCAAGCATATAAACACGGTTTACAAATTTCCGTGCCAAATATTTACAGACTCGCAGTTCACAATTCCACGATGCTGGTTACATATCCCTCCTTGAGGAGCCCGGCATGGCCAAGCGTGTTAAGGCGTGCGACTCGTAATTTGAGGGTCGCGGGTTCGCATCCCCGTCGCGCCAAACATGCTCGCCCTTTCAGCCGTGGGGGCGTTATAATAATACGGTCAATCCCACTATTCGTTGGTAAAAGAGTAGCCCAAGAGTTGGCGGTGGGGGGCGATGACTAGCTGCCTTCCTTCTATAGGGACGGCTAGCACAGATAGCCCTCGAGTAGTTTTGTGCGAAATTCAAAAACAAAACAACCCCCTCTTAGCGTTGCTGTTGTTAGTGACACATCTTGGTGAATTCGACAGTTTTTCTCAACTAAACCTAACGTAGAAATATGAAAAAAAAGTTAAGAGTTTTAGTGATATATTTGTTCTCATGTGTTTTTAAATTTTTCTTTTAAAAATATTTTAATATTCCATGAAAATTCGTTTCTTAAAACTATATAAAAAAAAACGGTCCCCTATATTAAGTTAACTGTTCCTAGCAACAATTTCCTTAACTCAGTGATAAAGTATGAGGTCATCCAACGATAGATAGATGTCACACTGATTTTTCATTGGGAGAATATAATATAATATGCTATTCTTACTGACATTTTTAGAAATCAAGTGTTGCGACTGGTATTGTTGCAATTCAAATGTTCTACAGGGTGTTCGGAAAGTCATGTGCACTTATATATTTATTAACAGACATGTTTCAATATAGAATACAGGAGGTAAATATGAATGACAATTATAAACAATGTTGAAAGTGACCCCCGTTGGCATCAATACAGGCCTGGATCCTTCTTTTTTTGTTTCTAAACACAGCTATCAGTTGTTGGCTTGAAATAGACTGAATAAAATATGATTACAAAACTGCTCAGTGACTTTCGAACACCCTGTATTTGAATAATGTACTTTTTCCTAGTGTAACTTATTCTTACGGTAAGAAACCAACGTGGTCTCTCCTTTGATCACCCTGCATATTTCCAGTATTGTTAAGTTAATAAGCTATCTGGAAATAAAACCACTTCCATCTAGTTTGAAAAAAGTTTTTCATTGCGTCATGGGAGCTTCTAACGTATCTGTGCAGAATTTCTAAAAGACGCAGCGAATTAGAGATACTTTGGTAACTTGCTTTTATACTGTAACGAAGCGCATTAAATTAACACAATAGCAAACTGACCAACATCGATGTATAAATGTATATGTATATATAAAACCACAATGAAAATCTCATTTTTCAGTGGAAATGGTTTGCCTTCTTCATGCACTGTATTGTGTTGTGTACATCACGTACAAAATGAACCTAGTTCTGAAAGTAATACACGCCTGAAACGTTAAAAATAATAACCGTTAAGTATAAAACCAGAATTTGAAGCCGGGCATTTTGCAATGTCTTTATTTTTAGCACTAGTTCCAGGACCTGTTTGCACATCAGGCTGGATAGGAGACGTTGCATTTGTAAATGAAACATGTAATTACTCTAGAACTGTACTTGAAGTGATTCCTTAAAATGTAGTAAGTTTCTTGTTATATATGCTTTTTGTACTTCAACATTGCTACCTCATGGTATCTGCATTTGGTGTGGTCTTGATGTGTATTGGTGGTTAGGACACTCGAATAGCAATCTGGTCGCGAGACCGATTCCCGTCATCGAGTGTGCTCCTTCTTTCTGAAGTGTGGGATTGTGATGTGACAGTCAATCCCAGTATTTGTGGGTAAAAAGTAACCCAATAGGTGGGGTTGGATAGTGTTGAATAGTTTCCTTCCTATAGGTCCAGCATGGCCAGGTGGTTAAGGTATTCGACTCGTAATCTGAGGGTCGCGGGTTCGAATCCCCGTCACACCAAACATGCTTGTCCTTTCAGCCGTGGGAGTGTTATAAAATTATGGTCAATCCCATTATTCATTAGTAAAGGAGTAAACCAAGGGTTGGCGGTGGGTCGTGATGACTAGTTGCCTTCCCTCTAGTCTTACACTGTTAAATTAGGGACGGCTAGCGCAGATAGCCCTCGTGTGGTTTTGCACAAAATTCAAAACAAACCAAATCAATCCTTTTATAGTCTACAACATCAAGATTAACGCAAATTTTTCTCGGGAAGAACTTCAATCCTCTCTTTTTATTTGTGTTATAACAATCAAACATAGACTTCAATAACACTTACGTACTTATCAGAATGAAAAATTGCACAAAACATGGTCGACTATTTAAAACTTTAATTCTATTTTGACACAGGCTCTAAAGTTTTAAACCGCTATACAAATCAACCTATTTTGTTCGCATATCTTCATTAAATTTCAAGTTATATAATATAGGCTCAAAGAAGTGTTTTGTGACCTTCTGATAAAATGTTTAGAATTTCCTTTAGACATTTGTTGCTTTTACCACTTAAAACACTATTTAGTAAAATGTTACCAAGACATTCCTGCTGTAACACCCTTGTGGATTCTTAAAACTAATGGTTTCGTAAAAGCATCCTTGAACCGATGAACAAAGGCTAAAATGGTTAAAGTTTTGTCACTTTTTCAATGCAACGAGTATGGTACACGATGGCACAATGTTGCCATCAGGTAATGATTGGTTTCGACCGGTTTCGATTTCAACTTAAGTTTTTATTTGCAAAACATTTCATAGAAACAACACTTAATCGATGTGTTATTTCTCTAAAAAAATAACATTACACCAAATACATCTTATAATAGTTTTCCAGTCTTATTTAGGTCTAAAATACGGATGCGTAGTTCTTTAAATACCATATGATTACCACTTTGTGAACACGCATTCAGAAGTTTCTGTATAGTTAGCTAGGTTTGCTTTTATTATAACGTTAAATTTACTTCACTTTGCAATAATGTAACTCAGTACATTTTTATAGGCTGTACAAACACCTTTGAGCAACGTCTTTCTTTAATAAGGGTTTTATTCTATGTTATTGTGAGTTTCTTTGTTTCAACTCGTAAATCTAAACACCTGTTTCGTACTGTGTACAATATTATGAATACCATCATGTTACTTTATGTGTAGTTATATTAAATAAAGTTATGTCTGATCACGTAATGTTTTTTGTTTTTGTTTTTAAATAGACCAAGATTTATCGATTTAACACAAATACCTGCAAGAAAGGACAGCTCAAATGACGTGTATTAAAATGGTAGAGTACATAAAGTTCAAATGAAGGACATGAAAACTAGTACTTAGTTTTACTTAGCAAGTATTTAGCGAGTTGCAGATAGTTTGATAAATAACCAATTAAATACCACAGTAAGTTTATATTGTTGCATATCACCAAATAGGTCAGAAATTCAGAATTAATTATAGAAGAAATAATAGATCTTTCATCATATATTCATCTTCTTATTAAAAATATTTAAAATCCAAGGAATATATAAATGTTTGTTTTTTTTGTAAAGTGTTAATAAATAATTGTTTGTTTTTGAATTTCGCGCAAAGCTACTCTAAAGTTATCTGCGCTCTAATAAATAATAGAATGTGTGTTTCTCTTTTAGAAAAGCCATATTGGTCTATCTGTTGTGTCCACCGAGGGGAATCGAACTACTGATTTTAGCGTTGTATCTGTGTTTTGTGAGTGTGTTTTTCTAATAGCAAAGCCACATCGGGCTATCTGTTGAACCCAGCCAGGGAATCGAACTCCTGATGCTAGCGTTGTAAATTCGTAGGCTTATCGTTGTACCAGCGGAGGACCTAATAAAATTACACGCTTCAAAGAGCAAATTTATGTACATATATGTGTGTGTGTGTGTTTTCAGCTTTAGGGATATATTTAACACATGATGTGAAGGACATAAAATCGTGAAAAATATTTACAATTCACTTCAACATTTCCTTAAAAAATGTAGCCTAAAAACGACAAGACTCTTAAGATGCGTGTTGCATTTATGATTACACTCGATTTTATCAGGGTAAAATATACAATTTTAGAGAGCTAAGTCGAAGTTCTTTAACCACAGTGTCAATGGAATGATATGACATGTCTTGTTATCTATAATGGTTATTTAGTAGAAATGGAAAGGTAAAGGTGTTACTCAGCGATCATATTTTACAACCAAGCAATTACATAGAGCTGAATAATTAGTTGTCTTCAATGGCTTATTTCCATTTATTGCATCAAAGCAACTAGATTTAACTACAGAAACATTAGTATAAGAAACTGCAGTTTTTAACTATTAATGTTCACTTATTTTATCAAAGAAACTACATGGAGTTGCAGATAATTAATCGAAAAATTGTTGTCTTTAAATCTTAATTTAATGCATACAAGCAATTAACTAAACAGGTAGAAACGTTATTAATAGAATAGTGGTATTTATTAATATTCATTCATTACACTTAAGCAACTACAAGAAGCTGTAGCAAGTTATTGTAAGGAAGAGTTGTACTGGAGCTGTTGTAGCAAGTTATTGTAAGGAAGAGTTGTACTGGAGCTGTAGCAAATTATTGTAAGAAAGAGTTGTACTAGAGCTATAGCAAATTATTGTAAGGAAGAGTTGTACTGGAGCTGTAGCAAGTTATTGTAAGGAAGAGTTGTACTGGAGCTGTTGAAGCAAGTTATTGTAAGGAAGAGTTGTACTGGAGCTGTAGCAAATTATTGTAAGGAAGAGTTGTACTGGAGCTGTAGCAAGTTATTGTAAGGAAGAGTTGTACTGGAGCTATAGCAAATTATTGTAAGGAAGAGTTGTACTGGAGCTATAGCAAATTATTGTAAGGAAGAGTTGTACTGGAGCTGTAGCAAGTTATTGTAAGGAAGAGTTGTACTGGAGCTGTAGCAAGTTATTGTAAGGAATAGTTGTACTGGAGCTGTAGCAAGTTATTGTAAGGAAGAGTTGTACTGGAGCTGTAGCAAGTTATTGTAAGGAAGAATTGTACTGGATTTTAATGTATCTTTATCACATTCAAACAACTACATAAGTCTGTAGCAACATTATTCTAAGAAATTCTTGTTTTTAATACCTAACGTCTAGTTAATACATCCAAACAACTACATAAGGCTGTAGAAATATTATGCTATGAAATTATTGTCTTTAATAGCTAATGTCTATTTAATACATCCAAACCACTACATAAGGCTGTAGACATATTCCAGTTTTTAGTTGTTAAGCCTATTTATTGCATTCAAAAAATAACACTGAACTGTAGTAACGTTTTGTTAATTATAATAATTTATGTTATTAGGCGGCTTTTTGGATTATTATATCAATAGTAAAGTAAAATGAATTGCCATTTAGAATAGCATTTTACTTCTTGTACTAAAGTTTCTTCAACTTGTACAAATTACGCGTAAGTACAGTCAGGGGCGTAGATTTTTTACACTCGATGGGGAGAGATGATTTTTGCAACCACTTATGTGGACTGTTCAATTTACAAATTGGTAATCGTTGATTACGTGAACCTGAAAGCTGTAAACATGCAGTCACAGAGTAATCTTGTTGCCACGATACTTCAAGGTTTGCATGTAGGTTTGTATAAGTGAGGTGTTATGAACAGTTTTCAAAATATTAATAGACAAATATAAAGACAAATGTTTCATAAATTAACTGCCACATGAATTTATTCCTACACACTGCACAGTATAAAAGATGGCCATTATACTTGACAAGGTTACTAATAACTTTCATTGCATGAATTACGTTTTCAAATATTAATAAAATTAGTAATTATCCTTGATAAGTTTATATCTACTGAAAAACTGTTCATGTTGTTTGATAAAAATAATTAAAATGTCTTTGGGAACTCTTGAAAATTACACATCAATGTAGCACATAATTATTCATACTTTTCGTTGAAGTAAGATTCATTTAGTCCTCTAGTCTGCATGTTCCCAAACGTAGATCTCTTTTGTAATGATCTGTTTATGAATTCTTTCATAAGCTCTTCTATATTTATCTTGTCGACCTCATCTTTGTAAATGTGACAAACTGCCACATGGTTGAGGCGGCACTGAGACATAGTTGACCTTAACCATGTCTTCAACCGTCTTAATGCAGAAAAACTGCGTTCACATTCACAGTTGGACACTGGACATACAAACAAAATTTTCATGAGAAGAAACACTTCACTAAACATCTGCTGGCTTGTTTCATGCATTTTACAGTAAGCATCCTTCTCACCTTTCAGAGATACTGCTTTTGTTGTTCTTTTGAAAAAGGGCAATTGAAACTCCGGCCATTGTGCAGAGATTTCTGGATAGAAGTTTATAACCGAGTTGTCAATCTTGCCAGATGTGATCATGTTCTCAAGTGCCAGGTATTGCCTCAAGTCATTGTTGTCTGCATTGAATCTAGCGGTTGGATGTTCTATGACTGTGTCCACAAATTCAAAATATTGGCTTTTGTAATAATCTCTAGCTGTTGCAGAATGGTGTACTGAGCCATCACCTGTGATCCTTCTGGGGGGGGGGGGGGGGGTCTGCGAATGCGTGGTAGTTCAATAGGCACCAGATCTATGGAAGTTACCTTTTTCTCAGCTTCATCAAATATCTTGTAATTTTCCTCTGTTCGCAATACCCGCAATTACTCAACTGTCATTGCAGATGCTTCAATCATGCCAGATACTGTCGCTGATTTTGCTTGGAATGTACGGTTTAGTTCCTCTAGTGCAACTAATGGATGCTGAGCCATCAACAATCCTAAAACTGTCATTTTGTCCAGCAGACCTCGTGCTTTCACTGCTACATCTGATTTTTCATTTGCTAATTCAGACAAAGAATCAACAATGTCACTGTAGTGATCATTAGCACATGTAATTGCAGGTAGGCGGCACAATCAGCGTGTTGGACATAGTGGGCGGATGTATTTAACTGGACCATTGTGGCTGTCTGAAGATACAATATTTTCAAAGATTGTCTTGTATTTGCCTAACCTCTGAAGCAAGACACCAAGTTCATGTACCCACTGGATAGAATCTGAAACACATTCACAAGCTTCAACTGCATGTTACATTATTAAATTAGCTTCGTGTGCTCTGCAGTGAAAAAACAAATCTGACGGTTGCTTCTCTTTTATTTTTGCCTGACATCCACTGTACGCACCACTCATGTTAGCGGCTCCATCATAAGTTTGTGCTCTTAATCCTGACAGTGGTAAATTGAGTCCAGTCAGTACATCAAGTATAGTCGAGGATATTGTTTCACCAGTTGTATTGGAAACATTGTACAAACCAAGAAATGTCTTATGGACGTTAAGGTTCTCATCTACGTATTGTAAACATATTGCTTCCTGTTCGGCACCTGTAACATCTTGAGTGCCATCAACCATTAATGCAAAGATTTTACTTTGCTGTACTTCGTGTGCTATTTTCTCAGTATTTGATGGCTGAACATCTCTATTATTTCATTCTGAGCCTGGGGTGATGTGAATGTGTTTTTTCTTTGACAAGTAGACCATCAACTCAGGATCTTCCTCTTCCAGAAGCTTCATTAATTCCAGGAAGTTCCCCTCCGTATCAGTATGTCCACGTAATGCTAAACCTTGACGCAGTAAGAAATGTAAACTTCTGAATATTTTGGCTAGACTTCTTTTGCATTCTTCCTGCTGCTTCATTTTTCCATCATGTAGCTGGACAATCACTGGAGTTACATCAAGTGAACCTTCTGGAGATATTGCGAATCTGTGCTGAGAGGAGGATTGGTGTTCGTTGAATTTCTGTTTTGCCTGTTTTCAGTTGCAAAAACCGGTGGATATGAAGGTATACTTCACTGGCCTCTTCAATTTCCCTGTAAAAAGGCCTCTATTTTCCACCTTGGCACAATGAAAGCATGTGACTTTTTGAGTCTGATTGTCGAAGTGCAGCCATGGGAACTCATCAAACCACTTGCCATGAAAGTTGATATTTTGAGATTTTGATTTCTGTCGTGATATTAGTTGTGCGTCTGGATTATATGGCTTTCCACACTGTATTTGTGGAGTGTCATATTTTTAATTACTGTACAAACTTGTTTCACAACTATCTGGTGGTTCATGATGTGCAATAGTTGCACAAGCATTTCAGAATCGTCCTCTGATGGACATGGTATTTCCTCTGTATAGCAAGTTTCTATTCCTTTGCTTGAGGTTGTTGGATTATCTGCATCTGCATTATCTGCTAAAATAAGTCTTTATTGAAAAACTCTAACGTACAACGAACGAAGATAGAACAGAATGTAAGTGGGACTGAACTGTACAATGTATTTAAGTCGAACGCGCGAACCTCACAGTGACTACCGAGCCGACTGACCGCCTGGGCATCGCTGGGACAATAATGTGTGCTAGTTACAACACAAGTAATTGCAAGTTTCTCGAAAAACACTTAAACAATCACAAATATATTATATTCCTGTTAAAGTTCATCAAACACGTTGTGATATAATGTCTATAAGCACGTCTATTAAATAAAAACACCTAAACAAAAACTAACAATACAATTCGAGTAGAGGCTTCAGGCCGTTGAAATCGTTCCTTTTGTGTTCTAATTATACAAGAAAATACAATATTTTCACGATCTATGATAAGAGAATATATTGTTCTTTTACCATAAAGCAGCAGCACTTTATCAGAGGGCGGTGATAATCTGAAATTTCATGGATTAATGAGGGCCACAAACACAGGTCAAACATAAGCCCTGTTGTAAAATCGAGGCTAAGCCTATAGGGAGCGGAGGAGGGTGATGTAGGGCGCGTCTGGATCCTAGCTGCCCGAACCTGTCGTTAACTGTACACTAAAAACATACATAAACATACACTATGGTCAGCGGCTTTGATAGCTAAGGAGAGTAAGGCGTTCAACAATAAAACAAATGGCGTGGGAAAACCGCACAATATACACATAAGATCGATGCAGCTACAAGCTACAAATGGCCTGTTAGATCTACATCACAGGAGTTTACACTTGGGAGTAATATTTTCGAATTTCATGCTCTGTTCAATCTGTTGTGATGAAAATTTTACTTAATCTTACACTACGTACAAGACGTAGGTAGATTCTGTGATAGTGCTTGCAAGCCTTGCATGTATACTTAGGCCTACTGACTGATAGATCGAAAAGCTTAGAAGCACGCCTATATTAAAGATATACATTTCGGCTACTGAAAAAGCCTACATCTAGGCCTAATTATGTAATTCGAATGGTAAGAACAGGAAAATCACAAGAACAAACACACGGTTTGTAGGCCTGTGATGCAATAAAACAATTCAACAGACCAAACTGTAGGGGGGATGATTGTATGCACCATACCCCACCTAAAATGAATGGGGAATATATCCCCCATCCCCCAGGATCTACGCCCCTGAGTACGGTAGACCTAACTTTGCAAAACTCCATTTATTTACTTGATAAGTTTTCCAAGCGTAATATTACTTTTCGTATGTCTATCACTTGGTTGATAACTCGAGCTTAAAATCTACATCACAGAATTAAGTAGCTGATTGACACAATAATTAACAGACTAGTAATTATAAACTGCTCATTAAGGAACCAACATTCTGTCTACTCTATCTAGCCTACCGTTTCATGTATATTCAGATAGTTTTCCAAAATTTTCTAGAAAATTCCCGATATTCAAGCGCGAGGTCATAACATGAGTCTAAGCCTTTTCTAGTTAACTTTATTACGATCATATAAATTAAAAATTAAAAACATAGCCGACAGTAATCGAGCTTAAGAAATATAATTCTGACAAAGTGGTAAACATTTGGTGTTAACATCCGTTTCTTGGATCCAAAGTACTGCTTTCAGGTGTAAGGATCGTTTCAACAGAACGGGTTAGTTTTAGACATGATAGTAGTGGATTCCACACAGAAGGTTGTGTTGAAAGTGTAACAAGAGACGATAAGAACCCAACAGTTATTGATTGAATAAGACAGAAGATTAAAATTCCCTCTCTTGCTTCTGACGTTTTATCACAAAGCTGTGACATTTTCCGCCAAGATACAACAAGAATGAACAGTCAGTGTAGGTTTGATAGCTTTAGTTCTACTCTTATGACAGATCCGATAGTGAATTCAACTTGACAGCAGCCTTTCTAGTCATATACACCGAAAACAACGAAAACCAATAACTAAAGCAGTTTCTATTCAGTTGTCATTCGCTCTCCGAACTTTATGTGTCACGAATATCCCACCATTTTACAGTTTCTCTTTCATTGGCTATTGGTATGTCCGCAGAACAGACTTTACTTAAAGTTCACGACGTAAATGAAAAACAAAGAAGGTCAGTTTAAAATAAAACGATGTTTTTAGGTATTTATCTAAATACTTGGATTCAAACCTTTTATCCATGTTGATCCTTATTTAATTCCTTAGCTTATTAGTTTTCATATTTCTTTGTCATTGAGCATTATTTCTTATTCCAGTATTTGATTAGTTTGAGAATCTTAGCACTTATAATGGAGTTACCACACGCAACAGCCCGGCATGGCCAAGTAAGTTAAGGCGTTTGACTCGTAATCTGAGGGTCGTGGGTTCAAATCCCCGTCGTACCAAACATGCTTGCCCTTTGTTACGTACAATCCCATTATTCGTTGGTAAAAGTGTAGCCCAAGAGTTGGCCGTGGGTGGTGATGACTAGCTGCCTTCCCTCTAGTTTTACACTGCTAAACTAGGGATGGCTAGCGCAGATAGCCCTCGCGTAGCTTTGCGCGAAATTAAAAAAACAAACAAACCATACGCAACAGACGTATGCTAATTTTATTTGGATGAAGGGGACCTTTGTTTGTTATGTTGACCATGACCATTGAATTTAAAACTGAAAGATCGACTTTGACTTTCAATTACATTTACATAAATATACACATAAGCGCCTCTATTTCCTGTTCAAAAGATATATATGGGAACACGTTCCCCAGTAACTTCCAGATTCTGTCTCCTGTGAGGATTACGTTTGAAACAAGAATGGGTACACCATTGTTAAGTGACGTCATCTTAACGAGTGTCAAATAGGCCTGCTTTCTATTAGATCTATCTAACACTAACCTGTTGATATAGCGAATAATACCCGTGCGATGAATACATTGTAATGGTCTTTATTATCATATAGAATGGATACTATCAAGTTTAAGAACAAATAATTTTGGTTATTGGTCAGTACTGAAAAAGTGTGCAACGAATAGTGCAATGAAAACGTTGAATTATTTACTTTCGAACGAACAAAACCTTTTAGAAAGAAATTACACGAGATTTTAATTTATAAGACGTTTAAGTAGACACCAAACAACGGTGATGCAGTCAGTATACTATCCTTAACAGTATTACTGGCGTAGTAAGTGTGCACGTGGAAATAATCACAGTTTTCATATGTTTATGTTTGACTTGTCTTGTAAGTTACACGTAATCTTAATGCTGTCAGATTTCAAGGCAAAGAGAAACACTGCCTAAAACTACACTCAGTTTATTCTGTTGTTTTAAATGCCATCGTATAATAAGGAAATTGAACTTCCACCTCTGTCTCTGCTTTTTAACAGTATTTACGTAATACGTTGTTAATTAATTATAGTAACACTCTCTACTGTCTTAAGCTGTGAACATCCATTAAAGGTATTGGGTGGAACATGTATTATTTATCGATATCTTTCAGGCATAACTATTTATTTTGTAAGAGGTTTTTGGCAGAAAATTACTGTATTTACCTTTTTGTTTAATGTGATAATTAAAGGTTTTTTAGTCAGTGCAGGTAATTACCCAAGGGATCATGGCCTTGGTGCCTCGAAAAGCTCGAAACGAAGATTAGCAATTGGTTATACACGTAAATTGACGCTTCAGTATAAACTCACGAAGACGTGATTTCAAACGAAGTTTACAGGATATTTTCTTTTCTTGTTTAATGTCATGTACAAATCGCATCGGAGTTTTCCTTATTGCTTTACTTAAAGTGAAAGCTTCTGTTTATAGAAAGTGAGGGCACATTTATAAGAGTGTAGGATTTTGACTTCTAAATTAAATACAAAAGTCAATATTTTTTTATCTGTAGCCGTAAGCTTATTTAACGTGACAAAATACAAGACACTGTCGAACTATATTATTTTAAATCCAGTATTTGACAATCCTAGGCTTTAATTTTAATTACTTGGAAAACCGTTATTTGTTGGGGTTTTTTTTCACAGTTTAACAGAAAACATTAACTGTGATTAGAAAACATTTGTGTGAGAATTGTGTCTGGTTTTAGTTTTGTTTATGATAAAATTAAGTAAAAGAAAAAAACAAATCTGTTATGCAAAAAGTTACCACAAGCATAAAAAATTCTTTTTCCTGAAGCCTGCACATATCGTTCATTAATGTGTAATAACCACATAAATAGACAAACCTTATGTTTAGTTTTATTCAAATAAATAAGTTTGGTAATTATAAAAATCGTCAACCAATAGTAATATCTTATTTATTTTCGGAGATTATTTTCCTGATAACAGAGGCTTAAAACTACATTCAACTTTTTATTCTAACAATGCTTGAAATGATAAAATATTAACTAAGACTTAACCAGATGAGGACCTTTTCTTTTACGTTTCCAGATCTTTGGTTTGAGATATTTACGAAATGGAACGACACAGTGAAAAACTAATATATGGGAAAGAAATGTATTTGATAGAAACAACCTATTTATAAGCTTTCCTACTAGTTAAACAGAATTTGACAATTTTATGATTTTCAAAGTTATTTTTCTAACCTGTGAGTGACTTGTTGAAAATTTTTATTTTCCTTTTCGATTTATGTTTTCTTCAGAACTTTAGTTGAGTGCAGTGGCATGTTTAAGTTGTCTATAGGAAGCTCAGCCCCAGAGTCCGTGGTCTTAATGGAGCCCCATTGATAATTTTGTTTTATGTAAAATTACATGGGGTGTAAGGCACACAAAAATTATTAGCTCCTGGGCCCACAAAACCTTAAAGCCACGACTGGTCAAGGAACTCTTCTGTGAAAAACTGAAACCGTTTGGTATTAGGAAAGATACAGCCATGAAAAGAACAAAAAAGCATACACTTGTAGAAAAGAAATATATTTTTAGTAAATATTCAACACGGTTTACGTTTAATATTGCAAATCAAAGGTACAAATTGAAAGAATAGTTTAACATTATATATATATATACCAAGAAATGGAGTTCAGGGGTATCTTTTTAATTTTGAGATAAAGAAGCTGAAATATCAGTATTATTAAAACCTAGAGTAATTACACTGATATAATCTACATATGTTGGTTAGGTTTGGACACATTTCGGTTTTAATACGAAATAACTATCAGGTAGCGTGACGAACGAAGTAGTAGTTATGGGTCTAGGGGTGAAGCCCACGCTTTCCATTTTCTATATTTTAATTTTTGTATTATGTAAAAAAGACTTCAGTTGAAAAATAAATAAAAGAAGACCTGGAAGTTCTAGTTATCAGTACCAAACTGCGCTCGAGCACGTATTTTTCTTTTAAGCTTTGATTCAATTATAACCACTGCAACCACGTCTCTTTACTAAAGACCAAACTTATGAATGTATTTTTCTATTTGGCTTAGACCTAGGCGTACATATATAGTATATATATTATTATGTCAGCCGTATAGCTGGAGGCCTTTGATGATATATCTTTTTCATTATTAAAAGGAAAAGTCGATAGGTTTTTACGCCAATATTCATAAGAAATCATATTCAGTGGCCAAATGAGTGCCAAGATCATTTAATCAAATCTTTGGTTTGCAATGACCTAATTGGAGCAAAGCAGGACAAATGTACGTTTAGCTACCTAGCGCTCGTGGTGGTAAATATCTGAGATCAAAACTGCTAACAGTAACCCTAAATCGCTTCTCACAGGAATATAGTATGTCTACCAGTTACAGTAAAAGTTACAGTTCAACGTGTAACTTTACTTTTAAAATATTTTATTAAATTTGATAAAGCTCTGTCTCGCTTCAAATGAAGGCAAACTTAAATAAGTAACAAGAACACTGCAGGAGCAGGCGATGCACGCTAATGAGCTGAGAACGCACATACTTTTTCATGGATTGTGGGAATATGGACATTTTGTTGAGGTTTCGACTTTCTCTTTGAAATATAAATGTAATAAAAGTATTGCCATAATAGTGTTCGTTCGATATTTTTGAAATTAACTGTTGTAAAATATACGAATTCAACATGATGAATTTGTAAATAAAAATAGTTGTAAACCCTAACCAATCTCGAACCTGCACCGAAAAGACACTTCAGATGGTGAGACCACTGGGTTTGGTGTCTTTTGAATTTCGCGCAAAGCTACACGAGGCTTATCTGCACTAGCCGTCCCTAAGTTACCAGTATAAGGCTTGTAGGGAAGGTAGCTAGTCATCACTACCCACCGCCAACTCTTGAGCTACTGTTTTGCTAACGAATAATGGGTTGTTGTTTTGAATTAAGCACAAAGCTACACAATGGGCTCTCTGTGCTCTGCCCACCACGGGTATCGAAATTCGGTTTTTAGCGTTGTAAGTCCGCAGACATACCGCTGAGCCACTGAGGGGGAACGAATAGTGGGATTGATCGTCATATTGTAACGCCCCCACGGATTCGAACCCGCGACCCTCGGATTACGAGGCGACTGCCTTAACCATCTAGCCATGCCGAGCGAGACCAGGAGAAACCAAAAATTCCAAAGTAGTATAAGCATAGATTTAAAAAGGTTTAGCAGAAAGTTTATTTCTTATATCTTTAAGTTTAATATTCAGATCTTTAGTTCTTACTTATTGTTCTTAAGGTATATTACCAGTACAACGTTATAGAATATTAGGGTGTGCTAAATAATTATTACATGTACAGCTAATTACAAAAAATACCTTGTTTCTATTATTATCAGGTAGTTTCTGAGCATTTCATAAATCACTAAATTAAATTAGCAAGTGGTTACGAGTAATTATAGTCATGGAGTACATCACAGTGGCTGTAAGAGTAATTATGGACATGGAGTACATCATAGCTGCTGTAAGAGTAATTAGAGTCATGGAGTACATCATAGCGGTTGTAAGAGTAATTAGAGTCATGGAGTACATCATAGTTGCTGTAAGAGTAATTAGAGCCAGGGAGTACATCATAGCGGTGGTAAGAGTTATTAGAGTCATGGAGTACACCATAGCTGCTGTAAGAGTAATTAGAGTCATGGAGTACATCATAGTTGCTGTAAGAGTAATTAGAGCCAGGGAGTACATCATAGCGGTGGTAAGAGTAATTAGAGTCATGGAGTACATCATAGCGGTGGTAAGAGTAATTAGAGTCATGGAGTACATTATAGCGATTGTAAGAGTAATTAGAGTCATGGAGTACATTATAGCTGTTGTAAGAGTAATTAGAGTCATGGAGTACATCATAGCGGTGGTAAGAGTAATTAGAGTCATGGAGTACATCATAGCTGTTGTAAGAGTAATTAGAGTCATGGAGTACATCATAGCTGTTGTAAAAGTAATTAGAGTCATGGAGTACATCATAGCGGTGGTAAGAGTAATTAGAGTCATGGAGTACATCATAGCGGTGGTAAGAGTAATTAGAGTCATGGAGTACATCATAGCGGTGGTAAGAGTAATTAGAGTCATGGAGTACATCATAGCTGTTGTAAGAGTAATTAGAGTCATGGAGTACATCATAGCTGTTGTAAAAGTAATTAGAGTCATGGAGTACATCATAGCGGTGGTAAGAGTAATTAGAGTCATGGAGTACATCATAGCTGTTGTAAGAGTAATTAGAGTCATGGAGTACATCATAGCGGTTGTAAGAGTAATTAGAGTCATGGAGTACATCATAGCGGTGGTAATAGTAATTAGAGTCATGGAGTACATCATAGCTGTTGTAAGAGTAATTAGAGTCATGGAGTACATCATAGCGGTGGTAAGAGTAATTAGAGTCATGGAGTACATCATAGCTGTTGTAAGAGTAATTAGAGTCATGGAGTACATCATAGCTGTTGTAAGAGTAATTAGAGTCATGGAGTACATCATAGCTGTTGTAAGAGTAATTAGAGTCATGGAGTACATCATAGCGGTGGTAATAGTAATTAGAGTCATGGAGTACATCATAGCTGTTGTAAGAGTAATTAGAGTCATGGAGTACATCATAGCGGTGGTAAGAGTAATTAGAGTCATGGAGTACATCATAGCTGTTGTAAGAGTAATTAGAGTCATGGAGTACATCATAGCTGTTGTAAGAGTAATTAGAGTCATGGAGTACATCATAGCTGTTGTAAGAGTAATTAGAGTCATGGAGTACATCATAGCGGTGGTAAGAGTAATTAGAGTCATGGAGTACATCATAGCTGTTGTAAGAGTAATTAGAGTCATGGAGTACATCATAGCGGTTGTAAGAGTAATTAGAGTCATGGAGTACATCATAGCGGTGGTAAGAGTAATTAGAGTCATGGAGTACATCATAGCGGTTGTAAGAGTAATTAGAGTCATGGAGTACATCATAGCGACTGTAAGAGTAATTAGAGTCATGGAGTACATTATAGCTGCTGTAAGAGAAATTAGAGTCATGGAGTACATCATAGCTGCTTTAAGAGTAATTAGAGTCATGGAGTACATTATAGCGGCTGTAAGAGTAATACCAGTAATATGTCATTTTAATGTTAAATTTATCTATAGTTTATTCTATAAATTGTGAAATGGCTAAACTTTAGTTAAATGTATAGTTATAGAATGGATGGATAAGTAACAGAATATAAGCTCAATAGTTCAGGGTAAAATTCAATGGCATTTATAAGGTATGAAGTTGTATTTGAGAACTGTGGTCTTGATTGTAACTTCCAGGAGGCTCAGAAACGCAGGTACATTATATTTGCAAAGGCTTACTTGGTCGAGAAAGTCTGAGCTCTCACAATTGGTGAATAACATATTAGTAACGAAAGTCAAGGGATAAAGACAGGAAATGGATAAGTTACAGTAAAGGATATATTGGAAAAGGAAATAATAAGAATTATGGGTTTTCAATAATACCTAGTGGTAAAAAAACCACGATTATTAAGGTAGGTCCAGTTGTCATTCAGGTCTATAATAGATTTAAGCCTTTGGTTTTGTTTGTTTGTTGTCAAGCGCAAAGCTACCTAATGGTATCGGGTTTCATAGTATTATAATCTCCAAGATTTATCGCTGACATCACCAGGGGACCATTATTTGGCTATTCACTGTTGCCAACGAGTTGATGAAGATGATTGCATTATAGGAATTTCTTTCATTGATTATAATATGATAAACGTACTGGCGAGTACACAAAGACTAGGACTAAAATTTGCCCCAGCCACTGAGGTACGGGACAGTTTAGCTGCCTTATAACATGGAGTATTTTGCTGTTCACGATGTATGTGGGAGCAAATAATATTGGAAGTCGTAAATAAGCAGAGCTGGAAAAAAATGTTAGATAACCTCTCCTAAATTTAAGGATGGAAATGGGTGCGTGGACATTTCGGGATTTGTCCCTCTGATAAGATGTGGTAATGAACTACTTTGTAAGTTGCAGGAAACTCTGAAAGATTATTAGAGATATATTTAGAAGGACAAGTTGTACTTATGGAACAGTTTTGTAAATTAAATGGACTTGTATGAGAGATGTAGAGGTCAACTAACTTTAATATTGGGAGAAATTCGAATGATGTTCGTTAAAGATAATTTAATCTAAACTTGTATAGCGATGAAAGAACATAGAAAATAGGAATATACAAATTGATAGAATTGCTAAAGCAAAGAGGAGATTCGAAAAGGACGGTTTAGATAAATAGCTGATTTAAAGATAAACATAGAAGATTCCATAATAGATTATTTGATATTATTTTCATGTTTGGAGCATTAGAAATAAAACAGATGAGCTCAGATATTAAATTTAAATAGATTACTGTAGTTTGGTTATATCCGAAGAAAGCGATAATATAAGTTATTTCAAGTTTGAGGTTATAAGTCATTTGTTAGTGATATACTTTGTAAAATATGGTGGAGATGGATTTTAACTTCCAGGCTAAAGATATAAAAATTTGGTAGTCGAGAGATTGAATCTATATGGGTTCCTCTCAAGGTTTTAAAGACAGGATGTGTTTAATTGGCAACTATATATGTAAAAACGGCTGGTATAGGTACATAAAGCATTATGTAGAAGAGCGAACAACGTTTCGACCTTTATTTATAAAATGCAATGTGATAACTGCCACGACTTCTATATTGGAAAAACAAGTAGAAAAATAGAAACCAGATTCAAAGAACACAAAAAGTCACCTTCACACGTTTTCGAACACTGCACAAATAAACACAACATAACCATAGAAAACACCCAAATACTGAATAAAGAAACAAACATAAACAAACGCAAAATTAAAGAAGTCTTACTTATACAAGAACTCAAGCCCAAAATAAACCAATACAAAGAAACACCTTTATACCTATATTAATAAGTATAATCAAACATCTAAGCACTCCCTCTATATTCCCACACTCAATTACACAATCCCCTTCAAGCATGTGGTCAGTTACCTTTTTCTTTCTTTGTGAACCTGACGATGACCAAAGAAGGTCGAAACATTGTTCACTTTTCTACATAGTGCTTTCTCTACCCATACCAGCCGTTTTCTCGTCATCACGGACGGATTAATTGGCAACTGTTATAGGCTACCTCAATAGGCAGGTAATGCCAATGAAGAACTATTTGAAGACATCAGGTTTAGTATTAATAAAGATACAACATATGAAGACTGGTTTGTTTGTTTCATATCTGTTCCAACTGTCTCTAATTTAGCAGTGAAAAACTAGAGGAAAAGCTGCTAGTCATCACTACCCACCTCCAACCCTAGAGTAACTCTTTTACCAACGAATAGTAAGATTTACCGTCACATTATACTACCTCCACGGACTTTGAAAGAAGGCAAGCATGTTTGTTGCGACAGGGATTTTGAGGCAGCAACCCTCAGATTGCAAGTCAAGATCTGTAAACATCTAGTCATTCCTGTCCAGCTGAGTTTAGATACATTGAGTAAGATTTTATGGAGTCAAACAGTAAAGGAAGCGATTAAAAATCGTTTTCTCTATCAAATGGTTAGATAGCCAACCAGATGGGATGCCATACGAGATCTATTGTTAATGATTGTTACGGATAAAGTAAGAAGAGTCGAAGTCGTGAAAAGTGATCGTTGCATAATTAGGTTTGACCTTTCCTCACGTGATGAGGTAACAAGAATGAAATTTTAATTTTTAATTTTTAGAAAACCAAACTTGAGACTCTGAGACAGGACTTACCACAACTGAATTGGGATTGTGAGTTAAAAGATGACGTGGAATACACATGATACATTTTGACAATAAATAGCTTTTAACCTGTTTACTGCCAAGTATTTCAGCTGCTACAACTCTAATGCTTCTTCATTTTGTAACTTTTTCGTGACGCCATTTTGGATCGAAAGCGAAACAATTTGTAAGTAGGTCAAATGCATGTATGGTGCTGACATCTAGCGTTGACGTTAGATATTATTGAGAACGAATTAATTCGTCCGTAGCACTGTGTTACCAATCGGCTTGGACGAGTTATCTCGTCTACGGCACTGAACAGGTTAATTAAATATATGCACGCTTCTAAAAAATTAGAAAAACTATCACATGTGAGGTCAAATGTAATTGGTTTACAAAGACATAAAGGAGAAAATTATAGATAAATGGAATAAGACTATACACAATATGATTTAACGTTTAGTACAGAAAGGATCACACTAGCCAATTTAATTCTATAAAGGGTTTATGGATAGTGGTGGATAAGTGACTTAAGCCTTTTTGTTACAGTGTTCTGCTCCTGGCGGTAAAGCTGACAGAATTTTAGGATGTATTTATGGGCCTATTGATTACAAGTCAAAAATGGTAATCTTTTTATATAAATCACTGCCCAAGCTTAACTTGAAGTACTGAGTACAGTTTTAGTCTTCTTATCTAAAAAGAAATATTGACTAAGAGAAAGGTCCTGGAGACGAACTCCCAGGATGAT
This sequence comes from Tachypleus tridentatus, assembly GCF_004210375.1. Classification (NCBI taxonomy): domain Eukaryota; kingdom Metazoa; phylum Arthropoda; class Merostomata; order Xiphosura; family Limulidae; genus Tachypleus; species Tachypleus tridentatus. Next base: position 58,679,249 of record NC_134832.1, on the reverse strand, counting down.
TCCAAAGATGGAAGGGTTATTTTATAAGCACATATTAAATCTTAAATTATTTTATCTTAAGCAAATACTAGTAAGATATGATTTTATTGGAGCATACACGATTTTCTTGGATCTCGACAGGATAAAGACCTCTGAATTATTCATTCTGTGCAATAAAATCAGAGGAACCAAGTTTAGGATTTGGAAAAGACAGGAGAGATTCTCCATTAAGGATGGTTTTATTTTACGAACACTTTATAACAGGATTATTGACTTATGAAATGAGTTGCTGTCGGAAGTAGTGTAGGCCAACACTGTTTCAATAGTTTAGAAGTAGAACTGAGGATTTTCTGAAAAGTTAAATTGGACTTAAATTTAACTTTCGTCAAGGGTAAATGTTTAAGAACAGCGTTGAAGAACGAAATGGCATTGGGATGGTCTTTCGTTGTTCATATGGTAGGTACTGTTAAGTATGCCAAAGCTAATTTCAACGAAAGATTTGGAGCACGAGAAAGAAGAAAGACGCTTGAAATCCAGGTAATATTAAACATTTTCGATGTTCAACGATGAATTGAGGGGCAGATTTAAGTACTCGTTACATTTGTTGTTTTAGGGTTAGGAATACATTAACGTATAAGTTAAATTTCATTGTTAAACATTTGCATTTAACGAACACTTATTTTAAACAAACTGAAAAGAAGGGTAGCTGAATGCACGTGCCTTTCACACCACAGAATAGTTTCATTGGAGTTTCACGAGAGCTAATCATCGATCATTTCATGTCGACAAATTTTTCACTTGTATACAATTCGGAATTGCAATATAATATGTATTTTATAGTTTTTGCAGGTTTCTTTAATTCGTGTTTTCGTTTCTTTGTTATTAACACATTATGTTCTGTTTTGTTAAACAGGTGGTTTCGACGACAGTAAATAGAGTTGAAAAAAAAAGACAGCTATGTTTCTCTGCATTATCCTGAATATTTTACTGCCTTCATCACTGGCTTTAAGTAGTAAGTACAACAGGTCATATCACCTTGTTAAGGGATAGATTCCATAAGCTCTATGTACGGATAAGTAGTTTCAGTATTATATTGAAAAGTAATTCACAAAACAACTTTTAAAGCTTGTAAACTGAAGAGGATAGGATGTTTATGTTGTAACTAATGCGTAATAAAATTGACATCATTTTAAATTTGTAGTGAAACATAGGTAATATGTTATGAACAAAGACAAATGTGTAAAGTTCCATAAAGGTTACATCTTTGTTTACGTTACGTAATAACTGCGTTTAAAAATCAAGGTTTGAAGCTTAGTTTAGACCTTTGTACTCAAAAGAACAATTACTAAGATGGGGATTTGAACTAACGTTTAACTGTTTGTTTTTGAAATTTCGCACAAAGCTACACGAGGACTGACTGTTCTAGCCGTCCCTAATTTAGTAGTGTAAGACTAGAGGGAAGGGAGCTAGTCATCACCACCCACCGCCAACTCTTGGGCTACTCTTTTACCAACGAATAGTGGGATTGATCGTAACATTATAACGCCCCCACGGCTGGGAGGGCGAGCATGTTTGGCGCGAGGGGGAGGCGAACCCGCGACCCTCAGATTACGAGTCGCACGCCTTGCCATGCTGGGCCATGTTTAATAACGCAAGGCATAAAATTCCACTATAGCCAATGCTTTGTTCAACATTATATACCACTTTTCACTGTATACAGTTAAAGACTGCTATTGTTCAAAGATATTTAAAGAATTTCGGAGTTAAAACCACAAATAAAACATCAAAGTATTTACCATAAGTTCAGTTAACTCGCATAAGGTTCTTCTGCTCTCCTTAGGCTTCCAGTGGCACAGCAGTATGTCCGCGGACTTACAATGCTAAAATCTGGGTTTCGATACTAGTGGTGGACAGAGCACAGATAGCCTATTGTGATGCTTTGGGCTTAACGTTAAACAAACAAGCTTTCTTTTTTTCTCTACAAGAATAATTTGATAATTTGGTGATAATGAATTCTGTTTTGCTCTTCGCTTTTTGACATTCTTGTGTGTTTTTCTTATAGCAAAGCCACATAGGGCTATCTGCTCAGCCCACCGAGGGGAATCGAACCCCTGATTTTAGCGTTGAAAATCCGGAGACATACCGCTGTACTAGCGGGGGGGGGCTGACATTCTTGAACAATCAAGCTGATATCTATATCAGAATAAAGTAATCGATATCTTTCTTTCATCATTGGCCTAGAATGGCCAGGTGGTTAAGGCACTCTACTTGTAATCCGAGGGTCATGAGTTTGAATCTCCGTTACACCAAACATACTCGCCATTTCAGCCGTGAGGGCGTTATAACGTGATGGTCAATCCCACTATTCGTTAGTAAAAGAGTAGTCCAAAAGTTGGCGGTGGGTGGTGATGACTAGTTGCCTTCCCTTTTATCTTACGCTGGTAAATTAGGGATGGCTAACGCAGACAGCCTTCGTGCAGCTTTGATGGAAATCAAAACCAAACTTTTGTCATTAACCAGAATTTGGTAGCTAAACGAATTCCCAGATTACCAAAACTTTAAGGGCTTTTTTTTTTTTTTTTTACTTTTGTATATCAGTTTCTACATAAATATTTCTGAAGTAATCTATTTAAATATTTCTCGAAGTGTTTGGTCAATGACGTGGAAGAATTTGAGGTACACGCACTACGTATATGGAATGGTTCTGTATTATGTGGGAAAATCACAGTTTTATGAACAACCGCGTTACTTCTAAAGTCATTATATTAATCAAGCATCAGTTGTTTATCTTTCATTAGAATGATCTAGAGTAATGACATGAGGACAAACGTGTAATATTTTGAAAGCTAAATGCTTATAATTAGACTTACCTTTTATATTTCTGATTAAAATAAGTGATTATTAAATTAAAACAAAGTGGCGTGAAGCTGCGCAAAGACTATTTATGGTGGTTTGGTTTGTTTTGAATTTCGAGCAAAACTACAAGAGGGCTATCTGTGCTAGTCGTCCTTAATTTAGCAGTGTCAGATTAGAGGTAAGTAAGCTAGTCATCACCACCCATCGCCAACTCTTGGGCTACTCTTTTACCAACGAAGAGTAGGATTGACCGTCACATTATAATGCTTCCGCGGCTGAAAGGATGAGCATGTTTGGTGTGACGAGATTCGAACCCGCGATCCTCAGATTACGATTCGAGTGCCTGTTTGCGCTGGCGTGTCCCTATTTTTGACATGATAGACTAAAGGGAAGACAGTACGTCAATAGTACCAACTGAGGAACTTGTGAGTTATTTTACTCGAATAGTGGAATTTGACTATCACTCTTATAACGCACCAACGGTCTCAAAGCGAGAAACACGATTTTTGTTGTTGCAACAGCAGTACGAATTCTGTGCTATCGATCGACAGGGGACCCAACGTGGCGAGGTGGTTGAGGCACTTGACTCGTAATCCGAGGGTCGCGGGCTCGAATCCTCTTTACACCAAACATGCTCGCCCTTTCAGCCGTGGGAGCGTTATAATATGACGATCAATCCTACTATTTGTTGGTAAAAGAGTAGTCCAAGAATTTGCTGTGGGTGGTAATAACTAACTGCCTTCACTCTAGTCTTACACTGCTAAATTATGGACGGCTAGCGCAGAAAGCTCTTGAGTAGCTTTGCGTGAAATTCAAAATAAACGAAATATATAAATCAATCGACAGACCGACAGTAACCTGTATTCCGCGCCAGTTCCTCAAATTGCCTTTAAATTAAAATTATTTTTTAAAACAAATCAAGAGACACTTAGTTACTACTATCCAATTGTTTCCTAGGGATTTGAAATAAACTGTGTATTCCCTGAGGTAGAGAAAATCAGTAATTTGAATTGACGTTACATACAATGCAGTTTAATTTTTGCATGCAGATGCGTTTTTATTTTTCGTCATGCTTTCTCAATAAACAAGCGACAACTTATCAATACAATGAATCGTTGGGCTATTTCTAATCTAATAAAGAAGTTTGTTCTGTCGAGTGGTCGTACAGGTTTCAAGAACACGCAAGAAAACCTATTTATGTGTGATGCATGAAAAATCAACTCGTGACACTTGAGACAGGTTTATCTTCTGGTAAAACATTATCATAATTTATTTTTTATAGATTAATTATTCTTAAAAAGACTTTCTGTCATATATGCTTCAAGACAGCGAAACGATATTATTGGTAAAGCAGTCAATAAAAAAGGAGAAGTTTTACCACATTGTAAACGAGTTTCGAAATAACAGCCAACCCCATCTACAAGTGATGGGGTTTCGTTTCAATGTAATGATTAATCGCAGAAGACAGAGGGAGCGGATGACCCTGGCGTGGCTTTGCGCAAGATTCAAACCAAACCAAGTACACCCCAGCTACAATCTGACCCTTCCAGCTCGCGCATAACGACACGAGCAAATACCAATCACAACGTTCCGTTCGGTGCAGATAATTCAAAACAAAAACTGCTAGGCTTGAGGGAAATATGTTACTTCTAATTAAAAATCGCTTTATTGGTTTTAGTGCAAAGTAACGGCATATGTTAGTGCGATGTACCAACCGCGAAGCTCTAACTCTGCAATTCAGTTGTGAGCGCTCAAAATTACTGCTGTTGTATAATGAGAATTAAAATATAAAATAAGCAGAATAATTTGCAGATATTTAATTTAACCTGTTCAGTTCCGTAGACGAGATAACTCGTCCAAGCCGATCGGTAACACAGTGCCACGGCCGAGTTAATTCATTCTCAATAATACCTAATTTCAACGCTAGATGTCAGCACCATACGTGCATTTGACCTACTTACAAATTGTTTCACTTTCGATCCAGAATGGCGTCATGAAAAAAAGTTACAAAATGAAGAAGCATTAGAGTTGCATTGTAGCAGCTGAAATACTTGGCAGTCAACAGGTTAATTTCAGTCATAGTTGAAGGAGAAAGTTAGTTCAAGCAATTAATTTATGGTAATTTGTGTGCAAGTGTTTTCTTATAGCAAAGCTATATCGGACTCTCGGTTGAGTCTACCGAGGGCTTATTGTAATTTCTATATAGTTCAATATGAAACTTATGAAACGCTTACCTATCCAATAATTTAAATGTGATAACAAAAAATAGAATATGTTATCCACTTTCAACACCTGAAATATATCATTAATTAAACAGAATGTTTTAATTATTTATTGATGTGTATCGTCTTTCAAGAACTGATTGGAAAGTTTCCTTGAGTTCTGAGTGGTGTTCAGGACGTAACTTCTTTAGTAACATTTAATCCATGCTTCAAGATATAACAATCTATGTGTCAAGATGTTATATCACAACCCATGTTTCAAGATATCATATGACAATCCATGTTTCAAGATATTGTGTCACATTTCATGTTTCCAGATGTTATATAACAACCTATACTTCAAGACGTCATGTCACAATCAGTGTTTCATGAATTAACTGACAGTTCTCGTGCACAATAAAAAAACATCTGAAGAACATTACGAAAATAATTTACAAGATATCACGCATGCGTAGTGGACTTCGACTAACAAATCTGCCGTGACAAATTACACTGAAACTGTTAACATTCTAGTACACTATTTGAGATAATAACACATTACTTCTTGCCGTCTTGGCCCGGCATGGCCAAGTGTGTTAAGGCGTTCGACTCGTAATCCGAGGGTCGCGGGTTCGAATCTCGGTCACACCAGACATGCTCGCCCTTTCAGCCGTAAGGGCGTTATAATGTGATGGTCAATCCCACTATTCGTTGGTAAAAGAGTAGCCCAAGAGTTGGCGGTGGGTGGTGATGACTAGTCTTACACTGCTAAATTAAGGGCGGCTAGCGCAGATAGCCCTCGAGTAGCTTTGCGCGAAATTCAAAAACCAAAAACAAACAAAACTTGCCGTCTTTTATTAAGAAAACAAATGAAGTAAAAGAAACTTTGAAGAATGCTAAGAATTCGTCGTTTTACTAGAACTAGAATAATCTAGTTCAAGACCAAACTTGTAAAATGTTGCTGACGACACTTGTAACGCCTCCTAGGAAATGCTTATTTTATTTTTATTCCTAGGAAATGTTTATATCTCGAGCATTTCGAACGTATTAGCTCTGCTTATTTTACTTAACCTGACTACCATTTAAAATAATGAAAAAGGATACTGAAACCTTTTGAAACAAAACCATTTAAAGTTCTAGACTGGTTGTATAGGACATGAATTTGGTTTATTGTCAGCCGAGTTATTTTCTAGTTATTGAGATGAAAAGCGACATCTAGTTATATATACACATCTGTAAAATTTTTGAATCTCTTTCTCTTGTTCAGGCTGTAGAAATCGCCACTGTGTGTTTTTACTTGTAAGTTAAAAATATATACCTATTGACAACGAAAAGTAGAGTTTATCAAGTTAACATGGAAAATAAAAATAAAAGATGACAAACAGAGGTTCTGTGAAGAAGTGCTAAAGGTCGTTTCATTTAGAACTGGACATAAACTGACTCGTTATGTTCTTGCCAAGGTGGTTTTTGTGTCTGAAGAACAACTCGGGTAACAAGATTCAACCTCATAAAAGATCTCCTTGTTGGCCAAAGTCTATTTCCTGTTGCGTACTATATTCTCTTAAGCAAGGAAACACCAGGTCACGCCCGGAGGCTAATTTCTTCTTCTCTTGATCTGCTTGTGACAGGCCTTCGGAGATTCTCCAGGGAGTACTAGTTCATTCCAAAGTCTCACCTTTTACGAACAACCCCAACTAATTTTGTTCGTGGTTTCGTACAGTCTTCAATAAACAGGTCCCTACTGAACTGCTAATACGACTGAAACAAGGGACAAAGGCTATCTACTGTCTCGAGAGTACGACAAGGAAGGGAAAAAAAACAATAAACTACAACAACCATCAGTATTGTTGGAAGGAGAGGTCTTCAGACACATTTCAAACTCTGGTAATTGAACTGAAATTCCATGGTACGGAAGTTGAATGTCTACACGTATAACTTCGTAAAATCTTTTGCGAAATCATATTCTGTTCGTGTTATGCTTCACGACACAAAGGTTAACCCTGGGCTTTCAATCACAAAGTCTTTCAAACCGTTAAAGCTATTTTTTTTTTATCATGCTATAGAAAGTTTGAGGATTTTCCTTGCTTCTAATCATTTTTGCAATCCGCTTGTTACAATACCAGTGGAAAATTCTATTTTCTTCTTGATGTTTTCTGGTGTATGTACAAAAACATTAAGCGTTAGAATCTATTTATCCATCTAGAGTTTACGGCAGTATATTTCCTGTAGCAACATGTCTCGTATCTTCATTACAATGATTGTTTACTGTTTATTGTTTTGCTCGCTGTATTGTGTCATTCTTTCCTCTGAAGAACATATAAACAATTCTGGTTAAGAGGTTAGCACACAGGATCACATACAAAAGTTGTAATGGTTTTTCAAACGAGACCCAAAACGTTATCGCTTTCGAAAGCTCTCGAGTTTTAGGTCTCGTTTGAAAAAAACATCTACTTTCCAGTGAATTTATTACACAAACATTGCCAGTTTTTATGGTTTTAAACATTACAGTGTATAGAAACGACAGTGGAAATAAGATTTCCCATCAGGATTACACACCCTTCTCGTTTTTAGTGTGGGAGGAAAATTATGCTGAGATTTTAGTACTTTTGACATTTTACAATACAGAATATAAAACATGTGTAATAAACAACAAATGAGCACAGTATCAAAAGTTTGATTCAGATAAGGTTGGTGCCAAGTTTTCTACCTAGTAAACGTCAACCATGTTCACTTAAATGACACTTTCAGAATTCTAATGTGAAGCAGCTTTGAATATATTCTAATAATACTAAGCTAATTTCTCTTTCTGTGCGCGTTCTCCTAATTACAGTTTGACATCTCTATCTATGGTTTCAGAATCATAGTTTAACGTACCCACTTCTCTGTCTAGTCCTCAGCAATAAGTCTGAGGTTTTAAACAGCTAAAATCAAGGTTTCAATACCCTAATAAGCACACCACAGTTAACTGTGTACCACAGCTGTGGTTATCGAACTTTCTCTCTGTTTGTCTGTATGCTTACCACACTGATAGATAATCTTATTCATAAGTTGGATATTTCAAACCGAAATATTCGATATCACTTTTCGTTAAACATCTTATCATTTAGAAAAATTGTTTTTCTTGTGAAAATCAGTTTTAATTCTACTTGACACTCAGACTTTTTAAATAATAATCTTTATACTAAGTTTGTCTTTTATTAGTCGAGTATTTTGTTTGGTTTGTTTTGAATATCTCGCAAAGCTACACGAGAGCTATCTGCGCTAGCCGTCCCTAATTTAGCAGTGCAAGACTAGAGGGAAGGCAGCTAGTCATCACCACCCACCACCAACTCTTGGGCTACTCTTTTACCAACGAATAGTGGGATTGACCGTTACATTATAACTTCCCTAAGGCTGAAAGGGCGAGCATGTTTGGTATGACGGGGATTTGAGCCCGCGACCCTCAACTTACAAGTTGAGTGCCTTAACCGCCTTGCCATGCCGGCCTTATTGGTCAAGTGACTTTTTGTAAGATGTAGCTAAATATTTTTTTACGAAGAGTTGTCGTGTGAAGAAGTGTGACCTCCCACCACAGAATTATAACTCCTTCTCATGAAATACACGGGCTGAGGATTTAGTTTCTTTTGGGGAAATAATAGGCATACGTATATAAGAAAAGTAAAAACACGCACCAAATTTTGAGAGTTTGGCTAAAAATATTTCAAATCATGGTATTCATTTGGAATTGGGAGTTCATGACCATACTTAATGGGAACAAATAAAATTTTATGAATGTAAATATTTTGAGACCTTATTAGAGCATTTTAATATTAATTTGGAAACGAACGAGGGTCTTCAATATCTGTGCCCCTTGATGAAGGCCTAAAATCCAAACGTGCGAATGCAAATAAAACGTAATTTTATTTATTTAGTGTGTGTTTGTGTGTTTTCTTATAGCAGAGCCACGTCGGGCTATCTGCTGAGCCCACCGAGGGGAATCGAACCCCTGATTTTGCGTTGTAAATTTATTTAGAGATAGGAGTCGTTTTATATACAAAAACTCAGATTTACTTTATTTGCTGTTTCGTTCTTAAAAAATGGTAAATAATTTTTTTCTGTTTTCTCGCACTTTATTTTCTTAAACATTTTTTGCTAAACTGAAATTCCTACAAAGTATTTCAACAGCTTGGTTGTTCTAAAGTAAACTGACTTGATTTCGTCAAGGTAAATGGGAAACGAAACGAAAATATTCTACTTTAAAGACGTTTCATTTAAAGAAAGTAATAACGTTTTGCTCTGAACTTTGCAAAGAAAATTTATGTCACAAAAATGCAATAATTAGAGCTAATTTGGTTTCTTTATTTAGCAAGTTCTTAGTCGACTTTTCGGTTGTCAAGAGGCTTCCCACGGGTTTTACTTTTATATTGTTAATATCTTCATTATGAAACATTTTAATAATTGGATCTAATTAGAGTTCTGTAGCTTTATATAAAGCAGCGAATATCATGGGATATATTACAAGTATAGTTTATCAACTAGAATCTCCAAGGAAAACCACGGATTACTGCACGTAATTTTGAACCGATGACAGGCTTAGATTTTATTATTGTCAACCAGGGTTATAGGCCTCAGGAAGATAATAAGTTACTGTACTGACTATTATTTTGTCGGTTCATTTTTCACCATTGAACGATTTACAGTTTTAGTTTAAAAGTGAGCAGTAACAACCACGACATCTACGTAATTTATTAAAGTCGAGCTTCTGGCATTCAAACAGTACCATTACTCTGATGTCACCGCTTCTACAAGGGCAATAAAAAAGTCTGTTTTGTTTGTTTGAATTTCGCACAAAGCTACTCGAGGACTATCTGTGCTAGCCGTCCCTAATTTAGCAGTGTAAGACAAGAGGGAAGGCAGCTAGTCATCACCATCCCCCGCCATCTCTTAAGCTACTTTTTTACCAACGAATAGTGGGATTGACCGTCATGTTATAACGCCTTCACGGCTGAAAGGGCGAGAATGTTTGGTGCGACCGGGATTCGAACCCGCGACCCTCGGATTACGAGTCGAACGCCTTAACCACCTGGCCATGTCAGGCCGATAAAAACGTAACGCGATGTCTTATCTTTTTACACATTATTGCTATCTGAAGCTTCGAGAAAAGCGAGAGAGACTAGCAATTAAAACTTGAAACGTATTTCGAAAAATGTCACCACCATCATGATGTGTATGTACACGTATCAAATGTCTTGGTAATAATACTTAAGAACACCCCTCCCCAGTTGACTCAACGGTAGTTCTGAAGACTTATGACGTTAAATACCGAGTTTCGATACTCGTGGTAGGCACACCACCGATAACCTATTCAAATCTGGGCCAGGCATGGCCAGGTGGTTAGGCCGCTTGACTCGTAATCCGAGGGTCGCGGGTTCGCGCCCGCGTCGCGCTAAACATGCTCGCCCTCCCAGCCGTGGGGGCGTATAATGTGACGGTCAATCCCACTATTCGTTGGTAAAAGAGTAGCCCAAGAGTTGGCGGTGGGTGGTGATGACTAGCTGCCTTCCCTTTAGTCTTACACTGCTAAATTAGGGACGGCTAGTACAGATAGCCCTCGAGTAGCTTTGTGCGAAATTCCAAAACAAACAAACAAGTTTCGAAAGATGAAAATAAAAAAAACTTTTTTAGTATTTAATAGGGAAAATGTGAACTCTATGAAATTAGCCTAAATACTAGCTGGTCAAAAATTTAAGACCATACTGAAACGAAGCGTTAATCGGTAAAAACGTAACGAAATTTAGTCATTTGTGTTCAAGCTTTAGCGTTGTCAACATCTTCCACTGACATCTCCTGCCATCTACGAGAGAAAGGCTTTAAAAACTGTAAACGTCTTCAAAGGCTACGCCTCCTTCCACACCACGAACAACTCTGTTAAACTTTGCTGAGAAGCACCAAACATGGAACGTAGAAAAGTGGAAGAAGGTTTTGTTCTCTGATGAGAAAAAATGTAAACTAGATGGTCCAGATGGCTTCCAACGTTACTGGCATGATAAGGATATTCCACCGGAGATATTTTCTGCACAGTGAAGGAAGTTCCATAATGATCTGGGGTGCTTTCTCCTTCTATGGAACAATGGAGCTTCAGGTTATACAGGGGCGTCAAACAAAGAATGTTTTTATGTCGAATAAGATGATTCTTTTAAACCATCCAGCGTGTTCGCCTGAACTGAACCCCATTAAAATTGTTTGGGGTGGATGGCAAGGGAAGTGTATAGAAATGGACGTCAATTCCAAACAGTGTATGATCTTCTGAAGCCATCTTCACCACTTGGAATAACATTCCAGCCAGCCTTCTACAAACGCTTATCTCGACCATGCCAAAGCGAATGTTTTAAAGCTATTCGCAATGATAGCCGTGCAACTCACTACTTAGACCTCTTGTTGGGCATTTCCTTCCCTGTTTAGGACTTTGTTTCAGTGTGGTCTTAAACTTTTGACCAGCTAGTATTTAGGCTAATTTCATAGTGTTCACATTTTCCCTATTAAATGCTAAAAAAAGTTTTTTATTTTTATTTTTCCTTTTATTATTGTCATCTTTCGAAGCTCTACTCAAATAAGTGGTTGAGTCTAACAACGCAAAATGCATATTTTTTCTTTATGTTCATTGGCCTTAAGATTTTGGCTAGCAGTGTATATGTTTGTTTCAGTTTAATATGCATTTAGAAATGTATATAACTTATAATGGTTAATGTGTATTGCAAAAGTTCCGCCTATTCTCTAACTTTGTAAAAGGTCCTTGAAGGTAAGAATCAACAATACATGTTTTACATTGTTGCAACTGAACTTTCGAGAACCTTGTCTAAAGTTTATAAATGAACTCGCCAAGAGACGGTTTAATATTGTTGGTCTGCTAAAGTTAGTATACTATAAACCTCGGAAGCTATAATTGTGATAAACGCTTCTTAATCGGAAAACTACAGATATCTGACGAGCAAAGTTTATAGATTTCAAACATTACAAACCGCTTGACTTCAGTGAAATGACATCGGACGTTAGCATTTCTACAAGGATATTAGATATCTTCGTAAAAGAAAAGTCATCTTGTAAACGACATAAAGCTAGACATTAAGTAAAGTATAATGATACCAACCCAAAGTTAATCCGATCATCGTGAATCTTCGATAAAATATTCAGTTCCAAACCAGATAGAAGACTCAGTATTGTTTGTAAGTTTGTAAACCTCGTGGATATAAACCATTACTTGTAAAAACCTTTATTATAAATTGTATTATTTTTTGTATAGTAAAATATATTTGTGTTAAGAAAGAAAACTGTGTTTGTCAATCTTTTTGACAAATATTATAAAGTTGATATTATCGACCTTCAGTTAACTTCTAAATTAAAATGAAAAATTTATTATGTTACGTACTAGATTTCAAACAGCCTAAAATTTTAATTCTAACTTAGGAGTAAACAAAATGTCGATATGTCTAAAGATTTACAACGTTAAAACCCGGGGTTTGATTCCCAGTGATGAACACAGCAGACAGCCCAACATGATTTTTCTCTAATACAAACAGACTTATGAAACAACTAATACAGTTTTTATGTTGGCTATTGAAGTGAGGATAATTAATCTAATTAGTGATAAACATTTTATGTTTTTCACTTTATGTTTCTGCCAAAAAAAGTAATTAACTTTCCTCTGTCATAATTAACTTTTCACAACTTATATAGAAATACATACACTATATTTATATGTATTTCTTGTCTTTCGCCAAATTGTAACTTTTGCGGTGATATTGTGTTTGTTTAAAAGTCACGGACAGTATAAAGTTTCGAAAACAATGCAAATTCTTTTACCCGATTCTTAATCTGAAGTTCGCGGGTTCGAATCCCTGTCATACCAAACATTCTCGCCCTTTCGGCCCTGAGGGCATTATGAGGTTTTGGTTAATCCCTCTCGTCGTTGATAAAAAATTATCCCAAGAGTTAACGGTGAGTGGTGATGACCAGCTGCCTTCCCTCTGGTCTTACACTGCTAAATTAAGGACGGCTGGCGCAGATAGCCCTAGTGTAACTTTGCGCGAAATTCTACAACAAACAAATACATCTTTTTACTTTGAATTCGATTAAGGTTGTATTTTATACAACCTATTGGTCGCTTACGCAATGTCTGGAGAAAGTACGTCAGAATGACTGGACCCCTATATTCTCTGTTTACGTAATTTTCTTTTTAGATTGCTCAGTTAAGAATTTTTTTTCATTTATTATTGGTATCTAAAGCTTATTGATCGAAATAAGTCTAGTTACAAGTACGACTGACTCTATATGTTTTATATACTAGTCGCGCTTTTTGAAAATGTCATAAAACTGGATTATTCGCTTTTCAATCCTTCATATTAACAGTTCAGAAAATGTTAACACATTATCTCATTTCTATAGTGCATATCGGTGAATAGAAGACATTCTAATACGATTAATAAACGACCTTGAATGTTGTTCTTATTTAAGTAACCATTAGTTAGTTACTTAGATGTCAAATGTAACTATTAGTTAGTTACTTAGGTATCAAATGTAACCATTAGTTAGTTACTTAGATATCAAATGTAACCATTAGTTAGTTACTTAGGTATCAAATGTAACCATTAGTTAGTAACTTAGGCATCAAATGTAACCATTAGTTAATTACTTAGGTATCAAATGTAACCTTTAATTAGTTACTTAGGTATCTACTGTAACCTTTAATTAGTCACTTAGGTATCTACTGTAATCACTGATTAATTACTCAGGTGTCAATTGTAACTGTTAGTTACTTATGTACCAACTGTAACTGTTTGTATAGGCTTAACTGATTATGTGGGCTAAATGACCAGTTAGCAGACATCTACGGTATGGGTGTAGCCATGTTGAAATCTCAATTAATGATCTCAGGAGGGAAAGCCACCAGTGCTTTCTATTAAGAGAGCTTTGTTAGGCTTTGTCATCCGACGTAAAAACTACTTTTATTAAATGCGCTTACTAATGAAATGTGTAGAGCATGTATGAGCGTCGAAATGACTCACACATCAGAACAACAGATCCACGGGCTAACATGCTGACCATCAGGCCACGCGCTACTCTGACTAGAGTTGACGAGAAGTATACTTCACATATAATTTACAAATCGATTAACATTGATTGGACGTAATATCTTCGCTTGGAAGTGTCACAATGTAGATTGTTTGTTTGTTTTTGGATTTTGCACAAAGCTACACGAGGGCTATCTGCGCTAGCCGTTCCTAATTTAGCAGTGTAAGACTAGAGGGAAGGCAGCTAGTCAACACCACCCATCGCCAACTGTTGGGCTACTCTTCTATCAGCGAAAAGTGGGATTGACCGTAACATTATAACACTCCCATGGCTGAAAGGGCAAGCATGTTTAGTGCGACAGGGATTCGAACCCGCAACCCTCAGATTACGAGTCGAACGCCTTAACCCACCTGGCATGCTGGGCCATCACAACGTAGAATGTATGTAAATGTTTTTCGAAACATAGTGATAAAGATTAGAGCAACGTAAACATTTTTAATAACTCGATTGCTTCGGAATTTTTCTGATATTACATTACCATTAAATATATAAGAATAATTAATCGCAAAAACCTTGAATATGGTGAAATATCGTTAAAATACAGTGAAATTGTTTTAGAAAATTAAAACATTGATATACCGTGATAAAATCTCCCCGTGATAAAGAAGCTGAAATATCAGTATTATTAAAACCTAGAGTAATTACACTGATATAATCTACATATGTTGGTTAGGTTTGGACACATTTCGGTTTTAATACGAAATAACTATCAGGTAGCGTGACGAACGAAGTAGTAGTTATGGGTCTAGGGGTGAAGCCCACGCTTTCCATTTTCTATATTTTAATTTTTGTATTATGTAAAAAAGACTTCAGTTGAAAAATAAATAAAAGAAGGCCTGGAAGTTCTAGTTATCAGTACCAAACTGCGCTCGAGCACGTATTTTTCTTTTAAGCTTTGATTCAATTATAACCACTGCAACCACGTCTCTTTACTAAAGACCAAACTTATGAATGTATTTTTCTATTTGGCTTAGACCTAGGCGTACATATATAGTATATATATTATTATGTCAGCCGTATAGCTGGAGGCCTTTGATGATATATCTTTTTCATTATTAAAAGGAAAAGTCGATAGGTTTTTACGCCAATATTCATAAGAAATCATATTCAGTGGCCAAATGAGTGCCAAGATCATTTAATCAAATCTTTGGTTTGCAATGACCTAATTGGAGCAAAGCAGGACAAATGTACGTTTAGCTACCTAGCGCTCGTGGTGGTAAATATCTGAGATCAAAACTGCTAACAGTAACCCTACATTGCTTCTCACAGGAATATAGTATGTCTACCAGTTACAGTTCAACGTGTAACTTTACTTTTAAAATATTTTATTAAATTTGATAAAGCTCTGTCTCGCTTCAAATGAAGGCAAACTTAAATATGTAACAAGAACACTGCAGGAGCAGGCGATGCACGCTAATGAGCTGAGAACGCACATACTTTTTCATGGATTGTGGGAATATGGACATTTTGTTGAGGTTTCGACTTTCTCTTTGAAATATAAATGTAATAAAAGTATTGCCATAATAGTGTTCGTTCGATATTTTTGAAATTAACTGTTGTAAAATATACGAATTAAACATGATGAATTTGTAAATAAAAATAGTTGTAAACCAATCTCGAACCTGCACCGAAAAGACACTTCAGATGGTGAGACCACTGGGTTTGGTGTCTTTTGAATCTCGCGCAAAGCTACACGAGGCCTATCTCCACTAGCCGTCCCTAAGTTACCAGTATAAGGCTTGTAGGGAAGGTAGCTAGTCATCACTACCCACCGCCAACTCTTGAGCTACTGTTTTGCTAACGAATAATGGGTTGTTGTTTTGAATTAAGCACAAAGCTACACAATGGGCTCTCTGTGCTCTGCCCACCACGGGTATCGAAATTCGGTTTTTAGCGTTGTAAGTCCGCAGACATACCGCTGAGCCACTGAAGGGAACGAATAGTGGGATTGATCGTCATATTATAACGCCCCCACGGATTCGAACCCGCGAACCTCGGATTACGAGGCGACTGCCTTAACCATCTAGCCATGCCGAGCGAGAGCAGGAGAAACCAAAAATTCCAAAGTAGTATAAGCATAGATTTAAAAAGGTTTAGCAGAAAGTTTATTTCTTATATCTTTAAGTTTAATATTCAGATCTTTAGTTCTTACTTATTGTTCTTAAGGTATATTACCAGTACAACGTTATAGAATATTAGGGTGTGCTAAATAATTATTACATGTACAGCTAATTACAAAAAATACCTTGTTTCTATTATTATCAGGTAGTTTCTGAGCATTTCATAAATCACTAAATTAAATTAGCAAGTGGTTACGAGTAATTATAGTCATGGAGTACATCACAGTGGCTGTAAGAGTATATAGAGTCAGGGAGTACATCACAGGGGTTGTAAGAGTAATTAGAGTCATGGAGTACACCACAGGGGTTGTAAGAGTAATTAGAGTCATGGAGTACACCATAGCTGCTGTAAGAGTAATTAGAGTCATGGAGTACATCATAGTTGCTGTAAGAGTAATTAGAGCCAGGGAGTACATCACAGGGGTTGTAAGAGTAATTAGAGTCATGGAGTACACCATAGCTGCTGTAAGAGTAATTAGAGCCAGGGAGTACATCATAGCGGTGGTAAGAGTAATTAGAGTCATGGAGTACATCATAGCTGCTGTAAGAGTAATTAGAGTCATGGAGTACATCATAGCTGCTGTAAGAGTAATTAGAGTCATGGAGTACATCATAGCGGTTGTAAGAGTAATTAGAGTCATGGAGTACACCATAGCTGCTGTAAGAGTAATTAGAGTCATGGAGTACATCATAGTTGCTGTAAGAGTAATTAGAGCCAGGGAGTACATCATAGCAGTGGTAAGAGTAATTAGAGTCATGGAGTACATCATAGCGGTGGTAAGAGTAATTAGAGTCATGGAGTACATCATAGCGACTGTAAGAGTAATTAGAGCCAGGGAGTACATCACAGGGGTTGTAAGAGTAATTAGAGTCATGGAGTACACCATAGCTGCTGTAAGAGTAATTAGAGTCAGGAGTACATCATAGTTGCTGTAAAAGTAATTAGAGCCAGGAAGTACATCACAGGGGTTGTAAGAGTAATTAGAGTCATGGAGTACACCATAGCTGCTGTAAGAGTAATTAGAGTCATGGAGTACATCATAGTTGCTGTAAGAGTAATTAGAGCCAGGAGTACATCATAGCGGTGGTAAGAGTAATTAGAGTCATGGAGTACATCATAGCGGTGGTAAGAGTAATTAGAGTCATGGAGTACATCATAGCGGTGGTAAGAGTAATTAGAGTCATGGAGTACATCATAGCGGTGGTAAGAGTAATTAGAGTCATGGAGTACATCATAGCTGTTGTAAGAGTAATTAGAGTCATGGAGTACATCATAGCGGTGGTAAGAGTAATTAGAGTCATGGAGTACATCATAGCTGCTGTAAGAGTAATTAGAGTCATGGAGTACATCATAGCTGCTGTAAGAGTAATTAGAGTCATGGAGTACATCATAGCGGTGGTAAGAGTAATTAGAGTCATGGAGTACATCATAGCTGTTGTAAGAGTAATTAGAGTCATGGAGTACATCATACCGGTGGTAAGAGTAATTAGAGTCATGGAGTACATCATAGCTGTTGTAAGAGTAATTAGAGTTATGGAGTACATCATAGCTGTTGTAAGAGTAATTAGAGTCATGGAGTACATCATAGCGGTGGTAAGAGTAATTAGAGTCATGGAGTACATCATAGTTGCTGTAAGAGTAATTAGAGTCATGGAGTACATCATAGCGGTGGTAAGAGTAATTAGAGTCATGGAGTACATCATAGCTGCTGTAAGAGTAATTAGAGTCATGGAGTACATCATAGTTGCTGTAAGAGTAATTAGAGCCAGGGAGTACATCACAGGGGTTGTAAGAGTAATTAGAGTCATGGAGTACACCATAGCTGCTGTAAGAGTAATTAGAGTCAGGAGTACATCATAGTTGCTGTAAGAGTAATTAGAGCCAGGGAGTACATCATAGCGGCGGTAAGAGTAATTAGAGTCATGGAGTACACCATAGCTGCTGTAAGAGTAATTAGAGTCATGGAGTACATCATAGTTGCTGTAAGAGTAATTAGAGCCAGGGAGTACATCATAGCGGTGGTAAGAGTAATTAGAGTCATGGAGTACATCATAGCGGTGGTAAGAGTAATTAGAGTCATGAAGTACATCATAGCGACTGTAAGAGTAATTAGAGCCAGGGAGTACATCACAGGGGTTGTAAGAGTAATTAGAGTCATGGAGTACACCATAGCTGCTGTAAGAGTAATTAGAGTCAGGAGTACATCATAGTTGCTGTAAGAGTAATTAGAGCCAGGGAGTACATCACAGGGGTTGTAAGAGTAATTAGAGTCATGGAGTACATCATAGCGGTGGTAAGAGTAATTAGAGTCATGGAGTACATCATAGCTGTTGTAAGAGTAATTAGAGTCACGGAGTACATCATAGCGGTGGTAAGAGTAATTAGAGTCATGGAGTACATCATAGCTGCTGTAAGAGTAATTAGAGTCATGGAGTACATCATAGTTGCTGTAAGAGTAATTAGAGCCAGGAGTACATCACAGGGTTGTAAGAGTAATTAGAGTCATGGAGTACAACCATAGCTGCTGTAAGAGTAATTAGAGTCAGGAGTACATCATAGTTGCTGTAAGAGTAATTAGAGCCAGGGAGTACATCATAGCGGTGGTAAGAGTAATTAGAGTCATGGAGTACACCATAGCTGCTGTAAGAGTAATTAGAGTCATGGAGTACAATCATAGTTGCTGTAAGAGTAATTAGAGCCAGGAGTACATCATAGCGGTGGTAAGAGTAATTAGAGTCATGGAGCATACATCATAGCGGTGGTAAGAGTAATTAGAGTCATGGAGTACATCATAGCGACTGTAAGAGTAATTAGAGCCAGGGAGTACATCACAGGGGTTGTAAGAGTAATTAGAGTCATGGAGTACACCATAGCTGCTGTAAGAGTAATTAGAGTCAGGAGTACATCATAGTTGCTGTAAGAGTAATTAGAGCCGGGGAGTACATCACAGGGGTTGTAAGAGTAATTAGAATCAAGGAGTACACCATAGCTGCTGTAAGAGTAATTAGAGTCATGGAGTACATCATAGTTGCTGTAAGAGTAATTAGAGCCAGGGAGTACATCATAGCGGTGGTAAGAGTAATTAGAGTCATGGAGTACATCATAGCGGTGGTAAGAGTAATTAGAGTCATGGAGTACATCATAGCGGTGGTAAGAGTAATTAGAGTCATGGAGTACATCATAGCTGTTGTAAGAGTAATTAGAGTCATGGAGCACATCATAGTGGTGGTAAGAGTAATTAGAGTCATGGAGTACATCATAGCTGCTGTAAGAGTAATTAGAGTCATGGAGTACATCATAGCTGTTGTAAGAGTAATTAGAGTCATGGAGTACATCATAGCGGTGGTAAGAGTAATTAGAGTCATGGAGTACACCATAGCTGCTGTAAGAGTAATTAGAGTCATGGAGTACATCATAGTTGCTGTAAGAGTAATTAGAGCCAGGGAGTACATCATAGCAGTGGTAAGAGTAATTAGAGTCATGGAGCACATCATAGCGGTGGTAAGAGTAATTAGAGTCATGGAGCACATCATAGCGACTGTAAGAGTAATTAGAGCCAGGAGTACATCACAGGGGTTGTAAGAGTGATTAGAGTCATGGAGCACACCATAGCTGCTGTAAGAGTAATTAGAGTCAGGAGTACATCATAGTTGCTGTAAAAGCAATTAGAGCCAGGAGTACATCACAGGGGTTGTAAGAGTAATTAGAGTCATGGAGTACACCATAGCCGCTGTAAGAGTAATTAGAGTCATGGAGTACATCATAGTTGCTGTAAGAGCAATTAGAGCCAGGAGTACATCATAGCGGTGGTAAGAGTAATTAGAGTCATGGATACATCATAGCGGTGGTAAGAGTAATTAGAGTCATGGAGTACATCATAGCGGTGGTAAGAGTAATTAGAGTCATGGAGTACATCATAGCGGTGGTAAGAGTAATTAGAGTCATGGAGTACATCATAGCTGTTGTAAGAGTAATTAGAGTCATGGAGTACATCATAGCGGTGGTAAGAGTAATTAGAGTCATGGAGTACATCATAGCCGCTGTAAGAGTAATTAGAGTCATGAGATACATCATAGCTGTTGTAAGAGTAATTAGAGTCATGGAGTACATCATAGCGGTGGTAAGAGTAATTAGAGTCATGGAGCACACCATAGCTGCTGTAAGAGTAATTAGAGTCATGGAGTACATCATAGTTGCTGTAAGAGTAATTAGAGCCAGGGAGTACATCATAGCGGTGGTAAGAGTAATTAGAGTCATGGAGTACATCATAGCGGTGGTAAGAGTAATTAGAGTCATGGAGTACATCATAGCGACTGTAAGAGTAATTAGAGCCAGGAGTACATCACAGGGTTGTAAGAGTAATTAGAGTCATGGAGTACAACCATAGCTGCTGTAAGAGTAATTAGAGTCAGGAGTACATCATAGTTGCTGTAAGAGTAATTAGAGCCGGGGAGTACATCACAGGGGTTGTAAGAGTAATTAGAATCAAGGAGTACACCATAGCTGCTGTAAGAGTAATTAGAGTCATGGAGTACATCATAGTTGCTGTAAGAGTAATTAGAGCCAGGGAGTACATCATAGCGGTGGTAAGAGTAATTAGAGTCATGGAGTACATCATAGCGGTGGTAAGAGTAATTAGAGTCATGGAGTACATCATAGCGGTGGTAAGAGTAATTAGAGTCATGGAGTACATCATAGCTGTTGTAAGAGTAATTAGAGTCATGGAGTACATCATAGTGGTGGTAAGAGTAATTAGAGTCATGGAGTACATCATAGCTGCTGTAAGAGTAATTAGAGTCATGGAGTACATCATAGCTGTTGTAAGAGTAATTAGAGTCATGGAGTACATCATAGCGGTGGTAAGAGTAATTAGAGTCATGGAGTACACCATAGCTGCTGTAAGAGTAATTAGAGTCATGGAGTACATCATAGTTGCTGTAAGAGTAATTAGAGCCAGGGAGTACATCATAGCAGTGGTAAGAGTAATTAGAGTCATGGAGTACATCATAGCGGTGGTAAGAGTAATTAGAGTCATGGAGTACATCATAGCGACTGTAAGAGTAATTAGAGCCAGGGAGTACATCACAGGGGTTGTAAGAGTAATTAGAGTCATGGAGTACACCATAGCTGCTGTAAGAGTAATTAGAGTCAGGAGTACATCATAGTTGCTGTAAAAGTAATTAGAGCCAGGGAGTACATCACAGGGGTTGTAAGAGTAATTAGAGTCATGGAGTACACCATAGCTGCTGTAAGAGTAATTAGAGTCATGGAGTACATCATAGTTGCTGTAAGAGTAATTAGAGCCAGGGAGTACATCATAGCGGTGGTAAGAGTAATTAGAGTCATGGAGTACATCATAGCGGTGGTAAGAGTAATTAGAGTCATGGAGTACATCATAGCGGTGGTAAGAGTAATTAGAGTCATGGAGTACATCATAGCGGTGGTAAGAGTAATTAGAGTCATGGAGTACATCATAGCTGTTGTAAGAGTAATTAGAGTCATGGAGTACATCATAGCGGTGGTAAGAGTAATTAGAGTCATGGAGTACATCATAGCTGCTGTAAGAGTAATTAGAGTCATGGAGTACATCATAGCTGTTGTAAGAGTAATTAGAGTCATGGAGTACATCATAGCGGTGGTAAGAGTAATTAGAGTCATGGAGTACATCATAGCTGTTGTAAGAGTAATTAGAGTCATGGAGTACATCATACCGGTGGTAAGAGTAATTAGAGTCATGGAGTACATCATAGCTGTTGTAAGAGTAATTAGAGTTATGGAGTACATCATAGCTGTTGTAAGAGTAATTAGAGTCATGGAGTACATCATAGCGGTGGTAAGAGTAATTAGAGTCATGGAGCACATCATAGCTGTTGTAAGAGTAATTAGAGTCATGGAGTACATCATAGCGGTGGTAAGAGTAATTAGAGTCATGGAGTACATCATAGCTGCTGTAAGAGTAATTAGAGTCATGGAGTACATCATAGTTGCTGTAAGAGTAATTAGAGCCAGGGAGTACATCACAGGGGTTGTAAGAGTAATTAGAGTCATGGAGTACACCATAGCTGCTGTAAGAGTAATTAGAGTCAGGAGTACATCATAGTTGCTGTAAGAGTAATTAGAGCCAGGAGCACATCATAGCGGTGGTAAGAGTAATTAGAGTCATGGAGTACACCATAGCTGCTGTAAGAGTAATTAGAGTCATGGAGTACATCATAGTTGCTGTAAGAGTAATTAGAGCCAGGGAGTACATCATAGCGGTGGTAAGAGTAATTAGAGTCATGAAGTACATCATAGCGACTGTAAGAGTAATTAGAGCCAGGGAGTACATCACAGGGGTTGTAAGAGTAATTAGAGTCATGGAGTACATCATAGCTGTTGTAAGAGTAATTAGAGTTATGGAGTACATCATAGCTGTTGTAAGAGTAATTAGAGTCATGGAGTACATCATAGCGGTGGTAAGAGTAATTAGAGTCATGGAGTACATCATAGCTGTTGTAAGAGTAATTAGAGTCATGGAGTACATCATAGCGGTGGTAAGAGTAATTAGAGTCATGGAGTACATCATAGCTGCTGTAAGAGTAATTAGAGTCATGGAGTACATCATAGTTGCTGTAAGAGTAATTAGAGCCAGGGAGTACATCACAGGGGTTGTAAGAGTAATTAGAGTCATGGAGTACACCATAGCTGCTGTAAGAGTAATTAGAGTCAGGAGTACATCATAGTTGCTGTAAGAGTAATTAGAGCCAGGGAGTACATCATAGCGGTGGTAAGAGTAATTAGAGTCATGGAGTACACCATAGCTGCTGTAAGAGTAATTAGAGTCATGGAGTACATCATAGTTGCTGTAAGAGTAATTAGAGCCAGGAGTACATCATAGCGGTGGTAAGAGTAATTAGAGTCATGAAGTACATCATAGCGACTGTAAGAGTAATTAGAGCCAGGGAGTACATCACAGGGGTTGTAAGAGTAATTAGAGTCATGGAGTACACCATAGCTGCTGTAAAAGTAATTAGAGTCAGGAGTACATCATAGTTGCTGTAAGAGTAATTAGAGTCATGGAGTACATCATAGTTGCTGTAAGAGTAATTAGAGCCAGGGAGTACATCATAGCGGTGGTAAGAGTAATTAGAGTCATGAAGTACATCATAGCGACTGTAAGAGTAATTAGAGCCAGGGAGTACATCACAGGGGTTGTAAGAGTAATTAGAGTCATGGAGTACACCATAGCTGCTGTAAGAGTAATTAGAGTCAGGAGTACATCATAGTTGCTGTAAGAGTAATTAGAGTCATGGAGTACATCATAGTTGCTGTAAGAGTAATTAGAGCCAGGGAGTACATCATAGCGGTGGTAAGAGTAATTAGAGTCATGAAGTACATCATAGCGACTGTAAGAGTAATTAGAGCCAGGAGCACATCACAGGGGTTGTAAGAGTAATTAGAGTCATGGAGTACATCATAGCTGTTGTAAGAGTAATTAGAGTTATGGAGTACATCATAGCTGTTGTAAGAGTAATTAGAGTCATGGAGTACATCATAGCGGTGGTAAGAGTAATTAGAGTCATGGAGTACATCATAGCTGTTGTAAGAGTAATTAGAGTCATGGAGTACATCATAGCGGTGGTAAGAGTAATTAGAGTCATGGAGTACATCATAGCTGCTGTAAGAGTAATTAGAGTCATGGAGTACATCATAGTTGCTGTAAGAGTAATTAGAGCCAGGGAGTACATCACAGGGGTTGTAAGAGTAATTAGAGTCATGGAGTACACCATAGCTGCTGTAAGAGTAATTAGAGTCAGGAGTACATCATAGTTGCTGTAAGAGTAATTAGAGCCAGGGAGTACATCATAGCGGTGGTAAGAGTAATTAGAGTCATGGAGTACACCATAGCTGCTGTAAGAGTAATTAGAGTCATGGAGTACATCATAGTTGCTGTAAGAGTAATTAGAGTCATGAAGTACATCATAGCGACTGTAAGAGTAATTAGAGCCAGGGAGTACATCACAGGGGTTGTAAGAGTAATTAGAGTCATGGAGTACACCATAGCTGCTGTAAGAGTAATTAGAGTCAGGAGTACATCATAGTTGCTGTAAGAGTAATTAGAGCCAGGGAGTACATCACAGGGGTTGTAAGAGTAATTAGAGTCATGGAGTACATCATAGCGGTGGTAAGAGTAATTAGAGTCATGGAGTACATCATAGCTGTTGTAAGAGTAATTAGAGTCACGGAGTACATCATAGCGGTGGTAAGAGTAATTAGAACCAGGGAGTACATCATAGCGGTGGTAAGAGTAATTAGAGTCATGGAGTACACCATAGCTGCTGTAAGAGTAATTAGAGTCATGGAGTACATCATAGTTGCTGTAAGAGTAATTAGAGCCAGGGAGTACATCACAGGGGTTGTAAGAGTAATTAGAGTCATGGAGTACACCATAGCTGCTGTAAGAGTAATTAGAGTCAGGAGTACATCATAGTTGCTGTAAGAGTAATTAGAACCAGGGAGTACATCATAGCGGTGGTAAGAGTAATTAGAGTCATGGAGTACACCATAGCTGCTGTAAGAGTAATTAGAGTCATGGAGTACATCATAGTTGCTGTAAGAGTAATTAGAGCCAGGGAGTACATCATAGCAGTGGTAAGAGTAATTAGAGTCATGGAGTACATCATAGTGGTGGTAAGAGTAATTAGAGTCATGGAGTACATCATAGCGACTGTAAGAGTAATTAGAGCCAGGGAGTACATCACAGGGGTTGTAAGAGTAATTAGAGTCATGGAGTACACCATAGCTGCTGTAAGAGTAATTAGAGTCAGGAGTACATCATAGTTGCTGTAAAAGTAATTAGAGCCAGGAAGTACATCACAGGGGTTGTAAGAGTAATTAGAGTCATGGAGTACACCATAGCTGCTGTAAGAGTAATTAGAGTCATGGAGTACATCATAGCTGCTGTAAGAGTAATTAGAGTCATGGAGTACATCATAGCTGTTGTAAGAGTAATTAGAGTCATGGAGTACATCATAGCGGTGGTAAGAGTAATTAGAGTCATGGAGTACATCATAGCTGTTGTAAGAGTAATTAGAGTCATGGAGTACATCATACCGGTGGTAAGAGTAATTAGAGTCATGGAGTACATCATAGCTGTTGTAAGAGTAATTAGAGTTATGGAGTACATCATAGCTGTTGTAAGAGTAATTAGAGTCATGGTGTACATCATAGCGGTGGTAAGAGTAATTAGAGTCATGGAGTACATCATAGCTGTTGTAACAGTAATTAGAGTCATGGAGTACATCATAGCGGTGGTAAGAGTAATTAGAGTCATGGAGTACATCATAGCTGTTGTAAGAGTAATTAGAGTCATGGAATACATCATAGCGGTGGTAAGAGTAATTAGAGTCATGAAGTACATCATAGCTGTTGTAAGAGTAATTAGAGTCATGGAGTACATCATAGCTGTTTTAAGAATAATTAGAGTCATGGAGTACATCATAGCGGTGGTAAGAGTAATTAGAGTCATGGAGTACATCATAGCTGTTGTAAGAGTAATTAGAGTCATGGAGTACATCATAGCGATTGTAAGAGTAATTAGAGTCATGGAGTACATCATAGCGGTGGTAAGAGTAATTAGAGTCATGGAATACATCATAGCGGTGGTAAGAGTAATTAGAGTCATGGAGTACATCATAGCTGCTGTAAGAGTAATTAGAGTCATGGAGTACATCATAGCGGTTGTAAGAGTAATTAGAGTTATGGAGTACATTATAGCGGTTGTAAGAGTAATACCAGTAATATGTCATTTTAATGTTAAATTTATCTATAGTTTAGTCTATAAATTGTGAAATGGCTAAACTTTAGTTAAATGTATAGTTATAGAATGGATGGATAAGTAACAGAATATAAGCTCAGTAGTTCAGGGTAAAATTCAATGGCATTTATAGGGTATGAAGTTGTATTTGAGAACTGTGGTCTTGATTGTAACTTCCAGGAGGCTCAGAAACGCAGGTACATTATATTTGCAAAGGCTTACTTAGTCGAGAAAGTCTGAGCTCTCACAATTGGTGAATAACATATTAGTAACGAAAGTCAAGGGATAAAGACAGGAAATGGATAAGTTACAGTAAAGGATATATTGGAAAAGGAAATAATAAGAATTATGGGTTTTCAATAATACCTAGTGGTAAAAAAACCCACGATTATTAAGGTAGGTCCAGTTGTCATTCAGGTCTATAATAGATTTAAGCCTTTGGTTTTGTTTGTTTGTTGTCAAGCGCAAAGCTACCTAATGGTATCGGGTTTCATAGTATTATAATCTCCAAGATTTATCGCTGACATCACCAGGGGACCATTATTTGGCTATTCACTGTTGCCAACGAGTTGATGAAGATGATTGCATTATAGGAATTTCTTTCATTGATTATAATATTATAAACGTACTGGCTAGTACACAAAGACTAGGACTAAAATTTGCCCCAGCCACTGAGGTACGGGACAGTTTAGCTGCCTTATAACATGGAGTATTTTGCTGTTCACGATGTATGTGGGAGCAAATAATATTGGAAGTCGTAAATAAGCAGAGCTGGAAAAAAATGTTAGATAACCTCTCCTAAATTTAAGGATGGAAATGGGTGCGTGGACATTTCGGGATTTGTCCCTCTGATAAGATGTGGTAATGAACTACTTTGTAAGTTGCAGGAAACTCTGAAAGATTATTAGAGATGTATTTAGAAGGACAAGTTGTACTTATGGAACAGTTTTGTAAATTAAATGGACTTGTATGAGAGATGTAGAGGTCAACTAACTTTAATATTGGGAGAAATTCGAATGATGTTCGTTAAAGATAATTTAATCTAAACTTGTATAGCGATGAAAGAACATAGAAAATAGGAATATACAAATTGATAGAATTGCTAAAGCAAAGAGGAGATTCGAAAAGGACGGTTTAGATAAATAGCTGATTTAAAGATAAACATAGAAGATTCCATAATAGATTATTTGATATTATTTTCATGTTTGGAGCATTAGAAATAAAACAGATGAGCTCAGATATTAAATTTAAATAGATTACGGTAGTTTGGTTATATCCGAAGAAAGCGATAATATAAGTTATTTCAAGTTTGAGGTTATAAGTCATTTGTTAGTGATATACTTTGTAAAATATGGTGGAGATGGATTTTAACTTCCAGGCTAAAGATATAAAAATTTGGTAGTCGAGAGATTGAATCTATATGGGTTCCTCTCAAGGTTTTAAAGACAGGATGTGTTTAATTGGCAACTATATATGTAAAAACGGCTGGTATAGGTACATAAAGCATTATGTAGAAGAGCGAACAACGTTTCGACCTTTATTTATAAAATGCAATGTGATAACTGCCACGACTTATATTGGAAAAACAAGTAGAAAAATAGAAACCAGATTCAAAGAACACAAAAAGTCACCTTCACACGTTTTCGAACACTGCACAAATAAACACAACATAACCATAGAAAACACCCAAATACTGAATAAAGAAACAAACATAAACAAACGCAAAATTAAAGAAGTCTTACTTATACAAGAACTCAAGCCCAAAATAAACCAATACAAAGAAACACCTTTATACCTATATTAATAAGTATAATCAAACATCTAAGCACTCCCTCTATATTCCCACACTCAATTACACAATCCCCTTCAAGCATGTGGTCAGTTACCTTTTTCTTTCTTTGTGAACCTGACGATGACCAAAGAAGGTCGAAACATTGTTCACTTTTCTACATAGTGCTTTCTCTACCCATACCAGCCGTTTTCTCGTCATCACGGACGGATTAATTGGCAACTGTTATAGGCTACCTCAATAGGCAGGTAATGCCAATGAAGAACTATTTGAAGACATCAGGTTTAGTATTAATAAAGATACAACATATGAAGACTGGTTTGTTTGTTTCATATCTGTTCCAACTGTCTCTAATTTAGCAGTGAAAAACTAGAGGAAAAGCTGCTAGTCATCACTACCCACCTCCAACCCTAGAGTAACTCTTTTACCAACGAATAGTAAGATTTACCGTCACATTATACTACCTCCACGGACTTTGAAAGAAGGCAAGCATGTTTGTTGCGACAGGGATTTTGAGGCAGCAACCCTCAGATTGCAAGTCAAGATCTGTAAACATCTAGTCATTCCTGTCCAGCTGAGTTTAGATACATTGAGTAAGATTTTATGGAGTCAAACAGTAAAGGAAGCGATTAAAAATCGTTTTCTCTATCAAATGGTTAGATAGCCAACCAGATGGGATGCCATACGAGATCTATTGTTAATGATTGTTACGGATAAAGTAAGAAGAGTCGAAGTCGTGAAAAGTGATCGTTGCATAATTAGGTTTGACCTTTCCTCACGTGATGAGGTAACAAGAATGAAATTTTAATTTTTAATTTTTAGAAAACCAAACTTGAGACTCTGAGACAGGACTTACCACAACTGAATTGAGATTGTGAGTTAAAAGATGACGTGGAATACACATGATACATTTTTGACAATAAATAGCTTTTAACCTGTTTACTGCCAAGTATTTCAGCTGCTACAACTCTAATGCTTCTTCATTTTGTAACTTTTTCGTGACGCCATTTTGGATCGAAAGCGAAACAATTTGTAAGTAGGTCAAATGCATGTATGGTGCTGACATCTAGCGTTGACGTTAGATATTATTGAGAACGAATTAATTCGTCCGTAGCACTGTGTTACCAATCGGCTTGGACGAGTTATCTCGTCTACGGCACTGAACAGGTTAATTAAATATATGCACGCTTCTAAAAAATTAGAAAAACTATCACATGTGAGGTCAAATGTAATTGGTTTACAAAGACATAAAGGAGAAAATTATAGATAAATGGAATAAGACTATACACAATATGATTTAACGTTTAGTACAGAAAGGATCACACTAGCCAATTTAATTCTATAAAGGGTTTATGGATAGTGGTGGATAAGTGACTTAAGCCTTTTGTTACAGTGTTCTGCTCTGGCGGTAAAGCTGACAGAATTTTAGGATGTATTTATGGGCCTATTGATTACAAGTCAAAATGGTAATCTTTTATATAAATCACTGCCCAAGCTTAACTTGAAGTACTGAGTACAGTTTTAGTCTTCTTATCTAAAAAGAAATATTGACTAAGAGAAAGGTCCTGGAGACGAACTCCCAGGATGATTCCAAAGATGGAAGGGTTATTTTATAAGCACATATTAAATCTTAAATTATTTTATCTTAAGCAAATACTAGTAAGATATGATTTTATTGGAGCATACACGATTTTCTTGGATCTCGACAGGATAAAGACCTCTGAATTATTCATTCTGTGCAATAAAATCAGAGGAACCAAGTTTAGGATTTGGAAAAGACAGGAGAGATTCTCCATTAAGGATGGTTTTATTTTACGAACACTTTATAACAGGATTATTGACTTATGAAATGAGTTGCTGTCGGAAGTAGTGTAGGCCAACACTGTTTCAATAGTTTAGAAGTAGAACTGAGGATTTTCTGAAAAGTTAAATTGACTTAAATTTAACTTTCGTCAAGGGTAAATGTTTAAGAACAGCGTTGAAGAACGAAATGGCATTGGGATGGTCTTTCGTTGTTCATATGGTAGGTACTGTTAAGTATGCCAAAGCTAATTTCAACGAAAGATTTGGAGCACGAGAAAGAAGAAAGACGCTTGAAATCCAGGTAATATTAAACATTTTCGATGTTCAACGATGAATTGAGGGGCAGATTTAAGTACTCGTTACATTTGTTGTTTTAGGGTTAGGAATACATTAACGTATAAGTTAAATTTCATTGTTAAACATTTGCATTTAACGAACACTTATTTTAAACAAACTGAAAAGAAGGGTAGCTGAATGCACGTGCCTTTCACACCACAGAATAGTTTCATTGGAGTTTCACGAGAGCTAATCATCGATCATTTCATGTCGACAAATTTTTCACTTGTATACAATTCGGAATTGCAATATAATATGTATTTTATAGTTTTTGCAGGTTTCTTTAATTCGTGTTTTCGTTTCTTTGTTATTAACACATTATGTTCTGTTTTGTTAAACAGGTGGTTTCGACGACAGTAAATAGAGTTGAAAAAAAAAGACAGCTATGTTTCTCTGCATTATCCTGAATATTTTACTGCCTTCATCACTGGCTTTAAGTAGTAAGTACAACAGGTCATATCACCTTGTTAAGGGATAGATTCCATAAGCTCTATGTACGGATAAGTAGTTTCAGTATTATATTGAAAAGTAATTCACAAAACAACTTTTAAAGCTTGTAAACTGAAGAGGATAGGATGTTTATGTTGTAACTAATGCGTAATAAAATTGACATCATTTTAAATTTGTAGTGAAACATAGGTAATATGTTATGAACAAAGACAAATGTTTAAAGTTCCATAAAGGTTACATCTTTGTTTACGTTACGTAATAACTGCGTTTAAAAATCAAGGTTTGAAGCTTAGTTTAGACCTTTGTACTCAAAAGAACAATTACTAAGATGGGGATTTGAACTAACGTTTAACTGTTTGTTTTTTGAAATTTCGCACAAAGCTACACGAGGACTGACTGTTCTAGCCGTCCCTAATTTAGTAGTGTAAGACTAGAGGGAAGGCAGCTAGTCATCACCACCCACCGCCAACTCTTGGGCTACTCTTTTACCAACGAATAGTGGGATTGATCGTAACATTATAACGCCCCCACGGCTGGGAGGGCGAGCATGTTTGGCGCGAGGGGGAGGCGAACCCGCGACCCTCAGATTACGAGTCGCACGCCTTGCCATGCTGGGCCATGTTTAATAACGCAAGGCATAAAATTCCACTATAGCCAATGCTTTGTTCAACATTATATACCACTTTTCACTGTATACAGTTAAAGACTGCTATTGTTCAAAGATATTTAAAGAATTTCGGAGTTAAAAACCACAAATAAAACATCAAAGTATTTACCATAAGTTCAGTTAACTCGCATAAGGTTCTTCTGCTCTCCTTAGGCTTCAGTGGCACAGCAGTATGTCCGCGGACTTACAATGCTAAAATCTGGGTTTCGATACTAGTGGTGGACAGAGCACAGATAGCCTATTGTGATGCTTTGGGCTTAACGTTAAACAAACAAGCTTTCTTTTTTTCTCTACAAGAATAATTTGATAATTTGGTGATAATGAATTCTGTTTTGCTCTTCGCTTTTTGACATTCTTGTGTGTTTTTCTTATAGCAAAGCCACATAGGGCTATCTGCTCAGCCCACCGAGGGGAATCGAACCCCTGATTTTAGCGTTGAAAATCGGAGACATACCGCTGTACTAGCGGGGGGCTGACATTCTTGAACAATCAAGCTGATATCTATATCAGAATAAAGTAATCGATATCTTTCTTTCATCATTGGCCTAGAATGGCCAGGTGGTTAAGGCACTCTACTTGTAATCCGAGGGTCATGAGTTTGAATCTCCGTTACACCAAACATACTCGCCATTTCAGCCGTGAGGGCGTTATAACGTGATGGTCAATCCCACTATTCGTTAGTAAAAGAGTAGTCCAAAGTTGGCGGTGGGTGGTGATGACTAGTTGCCTTCCCTTTTATCTTACGCTGGTAAATTAGGGATGGCTAACGCAGACAGCCTTCGTGCAGCTTTGATGGAAATCAAAACCAAACTTTTGTCATTAACCAGAATTTGGTAGCTAAACGAATTCCCAGATTACCAAAACTTTAAGGGCTTTTTTTTTTTTTTTTTACTTTTGTATATCAGTTTCTACATAAATATTTCTGAAGTAATCTATTTAAATATTTCTCGAAGTGTTTGGTCAATGACGTGGAAGAATTTGAGGTACACGCACTACGTATATGGAATGGTTCTGTATTATGTGGGAAAATCACAGTTTTATGAACAACCGCGTTACTTCTAAAGTCATTATATTAATCAAGCATCAGTTGTTTATCTTTCATTAGAATGATCTAGAGTAATGACATGAGGACAAACGTGTAATATTTTGAAAGCTAAATGCTTATAATTAGACTTACCTTTTATATTTCTGATTAAAATAAGTGATTATTAAATTAAAACAAAGTGGCGTGAAGCTGCGCAAAGACTATTTATGGTGGTTTGGTTTGTTTTGAATTTCGAGCAAAACTACAAGAGGGCTATCTGTGCTAGTCGTCCTTAATTTAGCAGTGTCAGATTAGAGGTAAGTAAGCTAGTCATCACCACCCATCGCCAACTCTTGGGCTACTCTTTTACCAACGAAGAGTAGGATTGACCGTCACATTATAATGCTTCCGCGGCTGAAAGGATGAGCATGTTTGGTGTGACGAGATTCGAACCCGCGATCCTCAGATTACGATTCGAGTGCCTGTTTGCGCTGGCGTGTCCCTATTTTTGACATGATAGACTAAAGGGAAGACAGTACGTCAATAGTACCAACTGAGGAACTTGTGAGTTATTTTACTCGAATAGTGGAATTTGACTATCACTCTTATAACGCACCAACGGTCTCAAAGCGAGAAACACGATTTTTGTTGTTGCAACAGCAGTACGAATTCTGTGCTATCGATCGACAGGGGACCCAACGTGGCGAGGTGGTTGAGGCACTTGACTCGTAATCCGAGGGTCGCGGGCTCGAATCCTCTTTACACCAAACATGCTCGCCCTTTCAGCCGTGGGAGCGTTATAATATGACGATCAATCCTACTATTTGTTGGTAAAAGAGTAGTCCAAGAATTTGCTGTGGGTGGTAATAACTAACTGCCTTCACTCTAGTCTTACACTGCTAAATTATGGACGGCTAGCGCAGAAAGCTCTTGAGTAGCTTTGCGTGAAATTCAAAATAAACGAAATATATAAATCAATCGACAGACCGACAGTAACCTGTATTCCGCGCCAGTTCCTCAAATTGCCTTTAAATTAAAATTATTTTTTAAAACAAATCAAGAGACACTTAGTTACTACTATCCAATTGTTTCCTAGGGATTTGAAATAAACTGTGTATTCCCTGAGGTAGAGAAAATCAGTAATTTGAATTGACGTTACATACAATGCAGTTTAATTTTTGCATGCAGATGCGTTTTTATTTTTCGTCATGCTTTCTCAATAAACAAGCGACAACTTATCAATACAATGAATCGTTGGGCTATTTCTAATCTAATAAAGAAGTTTGTTCTGTCGAGTGGTCGTACAGGTTTCAAGAACACGCAAGAAAACCTATTTATGTGTGATGCATGAAAAATCAACTCGTGACACTTGAGACAGGTTTATCTTCTGGTAAAACATTATCATAATTTATTTTTTATAGATTAATTATTCTTAAAAAGACTTTCTGTCATATATGCTTCAAGACAGCGAAACGATATTATTGGTAAAGCAGTCAATAAAAAAGGAGAAGTTTTACCACATTGTAAACGAGTTTCGGAAATAACAGCCAACCCCATCTACAAGTGATGGGGTTTCGTTTCAATGTAATGATTAATCGCAGAAGACAGAGGGAGCGGATGACCCTGGCGTGGCTTTGCGCAAGATTCAAACCAAACCAAGTACACCCCAGCTACAATCTGACCCTCCCAGCTCGCGCATAACGACACGAGCAAATACCAATCACAACGTTCCGTTCGGTGCAGATAATTCGAAACAAAAACTGCTAGGCTTGAGGGAAATATGTTACTTCTAATTAAAAATCGCTTTATTGGTTTTAGTGCAAAGTAACGGCATATGTTAGTGCGATGTACCAACCGCGAAGCTCTAACTCTGCAATTCAGTTGTGAGCGCTCAAAATTACTGCTGTTGTATAATGAGAATTAAAATATAAAATAAGCAGAATAATTTGCAGATATTTAATTTAACCTGTTCAGTTCCGTAGACGAGATAACTCGTCCAAGCCGATCGGTAACACAGTGCCACGGCCGAGTTAATTCATTCTCAATAATACCTAATTTCAACGCTAGATGTCAGCACCATACGTGCATTTGACCTACTTACAAATTGTTTCACTTTCGATCCAGAATGGCGTCATGAAAAAAGTTACAAAATGAAGAAGCATTAGAGTTGCATTGTAGCAGCTGAAATACTTGGCAGTCAACAGGTTAATTTCAGTCATAGTTGAAGGAGAAAGTTAGTTCAAGCAATTAATTTATGGTAATTTGTGTGCAAGTGTTTTCTTATAGCAAAGCTATATCGGACTCTCGGTTGAGTCTACCGAGGGCTTATTGTAATTTCTATATAGTTCAATATGAAACTTATGAAACGCTTACCTATCCAATAATTTAAATGTGATAACAAAAATAGAATATGTTATCCACTTTCAACACCTGAAATATATCATTAATTAAACAGAATGTTTTAATTATTTATTGATGTGTATCGTCTTTCAAGAACTGATTGGAAAGTTTCCTTGAGTTCTGAGTGGTGTTCAGGACGTAACTTCTTTAGTAACATTTAATCCATGCTTCAAGATATAACAATCTATGTGTCAAGATGTTATATCACAACCCATGTTTCAAGATATCATATGACAATCCATGTTTCAAGATATTGTGTCACATTTCATGTTTCCAGATGTTATATAACAACCTATACTTCAAGACGTCATGTCACAATCAGTGTTTCATGAATTAACTGACAGTTCTCGTGCACAATAAAAAACATCTGAAGAACATTACGAAAATAATTTACAAGATATCACGCATGCGTAGTGGACTTCGACTAACAAATCTGCCGTGACAAATTACACTGAAACTGTTAACATTCTAGTACACTATTTGAGATAATAACACATTACTTCTTGCCGTCTTGGCCCGGCATGGCCAAGTGTGTTAAGGCGTTCGACTCGTAATCCGAGGGTCGCGGGTTCGAATCTCGGTCACACCAGACATGCTCGCCCTTTCAGCCGTAAGGGCGTTATAATGTGATGGTCAATCCCACTATTCGTTGGTAAAAGAGTAGCCCAAGAGTTGGCGGTGGGTGGTGATGACTAGTCTTACACTGCTAAATTAAGGGCGGCTAGCGCAGATAGCCCTCGAGTAGCTTTGCGCGAAATTCAAAAACCAAAAACAAACAAAACTTGCTGTCTTTTATTAAGAAAACAAATGAAGTAAAAGAAACTTTGAAGAATGCTAAGAATTCGTCGTTTTACTAGAACTAGAATAATCTAGTTCAAGACCAAACTTGTAAAATGTTGCTGACGACACTTGTAACGCCTCCTAGGAAATGCTTATTTTATTTTTATTCCTAGGAAATGTTTATATCTCGAGCATTTCGAACGTATTAGCTCTGCTTATTTTACTTAACCTGACTACCATTTAAAATAATGAAAAAAGGATACTGAAACCTTTTGAAACAAAACCATTTAAAGTTCTAGACTGGTTGTATAGGACATGAATTTGGTTTATTGTCAGCCGAGTTATTTTCTAGTTATTGAGATGAAAAGCGACATCTAGTTATATTTTATCAAGTTAACATGGAAAATAAAAATAAAAGATGACAAACAGAGGTTCTGTGAAGAAGTGCTAAAGGTCGTTTCATTTAGAACTGGACATAAACTGACTTGTTATGTTCTTGCCAAGGTGGTTTTTGTGTCTGAAGAACAACTCGGGTAACAAGATTCAACCTCATAAAAGATCTCCTTGTTGGCCAAAGTCTATTTCCTGTTGCGTACTATATTCTCTTAAGCAAGGAAACACCAGGTCACGCCCGGAGGCTAATTTCTTCTTCTCTTGATCTGCTTGTGACAGGCCTTCGGAGATTCTCCAGGGAGTACTAGTTCATTCCAAAGTCTCACCTTTTACGAACAACCCCAACTAATTTTGTTCGTGGTTTCGTACAGTCTTC
This sequence comes from Tachypleus tridentatus, assembly GCF_004210375.1. Lineage (NCBI taxonomy): Eukaryota > Metazoa > Arthropoda > Merostomata > Xiphosura > Limulidae > Tachypleus > Tachypleus tridentatus. The sequence continues at coordinate 58,643,170 of NC_134832.1, read as the reverse complement.
AATAAACAGGTCCCTACTGAACTGCTAATACGACTGAAACAAGGGACAAAGGCTATCTACTGTCTCGAGAGTACGACAAGGAAGGGGAAAAAAAACAATAAACTACAACAACCATCAGTATTGTTGAAAGGAGAGGTCTTCAGACACATTTCAAACTCTGGTAATTGAACTGAAATTCCATGGTACGGAAGTTGAATGTCTACACGTATAACTTCGTAAAATCTTTTGCGAAATCATATTCTGTTCGTGTTATGCTTCACGACACAAAGGTTAACCCTGGGCTTTCAATCACAAAGTCTTTCAAACCGTTAAAGCTATTTTTTTTTTATCATGCTATAGAAAGTTTGAGGATTTTCCTTGCTTCTAATCATTTTTGCAATCCGCTTGTTACAATACCAGTGGAAAATTCTATTTTCTTCTTGATGTTTTCTGGTGTATGTACAAAAACATTAAGCGTTAGAATCTATTTATCCATCTAGAGTTTACGGCAGTATATTTCCTGTAGCAACATGTCTCGTATCTTCATTACAATGATTGTTTACTGTTTATTGTTTT